>NC_079288.1:85896846-86200223 GCF_023638135.1 Falco biarmicus | reverse complement strand
ACCTTATGGCATCCCCACCGGGCTGCCAGCCACCCCAAAGGCACACCCTGGTCACCCTGAGGGCCTGCCCTACAGGGGTCTGCATGGGGGCAGGAAGGACAGACCATGCCCTGCAGGGCACAGTCAGGAGCAGCCCCATTTCCCTGTGGGGGTCCCTGCCCCATCGGGAGGCTGCGGAGCGGAGCCAAGAGAACGGGCAGCCTATCCCCCACTGGGGCTGCTGAGGAGGGGGTGCCCCTACCTCACAGAGCAGTGCACAAGGAGGGGCCCTGCCCCAAGGGGTTGCTGAAGAAGAGGTCCTGCCCCACAGAGGTGCACAGGGAGGGGAGCCCCTGCCCCACAGAGCGTCACACAAAGGCCCTGCCCCACAGAGGTTATAAAAGAGGGGCCCTCCCCCGCAGAGCAGTGCACAAGGAGGGGGTCCTGCCCCATAGAGCAGTGCACAGGGAGGGGAGCTCCTGCCCCACAGAGCATCGGACAACGGCCCTGCCCCACAGGGGTGCTGAAGGATGGGACCTGGCCCACAGAACAACGCGGAGGGAGGGGGCCCTGCCCCACGGCGGGGCCGGAGGAAGGCCCCTGCCTCACAGAGCGGTGCAGAAGGAGAGGGCCCTGCCCTACAGGGGGGCCCTGCCCCACAGAGCAACGCACAGGGAAGGGGCCGTGCCCCACGGCGGATGGGGGGAGCCGTGCCCTGCCCCACAGAGCGGTGCACAGGAAGGGGGTGCCCGGTCCTCCAGCGCCCCAGGGGGCCCCCACCGCCCCGCAGGCCGCCCCGCACTCACCCGCCGCTGTCCCGCCGAGGCTCGCGCCGGCCGCACTGCCCGGCGGCGGGGAGGGACCCGGATGGAGGAGGCCCCGCCCCGCCCCGCCCCCGCCCGGTGCCGGGCACCGCCTGGTCGCTTCGCTGCCCGCATTGCGCCTGCGCGGCGCCGCGCCCGGGGGCGGAGCGACGGGGTGACGTCACATCAGGGTGAAGGGGATGGTGGGTGGGGCGGTGCCGAGGGGGTGAGGGGAGGAGGGGTGGCACTGGGGGCCGTGAGGGGACAGGGGCTGGGGCACGGGGGCTGAGGAGATGGTGTGAGGGGACAGGGGGTGACATTGGACCAGGCAGTGGTGAGGGGAGAGGGGCTCTGGGGACAGGATGTGGCTGTGGGGACAGAGGCAGTGTGGACCTGAGGTGACTGTGGGGACAGGGAGATGGTGTGGGGACAGGAGGTGACATTGGAGGCAGAGGCTGTGGGGACATGAGGTGACTGTGGGGACAGGGAGATGGTGTGGGGACAGGAGGTGACATTGGAGACAGAGGCTGTGGGGACATGAGGTGGCTGTGGGGACAGGGAGATGGTGTGGGGATCGGAGGTGACACTGGGGACAGGGGGTGCGGTAGTGGGGACACATGAGGTGACCATGGGAGCAAGGGCTGTGGGGACAGGAGGTGACATTGGAGACATGGGTTGTGGGGACAGGGATGGGGGTAGCAGTGGGTGAAAATAGAGACAGGGCGTGACAGCGGGGATGGGGTGATGGTGGTGACAAGACAGATGATGTGGAGGGGGGGTGACCCTGTCCAGGGTGGCAGTGGGGTCAAGAGGGAACAGGAGGTGACACTGAGGTGGGTGTGCAGGCAGGCACTGTCCTGCTCCGGTCACCTCTGCCAGCAGCCGGCTGTGCAGAGGGAGAAGGACCCATCCCTGACCCCATCCCCAGGGACATGACGTCATTTGTGAGAGAAGTGACACCACCCCCCAGTGCCAGGATGTCAGCTAGCCAGTGTCACCTCACCGGAACGAGCTCCTGTTGTCCTGAGGACAACAGGTTTTCTCTTCCCACCCTCTGAAGACAAACTGGGTGGGCAGCAGGAGAGGCCAGCGGGCACCTACACAGCGGGGGCTCCGCACCCTGCCGCAGCCGGAACCGGGTGACAACTGGCGTGATAGCGGCGTGCGCGTCATCAGCTGCAGTGATTTACTGAGCGCAGGATCTCGGGCACATCAGTGACTCATCTCAACCTTATCAGAGCTCCTCTCAAGGTTTGAGGCGCCCGAGCTCATCTGGAGGATGCTATTAATGTGCCAAGGAAAGTCTTATCTTCCTCCGTTCCCAGCTGGGCGTGCGAAGCCTGGCAAGGCCAGATCCAATGGTGGGCAAGCCAAGGAGAGAAGGTAGGGCTGTAATTAGCTGTGAGTCTGTAATGAGAAACCCGTGAATACAGTTCGTCTGTCTGTTTCCATCCCTTGGCCCCACACACCGGGCTGTGCTGTGGCAGTAGCCACATCCCAGTGAAATCAAATGGCCTTTGCCGGCGATGGTGGGAAACTCCTCCAGCAGCGGGGACCAGCACTGCTTTCCTGCCTCGCCTCTCTCCAGGCTCTGCAGAGGTCTGTGACGTGAAGGTCCTCGGGCGCTCTTGAGAGCATGAACTAATCCCAGCTGCGACCTGCTCTACCCCGCCAGCGGAGGAAGGCAGCAGCGTGAGCACAGGATGCCCTAATGTGGTGTCATGGGAGAACTCGCAGCATCTTTGAAGACGACGCTGGCCTTGACCTCAGGATGCCTGAGCGATGAGACAGGGAGCCAGTTTGCTGGATGTTTTCACTGAGTGAAGCCTCATTCCTGCTGTGGGAATCCCCACTTTGCATGGGAGGGTTTTGCCTAAACATGCTCGAGCTCTCTTTAGCTGGGAGCCCTGGTGTCGACGAAGAGACTGCAGAGCCAGGGCTCTGTGAGGACCTACTGCCAGCAGCTAACGATGAATTTGGGAAGCAAATGCACTTGGAGATCAGGTTCTGCCATTCCTCCCACGCTGGCCAGCCGTCATCACCCCTGGGTGAAGCCTGGAGCTGCAGCTGGTGGAGGGGAATGCTGCTGGCCCCAAACGCAGTCTTTGTCCTCTGCACATATAGAATCGTAGAACGGTTTGGGTTGGAAGGGACTGTAAAGACCACCTAGTTCCACCTCCCTGCCATGGGCAGGGACACCTTCCACCAGACCAGGTCGCTCCAAGCCCCGTCCAGCCTGGCCTTGAATACTGCCAGGGATGGGGCATCCACGGCTGCTCTGGGCAGCCTGTGCCGGTGCCTTGCCACCCTCACAGTAGAGAATTTTTTCCTAAGATCTAATGTAAATCTACCCTCTTTCAGTTTAAAAAGTGTTATCCCTCATCCTATCACTAGACTCCCTCATAAAGAGTCCTTTCCCATCTTCCTTGGAGGCTCCTTTAGGCACTGGAGGGCTGCTCTAATGTCTCCCTGGAGCCTTCTCCAGGCTGAACCACCCCAACTCTCTCAGTCTGTCCCCACAGCAGAGCTGCTCCAGCCTCTGACCATCTTTGTGGCCTCCTCTGGAGCCACTCCAGCAGGTCCATGTCCCTCATGCCCCCGAGCTGGAGGCAGCGCTGCAGGGGGGTCTCACCAGAGCGGGGCAGAGGGGCAGAGCCCCCTCCCTCGCCCGGCCGGCCACGCTGCAGGGGATGCAGCCCAGGGCACGGGTGGCTCTCTGGGCTGTGAGCGCACAGTGCCGGGTCATGCCCAGCTTCTCATCCACCAGCACCCCCAGGTCCTTCGTGGGGCTGCTCTCAATGCGCTCATCACAGCAGGCTGTGATAATACACAAAGGCAAGCGATGCTCTGCATCTGCTCACACTGCTTCCTCTGTTATCCATATTAAAGGAAGAGAGTCTGGCCCTTATTAATAAATTGTTATTATTGAACTGGTTGGTAGAATCCGCGCAGAGCTGTGGGGATGTGTGCTGGCTCCAGCACCTCGCCGGGCTTTGTGCGAAGGGTGGGAGGGGGAAAACCAGCCCAGCCCAAGTACCGGCGGGGTTTGGGAAGAGCATGCTGCCAGCCGGATGGCACATGAGCATGGGCTTTCCATGGATCAGGACCAGTCCTGCGGCACGGCCTTGCTTGCTGTCACCACAGTCTGAGGATGCACAGGGCAGGGTGTCCCTGCAGGCTGCTCCTCTGGGAAGTCTGTGAGGGTTGATTTCTGAGGGACGGGGCTGCACTGGTGGGAGTCTGCATGTGGGAGAGTAGGACTCCAGCTTAGTCTGACTGTCAGGACCCAGAGGGAGCTGAGGACTAGCATGCTCAGTGCATGGCTTCTTAAATGCCACCTCCTCCTCTAGCATTCCTGAGCTGCTGAGACCTGGGAGGAGACTAGATGACATCCACCCCAAGGAGGTGATGACACAGGCATGAAGGAGTCTGGGGTGCAGGTGGAAACCAGGCTGTGACATTTCACCAGAGGAAGAAATTCCCTGGAAGAGAGAAAAAAATGCACAAACCAGCCCCACAGGCAGGGACCTTCTGCCCCTGGACCGTGGTGCGGGGTGGCTGTGGGGATTCCCAGTGCTGGCACTGGGCTTCCAGATACTGCCCCGCACCCAGACTTTGCTGCCACTACAGCAAACAGCTCCCTGTGATGCACTGTCCTCCCTGCCTCAGTGTCCCCTTTGGGAAGCACTGCTGTCTCCATGGGGATGTGGCCAGGAAAGTCCCCTTGGTGGAAGGGGAAGGATCAGATGAGCAGTGTCTTGTCTGTGGGCTGGTGGTGTGAGGCTTGCAGGACAGAGGCACCTGAAACTGGCTCATCTCGGGGAGTGGGGACATGTCCCTGAGCTCTGATTCACCACCCTGACTGCGGAGGAAACCATGCTGGTCACTTTCTCCCTGCTCCATGTGCTCCTGCTAATAACACCCACTTCATGTATGAGAAGATCCTTTTTTTCCTACCCGATGAGCGAAGGCATTTGAGGTCGAGCATGCCTGGACCTTCCTGCAGAGAGATGACATGGTAAGGAAGGGTGGGTCTGTCTTGTGGGGAAGGTGGAATATGTCTCCTTTCGCCTCTCATTCCTCTCCGGGATGTTTTTGCTTTGTGACAATCACCCGCCCTTAGTTATAGGAAGGCTCGCAGGCCGGCTGATGGACCTCCACCGCCTCCTTCCATCCCACTGCAAAGCTGCGGCTGCGCTGCACAAGCACAGCCCCCGCTGGCAAAGTGCGTAGAGCAGATGGAGCAGAGGCTGCCTTCTCTGGGGCCAGGGACCTCCTCCTCCTCTTACGATGCACATGACACTCCTCTGCACTGATCCAGTCTCTAGAGACACCCTGAAGTCTTTATTCTGATTTTGGGGAGGAAGCAGAGGGGGTTGAGGACTTGTTGTGGAGCAGCTCATCTTTAGGAGACTCTTCTCACAACACATGAACCAAGCCAGCTGCAAAGCTCTCCTCCTAGCACAGTCCTGAGCTCAGGTGGTGCTGGGCCACAAATGCTATGGCAGATCTGTTGTCATCGCAGGACAAAGGGGGTGACAAGCCCAGGGATGGGACCTGCATGTCCCTGTGAAGTGAGTGGAGGCTGGAGTGCTTGCAGCAGCCCTGACTCACCACCTCCTGCAGCCTGCCAGGATCTCCTCTTCTGAGGTTGCCTTGGGTGGATCACAACTTGCCTGTGGGACAGAGACAAGCTCTTTTTGGGTGGCATTTCAGTCTTGCTTGCGGAGAGAGCAGAGCTGGCAGAGTTTTGGGTTCCCCGGGGCAAGTTAGACCTACCTCCACTCATGTAGCCCAACAAAAGCAGTAATCTACTCTGTGGGCCTGATGGACCCAGGACTTGTCACTGCCCAAGGGCCCTCATTTGAGCAGAAAACCTAAAATTTGTCTGGCAAGGAGGTGAACACCAGCCTCAGCAGGGCTTGAGTGTAATTTTCCCTATTTGGATAAAAACTAATGAGGTGGCTGTGGGGGGAGACACCCTCTGACTTCCAGCATGGAGGAGGTGGTGGGAGGTGTAGATCCGTAGTGCTGTCACTGCCTGGTGACACGTGGCCCCCCGGAGCCCTTCCTGGCCTCAGCAGGGATTTCACATAAAGGGTTTATCCTCAGCTGCGGCCTCAATGAAATGAGGCAGAAGGTGTTAGTGGGTCACACAGGAGAACTCCTGTTTGACCTTCCCTTCTCATCACCGACCCTCTGGTTGCTTCCCTCAGGGTTTGCCTGACCGTGTTACTGGGTGAGGTCTAAGCTGCCGAAATCTCATCCCTCAGCCCATCTGTCAGTGGCAGAAGCTGTGGTGTGAGCTCAACTCTGCCAGCAGCAATAGGCTTTGGCCATCTCAGCATGTCAGCTGTAGAGAGGACATAAAACCAGCCTACCTGGACCATCTATTCTTATATCTTGATTCTGCTGGTCAAAGGGACCTTCAGCCTGAGCAGTCTGGCCAAGCCTATCATGCAAGTGGTGTTGATGGGAGACCTGGGGGGCAGAGGAAGCGTTGGGCTCCTGCAGAGTGTCCCCTCCTCTGGCCCCAGGCCCCATGTGCCATGGTTTAACCCCAACTGGCAGCTAAGCCCGACGCAGCCGCTCGCTTACTCCACCCCACTCTCCATGGGATGGGGAGTCAGAAAAAAGGTAAAACCTGTGGGTTGAGGTAAGAACAATTTAATAATTGAAGTAAAATATAATTATAATACTACTAATAATAATATTGTAATGAAAAGGGAGAAAACAGAGAGAGGGATAAAACCCAAAGAGGACAAGTGATGCACAATACAATCACCCACCACCCGCTGGCCGGTGCCCAGCCAGTCCCCCAGCAGCGATCGGCCCCTCCCAGCCAGCTCCCCGCAGTTTATATCCTGGGCATGACGTTCTATGGTATGGAATAGCCCTTTGGCTAGTTCGGGTCAGTGTCCTGGCTCTGCTCCCTCCTGGCTCCTTGTGCAGCCCCTCGCTGGCAGAGCACAGGGAGCTGAAAAGGCCTTGGCTTAGGGTAAGCACGACTTAGCAACCACTGAAACATCAGCGTGTCATCAACATTGTTCTCCTGCTAAACCCAAAACACAGCGCTGTACCAGCTACTGGGAAGAAAATTAACTTCATCCCAGCCAAAACCAGGACACCATGGTATATTGCTGTCAGGTCCAGGACACCTCCAGAAGCCTGTGCATCCTCCTCCAGCTCCTTCACTGGAAACAATCCCCCTCGCTCTGCCCCTTCTATTCCTTCTTCATCCACCATGACTGCTTGATGTCCCCATACCTTGCTTCCTTTTCTCCCCCCTTTCACTTGAGGTCTATGTTGTGGCCTTGCTCACTGATCCAGGAGGGAGCATGGCCAGCAAAGGACACTTGGTGAATGTCAGACTCATGCAGAACGTGCCCATCCCATACCTCTGCCTCTGAAATGGGATGAAGGGAACCTCCTCACTCCATCCCTGCTGCCACAGCGTTGTTCAGCTGGTAGCACAGGCATTGCTCCACTTGGGGTGTAGGATTGCTTTCTCAGACCTCTTCTCCGCCCCTTTCACGGCGTCAGCAGGATTTTGATTTTGCCCCTTGCCAGACTGATGTGGAGTGGGGTGGAGCAGGGCAGACTATTCCTCTTCCTTGTAACAGGGCACGATTACCTGGGAGCTTTGACTCATGAATGGCTTTGTGAGTCAAGGAACAATGCTGCTTTTGCAGGGCTTGCCCAAGGGTGACCCACCTCCTCGTGACCCACCTCTGCGGTCCTTGCACCCACCCAGGGTGATCTCGCTGTGAGCATCACGTCCCGCTTAACGAGCAGAGCAGGTGTTGCTCCTGGGTGGCAACTCAAACCCCATGGCTCTTCCTCTCCGTTGATGCACTGTGGGGCTCAGCTGCAACACAGGATCCTGCCAGTCCAAATAGGAAAGGGGAATCTGGGTAATCACTGCTTGCACCCATGCTGGGAAGTAAATGGAGTTGGGGCCCGTTTTTAGGTGCTTGGAGGTGGCACAGCACAGCCTGCATCCACACAGGTTCATCCTCATCTTCATGCTGTGCTCCAGACTGTACCAAAAACGTGCCAAGGAAAAATGAACAATCTGGACATTGCTGGGCAATGCTGAAAGCTTTAGCTGGGAAAAGCATGGCTGTAGTGCTCAGAGCTACAGGCAGGGACTAATCCTTCCAGGAGTGTCCAGCCTCTGGCAGTTTGGGGTGTCCGGCACAGCCTGGAGCTGCTATCAGTGCCATCACAATGGAAAGCTGATTGCCATGGCTGTTTTCCTACCACTGAGGTCAGGAAAACTTTTCAAGTGCCTTCTTCTGGAACAGGGAGCATTTGCTGGTGGATGCAGGCAGTTTCCTGAGATGCAAGGAAGAGATCAGGAATTCCCATTAGGCAGCCAGAACTTTCCTCACCCCATTAGCGCTACAGGGCTCTGCCTGTAGCCTCCTGCTCACGGAAAAAGACCCTTGTTTAGCCTGAGTTCCCTTGTCCTGTGCAGGATCTGTCACTGGTACAAGGATGGACAGGCAGGGAAGAGCAGAGGATGGGTGGCAAATGGAGAAGTAGGCTTAGGGCGGGGTATGCAGCCCCAGTAATGGGCAGATTTGTAGACGGGAGAGGGCAGGACTGCTCCTCAACCTCAGTGGTGTATGGACCATGGAGGGGTGAAGAGGGAGAAGGACAAAGGAGGGATGTTTTTGGAAAGAGAAAAAAAATCTATAAATAGTAAATGAGAAAGTTCCTTAAAAGGAGGTCAAACCGGTTTGCCGAGACAGTGTGTACATAGGCCTCATGGTGACTAATGCACAGAAAATGTGATGCCTTGCTGCAGTGATGCTGCCAGGGCCACCATGGCCTTGTCCTGTGGCTGGGGATCCACCATGTCCCTGTTGGGGATGGGGCATTTACCAACAGGGACCAAGCTGAGAAGTGCCACATTCATTGCCTACAGGAACCAAACCAGAGCTGAGAACTGAAGGAGGGGATCCAAATTCCCCCTTACCCTTAAGTGTGCCCCAAGTACATCATCCCACCCACAGAATACGCAGGCAGGGAGTGAAACCGGCTGCATCCTTGGTTGCAGCTTCCACTCATTCAACAAAATCCACCGAAACTGGACAATAGGGGCAAGGAACACGCATGCAAGGTGAGACGAGAGCTCTTCCTGGCTCAAAGCCACGGTCCATCTCTGCTAGTATCCATCAGCTGGCCGGGACCGAGGGGAGCTGCTCGGGAGGAATGCAAGGCAAGGGCCAAGCCAGGGTAATGCTTTCCACATTATATTCTCTCAGTTTCCGGCAATTTGCTGCTTTGGGACTTCCTGAGCCAGAGGTTGTATCCGTATCTTTCTGTTTAACTGTACTTGATGGACTTGTGGAGACGGGGTGATCACGCATGCAGTGTCTCCTTGGGAAAAAAGAGTTCAAAGGTAAGAGTGAATGCTGGGGTAGGCACTTTTGCACAGCCGTGGTTCAGCTCCAGGGTTGCTTTAAATATGTGATAAATATAATAAAAGGTGTCCGTACAGCTATGTTCCTCCTCTCTGCCTGGTGTAACGTGGAGGGCTGAGCAGGATTCAGCCCCGGGGCCAGTGGGTTTCCACATGAGACTGCAATACAAAACATCTGGAGAACATCAGCCATAAAGAGACAGGAATGCTCCAAACTAGGAAAGGGTCCAAGCTGCCCTCCGCAGACTCAGATGGTCACACACACGCACACACACATACACATACACACACGTACACACACACAGTCTCACCCCAAAAGCTCTGCCAGGCCTTCAGTCGGGTTTTTGCTGTAGTGCATCCTGTCCAGGAGTGTTTGGGGTTTGCAGGTGGGATCCATTCCAGGCACAGTTTTGGGGTACACTTGGTCATGAGACTATGCAAGAGCTGGAGTCTGCAGTTCCTGTGATCTGCCGTCTGCTTTGTCTCACCAGCATCCCTCTGAGACTTGGCAGTTTCAGGGATTTTACACCCCTCCAAGCAGCTGTGTTGGAAATGGAAGGCGATTCCCACCTTACCAGGAGCAGCCACTTCCCTCTAACACATTGATTTAGCCATAAGGTGGAGTGTTGGGCCAAAATTCGTCACTGCCCCAGGGGTTTTGAGGGCAATTTGCTTTTTGGATTTTATGTTGTTGTTGTTGAAATAGAGATCTTGCAATCAAAGCATGAGGAGGGGAGCTGAGAGCCCAGAGAATCTTTATTAAATAGAGTCCTTTCCTCAGATCCTCGCGGTGATGCCTCAGTTTGGTGATGCCACACTTGATCGGCTAGGTTTGATTCAAAATTAGGCTGGGAAAGACCTTGCAGAGAGACGGGGTTCCTGGGTAAAGCCGGGGACCACTTTCACATGGGGGACAATTTCCCAGCAGGTGAAAGTCAGAGGAGATGCATTTGTGCGTGGAGGTGGTGGGGTGCTACCTGGCTTATGGCATCACAAATAAGTCAGGATGCAGGTGGGCAGGGGTATGAGATTTCTCCTATCCCATGCCAGGTCCATAGGATATGGGGATGTTGCCATGTTCAAGGGGCAGCAGCATGTGGGAGGAATCAGAGAAGACCTCATGCAATGGACATCAAGGGTCTCTGAGTGTTGGAGGGCCACCACTGCAACATCCAGCAGATGGGATGACCAGAGCTCTTCTGATTGCGTAATGCTTTTGGAGCTGAGGACACTGAATTTGGGACCCAGCATACTGTTGGTGAGCCTCCTGCCTCATGTGAAGAGTGGATCCTTCGTGGAGCGAGCTTTAGGTAGCAAATGACTCTGCAGATCCAATAATTTCTATCCTTAAATAAATAAATAAATAAACAAACAAACAAACAAATAAATATATAGAGAGGAAAATAAATCCCCTGGAGCTGCTGCAAGAAATGACATCTCCAGCCTTGTTCTCATGGCTACCACTGGGGCCAGGCTGGAGGGGCCAATTAATTTGCCTCTTCCATGTCTGAAAAAATCTGGTGAAGTGGCCATCAGGCGCCTGCTCTTGTGTGTTGGTGGGAGGCAGGCACTGCTCCTCTGAAGTTGCCTTAAAGTCGGGAGCGAGGAAAGTCCCCACCCTTCGTACCAAATGCAGATTTACCTCCTGCAAGTATGGGCAGAGCTGTGGATCCTGATAGCATCGCTCGCCAGCAAACACAGAGTTTCCTGTGGAGCCGGCTGAGCCCGGTCGGGAGAGCGAGGAGAAGGAAATGCTGAATGCATCATCAGCAGGGGCCACCCAAAAAGGCTCTCCTCTAATCCTTCCTCCAGCACTCGCTCCTCTGAAGTGTTTTTTTGGGGGTTGTGGGTCTTGGCCTTTCTTAGAGCTGTTTGCCTTGTGGTTACGGGAAATTTTGCCTCTGTTTATAGGAAGATTCAGTCCCTGCCCCGAGCATCTTCCAGCTCTGGCTGCTCCCCTACACGGCATGGAAGGAGAGAGCCAAGGACTCGCTGGGTCAGCACATCCTGCCCACAGTCATTTCTAACCTGTTTTTCTCTTGCTGGACCTGGACACCAAAGCACCCTGCAAACATGATGCTACCCTGGCAGCAGCATGATGAGATGGTCACCCCCTGCCTTTACACCCCAATGGGAGTCTGCAGCTCCCAGCACGGTCATCAGCCCTTATACTAAAGCAGGGTGAGAAGGGACTTCCCATTCCACCTGCGGACAGAAGCTATGATGCTTCTGCAAAGCTTCCCTGGCCCTGGCCAGCCATGGAGGGGAGTGGTTGGCTTTTCAGGAGGTTGGCATTGATGTCACACAGGAATTCAGAAATTTTCATGATTAAGCTGGTGGGAAGCAACAGAGCTGAGTTTGCAATGTGAGCCCAGGGAGAGAAACCCAGACCTCTTGTTACACACATTGTGAGAAATGATCCCAAGTGATCTCCCCCGCGCCATCCTGGCCCTGTAACGGGAGAAGGTTAGCTTCTCATGGGGGGATTAAAGCTGCTCGTGAGGCAGAAAATCAGTGTGCAATCACCCAGGTAGAAACGGCAGTGAATGAGGAGGGAGAGGTGGGATCCTCCGCTGAAGCCATAATTAAGGTGATTGCACAAGGAGGGGGTAGATGGGGAGGTGGGCATCCCTTACTCTGCATGAGCTGGGCCAAGAAAGTGAGAGAAGATGCATGATGCTGGCTGCACCCTTAAATCCTCCCATGCTTGCAGAGAAACAGCAGCTGGGAACCCTCTGGCCAAGGTGCGCCCCGTGCCTCAGTTTCCCCAGGTGTAAAATGTAGGTGAAAACCCTCACAGGGGTTTTCCTTCCTCTTGGGTGGGCTTGGGGCTTCATCGATAGGGTGATGGGGGTGATGCTGAAGGTGTTTTTCTCCTCTCTGCGGTGAAATCCTCCTGCAAACACCTCTCCAGTAGGAGAAATCCCAGCCCAGCAGCACCTTCGCTAAATGGAAGCCATGCCTGTAAGGGCTTCACCTCTCCTCCCACCCTGACATGTGGGTGGCCAGTCCTGAAGTGCAGGTGTGGCACCGGGATTCTCCCCGCAAACCCTTTCTGCATTTATACTGTGGATAAATGGGGAGACTGGAAGAACTGGGGCTCAGCAACTGGAGTAATTTCTGAGCATAAGGAAACACAGCACGCCACGTGTCTGCCCCCATGATGTCCCTGCCTGTTACTGGGCTAATTGGGGATGCAAGGCTTCATCAGATCTTCTCTTCCTGGGCAGTGCTGGGAGCAGCCCAGATAAGCTGTTGCCTGCATGATGCTTGGTCCTGCCCCAGTGTTGTTTATTTCTGATCCTCATGACATCCTGGAAATGAACTAATCCTCTTTTGATAGCTGGGGAAACTGAGGCACAGCCCATTGGGGTGACCTGTTCTCCCCAGAGACATCCGGCTTTGTAATGTTCTTCTCAGGGCACCAAGTGATGGTCTTTCACATTGCTGCTGGAAATAGAGGGGGAAAGATCAGCAGCTCCCATGGGAAATGGGACACCATGGTGTGGGACACTGTCACATGGAAAGGAGAGAGCAGGAGGCCCTGGAAAACATATTGCAGCTCCCTCAAAATTTGAGAACTCCAGGTCAGAGCTTTGGTTTGAACTGAAGAGGATTATTACCTCTGCAGAGCAAGGCTGGGAGACCTGCAGCTCAATGCAAAGTTGTCCCAAGGCCTTGGGAGAGGCCAGTCTCACTGGCTTGACCCAGAAAACTTGGGCTGTGTCCTCAGCATTTTGAGGATGGCATTGGTCGTTGGGTAACCTTGCTCAGCAGCTGGCCAAAGTCCATCCTGAACCTGGGTGCTGCAGCAGAGCCACTCTCCTTGGGGGGGGGGGGGGGGAGGGGGCAGAAGGTGCTTTTCACCCCCTGTCCCACCAGCCCCGGGGAGAGCTGGGAGAGCTTAGAGTGCGAGTGCCCTTCCAACCAAGGACTTTCCTGCGCAGTATCAGGAATTTTCAATCTGAGCATCTTTGGGATGATTTATGATCTATGGAGGCTGGTCCCACGGAGGAGGCACCTGCCTCCATTCACGTAGCTGATGCCCTGTTTTGTGTGCAGGTAAGGACCACATGACCTGGGCAATGCTTCATACACCTCTTGGCTGGATGCCTTTCCCGTAAAACTGGGGTGCATCACATCCAGCTGGCAAGCCGGTAGGGAGCTTTGACTCAGCTGGACTTGGCTCTGGCTTTGAAACATCAACCCGGTCCCTTGTGAAAACCTACTCTTCTCGCTGGAAGGAATTTGCTGGATGAACCTTAGGTCTCACTGTATCTTTTTATAACTCTGGGTGGAGAAAGCTGAGCCACTGTGTGAAAATCCCCACCAGAGAGGAAAGGGGTCCCGATGCTCAGTTAGACAGTCCATATGAGGGTGGCAGGGGTCACTGAGCTGGGGTCCCCCTCTGAAGGCACCACAGGGTGTGCCACCAGCAGTGCTGATCTGTACTGCTTCTGCTACCACCTTGTTATGGAGGGGGACAACCTCTTCCCCGGGGCCAGCAGCTCCCTCTGTCCCTCCCATGCCTGTGCCAGGCTGGAGGCCACCAGCATGGACCTGAGGAGGGAGACAGAAAGCAGGGAGCTGGAATTTGGGGATCTATTTCTGTCCCTGCCCTTGACACAGCGTAGAGCCCTGGACACCCCCAGGTGTTATGCAACTGCTTGGCATCAAAACACTGATGTCAGAGCCTTTACTTGGCAGCAGGGAAGTGTTTCAGGGATACTGCGGTGGATGCTGTGCCACCGGGTCCCCCTCCCCAGGGCTGGGATATGGCCTGGGAAGGGCAAGGTATCACCATGTCCCTCCGGCCCCTGAAAGCACTCAATGGCTAGTGCAGATGGCCAAAGCAAAGTATCCCCAACATATGTGGGGTGCCCTGGGGCACTTGAGGAGCTTTATTCTTTTTTTTTTTTTTTTTTTCCCCAGCATCCTGAGGTTGGTTGCGAGGATTCCCAGAGCCAACGGTGGGTCTTTGCATTTTTTGGGCAACACCAAACCAGGGAGAAGGGATGCTATTCATCAGGACAGAGAATGAGGTCAATAGAACCTCCTTAAGTTCAGCAGAGGCAAATGTCATACCTCAGGACAGGCTGGACACCTGCACAGCAGGACCTGGGACCACTGCAAGACCACATTTGGAGACCATGTCCTATTCTGAGCTCCCCAGTCCAAGAGAGACCTTGGTGTACTAGGGCCAGGACAGCAGATCCACCACGCTGGCTGGACTGTGCTCAGAGTAGCTGGGTCTGTCTTCTGTATGGGAGAGAAGAGGAAATCCACAGCTGCCCTCAGCTGGTGAAGAGGTCGTCATCACTACCGATATTCACTCTAAGGCAGGCATGAGCAAATTCTACCTACTTGCATACTGAGATCTATTTGCATATTGAGCTAATTAATTCTCCCCCATGTCTTAGGAGGGCTATCCTTGTTGCTTTGCTCAAACCCACCAGGAACTGAACATTTTCTTCTTGGCTTGGAGGAAAGCACTTGCACAGTGGGCAGAATTCAACCCCAGGGGAGAGGAGAGGTTGGCTCCCCCAGAAACTGTTCAGATCACCCACACCGTGGCTGCAGCAGGGCGATGTGCACCCATGAATAAGGCACACACAGCCCCAAGTTTGTTCACACTCCTAACCGTGATCTTAGTTTGAAACAACTGATGATGTTTTATTCCCCAGTGAGGGAATAATTACATCGTTCAAAGATAATACAGCTCATCTCATTCTGCAGCTCAGCTTGGCTTTTATGTTTCCTCGTGAGGAGGAATATTTCTTCAAGCTGTGGCTCAGACAGGGCATTTTTGGCATAATCAGGATTTTACTTTGTCATTTGTCATTCCCAGACATTTGTTTGCCTTGAAAGTCCCCTGGAAAGCATGCTGGGGTTAGTGCAGGGCTGCCTCCATCTTCTTGGCTTGTCAGGCTCCCTGCTTTCTGCTGGAAATCACAGCCCTGTGGAGAACCCAGAGGGTCATTGCTCTGGTCAAGCCATCTGATGGTGGATGCAAGAAAACCATGGAAGTGTCAGGGACTCCCTGATGCTGGGGGTCTGACTGTCCTGTGGTCAGAAAAATTGGGGGGGAACAGTAACATCTCAAAATGCACCAGGTAATATAGCAAAACACCCACCCACCTATGTCCTGAGGGGACCAGGGAGCACGTGTGGGCTGATCCCCTGAAAATTCTTTATGACTGGTCTCTGGAGGGGCTGTCTTTGCTTGGGATGTGAAGCAGAGCTGAGGGCTGGGGATTTTCAGCTTGTGATTCGGACCTGAGTGACACGGGATGGGTGTTTTCGGTGGCCTCGGCGCTGATGGGATCCCCCATACCACTGGTTTCTGAAACTGGATCTCGGTGATTTCCAGCATGCGGTGGGTGACCTAGGACATTGCCATCCTCTAGTGGCTATATCCAGAAGCACAGCAGTGATGGTGGGGCGGAGATGTCTCCGGAGTCGCAGGCGCCATGCAGGGAATGTGGCTCTTCTCTGGGAAGGTGGGAGAGTGGGGTTGGGAGGACCTGCATGGATGCTCTCCTTTCCCCTTCCTCCATCAGCAGTGAAGGTCGGGGGCAGCTTTTCTTGCCTGAAAAGTGCTTGGTGTCCACTACCACTAGCCTTTAGAAACCTGTATTTAAAACTCTGCTGGCGATGCTTTGCTCAGGGACTGGTGCTTTGCTCTGGTCCGTGCTGATGGGACAGGCATGGCTGTGGCTTCACCTGCTCAGTGTGAAGACAACAGTGCTGCCCTGCTGAGATTTTCAGTATATTTACCCCATCATCATCCACACAGACACTGGAGAATGACGTAAAGCCAGGCCTCGCTGCGGGCTGGTCCATGTACAAGTCCTCATGCCACACTGCTATCTGCAGCCGACACCAAGTTCCTCTGAGGGCTACAAGTCTTGGGTCTGGCTCTCCAAGGAGGGGTGGATTTGGAGGCCAGCTACTAGCTCTGTTCATTCAGATAAATTCCTGTGGGCTGTTTAGAATGAGGAGCTGTGTTAGATAGGCATGTGAGAGCCCGGTCTTTGGGAAATTTTTTCCATTTGTAAGTTGTGGTCTTGATGTCTCCCCACGCTTACTTGAGCCGCATCTTCAAAGTGTTCTTGACTTGAACCTACTACTTGGGCCTACAACTGTGTGGAGGTTGTGTAATGTTAGGGAGGACAGAAAAGACTCGCTTCCTCTTTCCAAGCAGGAGAAAGTGTGTTGGGAGCTGCTCCGGGGACAAGGAGTTGCTTAGTGAGGTGTACAGAACCAGGGAGGAGGTCCCAGGCTGGAGGTCTTGTGGGCCAGAAGACAGGGTCACTGCAGCAGGGGTGTATCCATGATGCCGTCTGAGCAGCAGGTGAGGTTAGTATCTGGCCAGGCCAGGGCACAGGGAGCTGGCTTATGTGGGAGACAGATGAGGGAGAGAAGGGAAGGTAAAAGGGGTGACTCTGGCATCCCTTTAAGCATGCGTGCATCATGCTTGAGGGACCCCACGCTGGACCTTCAGTGACGGTGGAAGGAGATCCCACTGCCTCCATTCACCAGGTAGCCTGAGAAACCGGTTGGAGGGCAGCTGGCCAGCATCTGGCTCTGGAAAGATCACATGCTTCTCCTGCTGCAGAAACAGATGAGGGCCAAGCTGGGGAAACCCTGGAGTTAGCAGGAGTGATGGACCAGTGACCATTGCAACTGGCCTGAAGTCCAGCTTTTTTTTTTTTTTTTTTGGCAAAGCCAGGATTTTACCTGGTCTCCCAGATCCATCAGAGCACTAGGTCTTGCCCCCTTCCCATGCCTTGTGCCAGTCTCGAGGCACTGCTTTGTCATGGAGGGAGCACGCGGTGGGGAGCATCTCTGGAAGGCCATGTGCTGGGGGAGCAGAGCCAGTGGCTGTAGGGGTTCATCTGTTGAGCTACTCCCTGCAGAGGGGACCAGGCAACTCAGTGCAGCAATGGAAGGGACAGTGGTGGGAGCAAGGAGACAGAAAGGAGATATCTGCAGAAGGGAGCCATAAAGCACTTTTTTTTTTTTTTTTTTTTTTTAGATAAACCCAAACCAGGGCTAGGCCCTGAGCGAAATCTCATCAGACCCTGGTGGGCACATGAACATCACAGGGCCTGAGATGTGGCTAGCACAAGATATTTACTTTAAATCCTGACAGCCCTATTTCCCCTGCCTGCCTTCCTCTCCCAGACACAGTCCCTTCTCACCACAGGATTTTCTGTAGCGATGGACACAGCTGTCCCAGCTACATCAGACCTCCCTCTGCTCACATGCCGATGGAGAGGGAGAGGGAGGGGAAGAAGGGATGGAGTATTGACCATACCTCTCTGCAGGCAATCATCATGCTTGAAGCTGTCGTTGCATCTTCTGGCTCCTTGGTGGGAAACACATGTCGCTGGATACACATCCCTTTGTACTTTTTGTGATGCTGACCTTATTACTCCCCTGTCCAAGAGTACAAAGGTTTGAAATCTCACTCTGCAAACTTGAAATATAGATTGGAAATGTGGGAATCCTGTCTCTTTGCACCAGAAACTGGTTTTGTTTTATGGCATCTTGCACAAAGTGATCCTGGCCCATGAAAGAGTAGCTTAGGAACCAAAACAATAAAATCAATTAATAGAAAAATTATTATAGCAACTAATTAAGAACAATACACCAGGGATACTGACACTTCTGGCTGCTGGCTGGATCTCTGATGCCCTAGCTTGTGTGAGTGTTCACAGGAATACTGCATGAATAGATCTTCAGGCAAGAAAAATATTTGGTCCATCCAGCTGCACAGAGGAGGCTGAAAAGATAGGACCTAATGGTTCAAAATCAAGAAGACAGACCAAAAAAAGTCCAAACAAGATACTTTAACAATCCAAGAATTCCTAAGTCGGTATTCCTGAGGTCTGAATGTGCTGGTCGGTCTATCCTGCTGATCCCAAATGAGATATAGATACTCTTGGCCACAGCAGATTTTCAGATTGTTCACAGCTTTTGCTGTATCTGCAATCCTGTCATTTTGTGGTTTTGATGGAAATCTGCTACCCTCCAGCTGTCTGTTGCTGGATTACAGTCTCCAGCTGGATTTCTCACTGGAGCACCAGCTCCGGCGTGAGCAAGCCCAGAGCTCTGCAATGCTGCTTCCATGTGTGTTCAATGGCCAAGCTAGCTGGAAACCCCAGGTCAGTCTGTGCAATTTGGAACTGCATTCTGGTGAGGCTTTTGGTGGTCTTAATATGTATTAGGAGCTTGTGACAGGTCATAAGCCTGCTTTTCCAAGGACAAAGAGGACTGCTTTGTGCCTTTGGAGCAAGCTACCCATGCAGAGCTTTGTTTGTGCAGTGTTGAATTAATTTGGTGGCACTGTCCCCTTGCTAGATCCCAAAGCACCCCTCTTATTTCAGGAGACCTGTCCTCTGTTGAAGATACCATCTTCAGTGGTCCAAGCACTGGAAGACCATGCATGATTTCCCTGTGATTCTATGGGTAGCTTAGGGAAAGCATCCCATCTGGGCAGTCTGGTGCTCCACGAGCTGCTCATGGTCAGAAGACCAAGGACCCCTGCAGGTATCAGTGGAAAACTGAAATGAATTAGTTTGCATCCCCACCCCATCTCCCAGTGAGGTGACAACTGATGCCACCAGTGCCATGGACTGCAGGGCAGCTGTGAAGGGCAGCCTGAAGCATGTCTAATGCCCATGGAGGAGGGGCTGAGAGGACCTCCTCTGGCTATGGCTGTGCTTGTAGGGCTTTATCCAGAGGACATGAAGAGTACACTGCCTTTTGTCCTGAGCTGGGAATGGGCTTCTTTGGGTTTTTACCATTTTGCTCCATCCACCCACCCACCCACCCACCCATCCCCCCATCCCTCCATAAATAACTCACTCCTTTCTAGTGCCCCAGGGCATCTCTATTTCAGTGGCTGGTGAGGTGCTGCCTCTCTAAAGGGAGAGCTGGTATCTATCATTAACATGCTCCTTGTTTCCTGTTATAAAACTTTGTCTTTAATTACTGATAACTCTGCCAGACTTTACTTTTTCTCCAGGCTGGCTGGCTGCCTGCAGACTGAAACGTTTTTGGAAAAATTCAGCTAAAATAATTCAGCATTTTGCAAAAGTGAGATTAGAAGAAAAAAAATGTTTTGCCCCTGTTGGGTGGAGAGGGAAGCTTCCAGCTGTTTTCTGCAGCTGTTTCGTTCCTCATGCATCAGAGGGAGGCCTGAAATCAGGGCAATCAGAGGGGGGAATGTCCTTGCATTTGCTATACCAACAGTACTTCCCAAGGATGGGGTTCTGTCCTTGAGCAGATCTCTTCCTTGTCTGGCAGCAAACCATCTTCTCTGTTGGCCACATGCCTGTTGCAACCTCCTCCTGGCATAGCAAGGCTGCTTCTTCCTGCAATGCTCAGTCAGGGAAAAGGAAGAAAGGACTGTAGGCTTAACATGAAAGCTTTTAACATCTTCCTAAAATTCCTTTTCAGTCCTGGAAAAGTTTGTAATACATTCATTCTATAAAGCCAGTGCTTCCTCCCTCCCTAAGTTTCAATCCAGTAGAAGCAACTTTGCTCTCTGAGGCAATGACCTGGCATTCCTGGGTTATCCCTGTGGGGCTGGTGGATTTAGCAGAGGACCTCCAAGAGACTGGGGCTCTTCTGGCACCGCAGCTAGAGGTAGGTGGGATATCCCAGTCCTACACAATTGGACCGCTACACAATTCAACCAAGCCCTGGTGTCCTGATCTATCTCCTGTAGTGGTAGGACTGGACTGTAATGCTATGCCAGGATGAGTACACAGGCTGTGACCTTCATCTGGTTCTTCATTTTATCTCCTCTTCTACTTTATAAAATCATTTTGCTTCTCATGCTGGGACTGCTTAACTATGTGGTTGCACTTCTGGTACACATCAAAAGTCTCAGTGTGATTGCCCAACTTGCTTTTCCCAGGAGATGCATCAGCTCATCCAGAAGATTAAGGCATGATTTTCCTTTGCTGGAACTGACCCCCAAAACACGAACCCTCAAAATCCCCCACCACTACCTTTGTGGAGATGGGGCAGAAGCTGCAAACCAGGGATGTCACCAAGAAACCCTCCATACCCTTCTCTTCCTCCACCCTGAGCTGAGAGGCAGATGGGGCTCCTGCAGAGGCTGGATCTGGGTTAAACTTGACATTGGAATTGCTTCACCATAGAGCAGTGGCTCTTTCTTACCATGCTGTCTCACACAGGTTGGGATTGTGCTTGTACAGAAAGTTGTAAGAGGAAAAGCTGGGCTTGTTCCAGGTTCTTTACTCTCTGATGTGTGGTTTGGGGCTGTCCATGCAAATTCTCTACCAGTTTGCCTAGATGGGGGTTCTGTCTTCCCAGACCTTGGCTAGAAGGAACCAGGATCCTGCTTCCATGCTGCTCACAGAACTCTTCATTAAATTTGCTTTATTTTTTATTTCTGCAGATGTTAACCTCACCTTTCCTTTTAGCTGAATAACTGTTGTTTCTGGTGGCTTTCATGGCATGTAGGAGAGGGTGTGAACGCTGGCACAGGTTGCCCAGAGCAGCTGTGGATGCCCCATCCCTGGCAGTGTCCAAGGCCAGGCTGGACGGGTCTTGGAGCAACCTGGGCTAGTGGGAGGTGTCCATGCCAATGGCAGTGGGTTGGACTAGATGGCCTTTAGAGGTCCCTTCCAATCCAAACCATGCCATGATGCCATGGCTCTGTGAATTCACCGCACTCCTGTCTTTGCATGGTGCTGTGGGTTGCACCGGGACACTGGAGGACCAGAGAAAGGCTGAGACATGCCGTGGCCATCCCTCCTGCTCCTCCGTCACAGGATGTCTCGTGTGGCACTTCTGAGCTGACCCTAGGTGGCTGTCCCTGTGCCCTCCGGTACAAGGGGCTCGTGCTTTGCAGTGGGGCGCGCAGACAGCTGTGCAAATAACCCAGCTAGACTCCAGCTTACACTGCGAAATCAAAGTGAATTTTGGGGCTGAGTCAAACCATGTAAATAAACAGAAGAACCTCCTCCACTGAAAACAGAGACTGTTAAAAAAGAAACAAGGAAATCGGACCCAAACTGAAAGAGTTGTTTTGCTTTTGTTTCTAGCCTTAGCTTTGTTTTGATTTAGTACTGCTAGTGTGAATAAGCTGTGGCAGATGTTGACTTTTCTGAACACCTCCCCCACTTTTGTGTATTTTTTGTTCTTTTTTTCATCTGGCCAGAATGATTTGCCAAGTTCATGGTTTCTTCTGGCCACTTAAATCCACATTTTACAGTGGAAATGGTAGTCTGAGGGAGACGCTGTTACCTTAGGGTGTGATGGCTCACGTAGGACACTTGTGCAAGCACAGGGTCGCAGAGCTGTCTTAGCTCTTGGTCTCCAGGTGCTGCTCTGGGAGGGTGTGCATGTCCCTTTGGTCCTCTGGTCATATCAACGAGCCCCTTGCAAATGGAGACATGAGCTTCTCCATGGCCCAGGTGTCCCTGGTGGGCAGCTGCATCCCACCCCAGAGCCTGCTGGGACTGCCAGGCTTTGCAATTCATGTTCTTCATTTCAGTACCCCTGAGGGGACACGTCACAGGGCCTGAGGCACGACCTCCCCCTCTTTTCAGATGACCTTAATGAAAGACGACGGGAAAGAAGGTTGAAATGGTGGGCCGTGGTGGTTTACAATGACATTTCTGTGTTGTAGGATAATAAATATATGTGGGTAGCCTTGCTAATTTATAATAAGGTCTGGAAAAAACATGGTCATTTTGGTTTTGCAGTTGACTTGAAGGAAGGAAGAAAAAAAGGATTTGGCAACAAGGGTGGTCTCCTGAAGTCTTGGCCATGGCATTTGGCCTAACCTTAATTAGGACTGAGGCTGCCTCTGGCAAGAGGAACAAAATCCTTAAAACAGATTTCACTCGACCCAGTCTTGGCTGAGATGTGGATTTGGGGTCCTTGGGTTTTTGAAATGAATGATTGTGTGGGTCAGAGAATCAGAATCGTTTACATTGGAAAGGACCTTTATGATCGTCGAGTCCAACCATTAACCCAGCATGGCCAAGGCCACCACTGAACCATGTCCCCAGGCACCACAGCTATGTGTTTTTTGAACACCCCCAGGGACAGTGACTGTCCCCTGTCCCCGGGCAGCCTGTGCCAGCGCCTGCCAGCCCTCTCGGTGCAGAATGTTCCCTCACACCCAATCTCACCCTCCCCTGGCACAACGAGAGTTTGCTCTCGTCCTGTCGCTGGTTCCTGGGGAGCAGAGACCGACCCCCCTGGCTACAGCCTCCTGCCAGGCCGTTGCAGAGCCACCGGGTCCCCCCCAGCCCCCTTCTCTCCAGGCTGACCCCCCCGCCCCCCCAGGCTGGTGCCCCAGCCCCTGCCCCAGCCCCTGCCCGGCTCTGGACACGCTCCAGCCCCTCAGTGTCTGTCTGGCCGTGAGGGGCCCAACGCTGAGCCCAGGCCCCGCGGGGCGGCCCCACCAGTGCCCAGGGCAGGGGGACGGGCGCTGCCCCCGCCCTGCCGGCCACACTTTTCTGGACATTCACATTGGTCCTTCAGGTTCTCCTTGTTCTTTGCCTATCTGTCCTTCACCATCTCTTTCCAGAGCACATTGTGAGAGCTGAGTGATGAAGCTTCACAATACCTAGATGTTAATGCAAAGGTGATCATTGCGCCCTGGCTGCAGAAAGGCAGTCCACCTGAAAGGGGACATCTGACCACACGACTGTGCCCCACACCGCTGTGCCATGGTCTGGCTGTTGCACAACGCTTGGAAATTGTAGCAGCATCTGAAGGAGGCTGGAGGTAACTGTACTTCAGAAAGGTCCCAGGGGCTCGTGGTTAATGACACAGCCCTCACTGAAAATGCTGGTGGGTCACTAATAACAAAGAGCTGACAGGACCTTGCCTTGTTTTGCCACGGAAGGCAGGACCTCCAGCGGTCCAGCAACCTTGTTTCCCTGCCCCAGGATAGTGAGGGTCCAGAGCACATCGCCTGTATGGAAAGGCTGAAGGCATTAAACGTTAGCTATAAAGACCATTGCCCACCCTGTGGGCTCTCACCAGGGTGGGCCCAGTCCTAAACTCTGCTGAGCCCCCTGGAGCTTTGCATAAATTCAGATCCAGATGTGGATCTCCACCGCTGTCTCCCTTGGCTGCATCAATATGACATGGCGGCTGGGCTGGACATTGCAGGTCCCTTGCAACTGAAATATTCTATTCTATTTATTTCTGATACTCAGGTAGAAACATGCTGGCAGCTTTTGACACCTGGACTGAGCACTTTCCTTGGACCACATCCAGGTGCCCATTCCCCTGCCGGCTGGCAGCTCTAGCCCTGCCTCAGGAATTTGTGCCTTTCAGCTCTTTACACCACATCACGCCGTGGGCCCTGCTGGCCAGGAGACGGTAGGACAAGATGTTTTCTCCAGCTGTTCTCCGAGCCAGCAGCTGAGCAAGAATACATGGACACTTTCTGGTCCTGGCTGGTTTCTCCAAGCCTGGACGAATTATTTCAGTTCTCTGGGTTTGCATTTAACAGGTGCTCTGGAATGCTGATATGAAGGGGGAAAAGCCAACAGAATGCACTTGCTTTGCTGCCGGTGAGTGCCCACCACATAACCCACAACAAGTTCAAGGACTTCAGGTGCAGGGCACGGTGGCAACATGCCAGGGAGTGGAGGGAGATGGAGAAGGCTCATTGCTGGTGGTCTCCTCCAGCCCTGCTGTCCTGTGATGTTTCAGGCTTAACAGGAGAAGTAAAGTGATGGGAAATGTGGAAAAAGAGTAGGGCAGCAGCAGATGAGCAGAGGGGCCATGGCTGATGCGGAAGGACAGAAACCAAAATCACATCTGAAGAGGACCCTGCCAGCACCCCCATCTGCCTGCCAGCCAGAAATGTCAGGTGTGGGGCCAGGAGGGGATGAGAAAAGACACTGGCCTGTTGGATATAGCCCTGACAGAGAGGGAAACTGAGGCAAGGTGCCCTGACTTGCTGGGTGGTTTTTGCTGGGTGTTTTGCTACTTCTGCGAAGTATTGCTTGGTCAGGGTGTTCTGAGGGAAAGCTCCCTTCCAGGCTTTGGGCTGGGGCTTGCTGCAGGGTTAGCAGGAACCCAATGGGGATTTAAATAAACCCCACGATCTCCAACAAGAGCAGGGTAAGCAGTTTCCCAGCTCTGCGAGCTGTTCTCAGCAGCAACTGCACAAGGTAGACACTGCATGATTTGCTTTCCAGCATCTCTCTCTGGGCAAACCAATGAAGGCTGGGGCAGTGGGAGCAGGTAGCACTTCACCTGCAGAAGAAAATGACCCAGATGCATGGCTGAAATTTTTCTTTCATGCAACCAGATCAGAGTATGCCCTCACAGCCCAAGTATATCTCAGCTCTTGTTCCATGCTGCCGGGTAAACAGGATGTTGATATAATTAGCTTTCCTGTCATCAACCCTATAGTAGCTGTAAAGTGGAAAAACCCCTTTTGGCAGTATTAGGCCATTTCGTTAGGGAAAGATCCAGTGTCTGATCTCAGCCCCCTTGTCTCTTCTCCTTTCAAACTGCAGGTGGGACATTCCAGACGTCTCCTGCTTCCCCTCTTTAACACTTTGCCTTCCTCCCCATCCCTGTTTGAACCCAGGAGGTGGGAGAAAAGACATATGGAGCTTGGCATAGGGGAAAAAAATATGGCTTGGAACACAATTTCTGAGAGGGTGGCTTTGGGCTCTCCCTATGGAGAGCATCTCTGCCATGTGATGAGCTGCCTCCAGCCTCTGCTACTGCTGGAGAGAAGGTGAGTGCTTGTGGGATAGAGGGGCAGACCTCCTGGCCCATTGCCAATGATTTATATAGGAATGCGGGGATGGTGGGAACAAGGGGCCCTGCAAATACCTCAGATCTGGGAAGAAACAGTCTGTGTGTCCTAAAGGAAAGGTTGAGCTTTGAATCCTTCTCCCAGGGAGCTAAAACACCCCAAAGTGTTGGTACGATGGCTACTGCAAATGCAACAAGAATAATTGAAATCTGAAATAAAGCAGCAAAACTGAACCCAAAAAATCCTCATGCACATAACATTGCATTTTAGGAGGATGGAAAACGGGATGTTCGCAGGACATCAAACCTTCCCCAAGTCCCCGGAGCTGGGAAAGGCAATGTATCCTGTTGAGATACGTATCTATACATTGTGTAATTTTCTGGGGGAAGGAAGACAGGTCTGTCCAAATATTCCTGACTGGCTGACGCCTGAAGGCAGTGGGTAGAGCCCTGTGCTGGGAAGGCTTGCAGAGTCATGCGTATGTGTGCACAGCTTCCCAGTTATGTCCTTGGCTTGTGGCTAGACTGGGGTGGGAAAGGGACAAAATCAAGCAGGATGAAAGCTCCTGGGTGGCCAAAACCTCGTTTTGGGCCAGGAAGAAGCATCCCAACCCTGGACACAAGACTGAGTGGAGACTAGTTGGTAGCAAACATGGCATGGCAGGGAAGGGGCTGATGCCAGCCAAGATCTCACCTGCATGTGGAATGAGGAGGCTGGGACTTGGGGGGCTCTGATGTCCCTCAGTTTCTGTATGGAGATTGGGTTCCAAAGGATTTACTGCCCTCAGACCTGCCCCTTACATGACTTCTCCTTGTGGGAGCACTGCATTGCTATAAGCGTGGTGATGTGTCTTACCTGGGTAGGGATGTGCTGCACTGGCACAAGCATGTTACTTGCTGGGTAGTGACACCTTCAAGAGGGGAACCACAGTGCTAAATCGATGCACTTCTCAGCCTGCCTGTAAAAAGGGTCTTGCTCAAGCCCATGCTCTGCCATCTCCCCCATTGCTGGCGCATAAATGTGCTTTTGGGCCAAACTTCAGCCAAGTTCTGTGTCCTCCAGACCCTGGTGCATTAATGGTGTCCAAGGTCTTTCTCATCCAGGTTGAAGGGCAGAGTTTGAAGCCAGGGTGAGTGACCAATGCAGCCTGTCCATGAGGGCTGTCCTGGCCTGGGTTCACCCATAGCATGATGGAAATTGCATGAATTGCACTTTCAGTCTGCAGGAGTCTGCCTCGGGCTTGCTTTCGCCTTGCAGCTCGGGCAGAGCCTTGTCTGTGGCTCAGCGCTGCCGCAAGTCCTGCCCTTTCTCGAAACACGAGGAGCCAGTTGACCTTGACAGCTCAGTGCTCTCTTTCTTTATTTTCCTTGCAGAGACATCCCTCAGGGTTTTCCCAAGCTAGATTAAAACCAGAGTGCCCTTGGATTACAAAACACAGCCACAGTCACATCTTTTTCCTACACTATTTTCCTACACCCTCCCCTACCAACTCTCCCCAGCACAGGCAGACCAGCTGGAGCCACTGGCACTAAAAAAGCATCCAGGACCCAGCAGCCACCCGTCGGCTCCCAGCCAGACAAGAAACTTGAGCTGGGCTCAGGAGCTGTGGGGGAGAAGCAGCAGCCAAATTTTTGGATGTTCAGGCTGGGTTCACCAGGAGGTCTCTGAAGAAGGGTGTTGTAGAAAGGCTTCCAAGCACTGTGGTGAGTGACCCAGGTAGCTGGGTAAACCTGGTCTTTCCACTCCTGCGTTGCCACAGAATTTTGTGTCCTGGTGGGTTTTCCATCCCTCCTAGAGATGAAAATCTCCTGAGGAAACATCAGCTACAAACATGTCCTGAGCTGCTTTAGGTAAAATCTGGTGTCTCACCATCATCAGCGTGTCCTTCTGAAAACAACAAAAGTGTTACTGGCTGCAGTCCACTTTGGGTAATTATCTCCTGATGGCCAAATTCTTTATTTATTTGCTGGCCAAGCATCTTGCAGCGTTCCGATATGCAGGGAAGATGTGTTAAGGCCCACACCACCGGTGGCTGCAATTTGAGAGGAGGGTGAACATCTCAGCTCAGAATGATAACTGTGAAAAAGGGGAGGGAGGTGGAAGGAAGCTTGTGACCATAATAGAGTGCAAAAGTCTGGACCAAATAAGTAGGTCTCAGTTGGGTGGTGCCCCCAATCTGAGATGGTGGCTTTCACCCTGGCTTTGCAACTTGAGCAAGAAGAGCAGGGGAAGTCTATGGAGTCTCCTGTCAGCAGGAGACCAGGTTCAGAGTCTGTCTGCTATGGAGGCTCTTGCTTGAAAAGCCAGGACATTGCAGCTGGACAAAACGCAGTTGTTAGCGGGACAAGGAGCAGTTTGTGCTGCAAGGTACTCAGCACTACCTCATTTACTTCATTTTTGCTTGTCTTCTTTCAGATCAAGTCCCTTCCTTTCAGCTAGGTCCTAGAGCACCCCAACACTGAGTTCATTTTTCCCCAGCATCTGGACAGGGCTGAACCCAGACATCACTATCACTTGAACCTGCTCCTTTTGCCTTCCTAAAGCACAGGGGCTACCCAAGCGTTTGCTGCTTGCCGGCCAGCCCAGTGCCGGCAGGACCCCATGGCAGGGTCAGTGAGCTGGAAGGCAGATGGATGGAGCCTTCCTTTCCAATGACCAGATCCCTTTCTTGGGGTGGGAAGGTGCAATGTGGAGAAAGCAAAGAGGTTTCCAGAAGCAGGCTGGTATGGATCAGGTTAGCTGGGCACTGCCAGCTGCATGGGTGCCGATGTGCTACAGGAATTACCTTGAAGACCTCTGTGCACACTGTCTCCAGAATATCCTGATCCAGAGGGTACTTCCATGTCTGCACTGCTGAGTTTTGCCAAGGCTGTTTAAGATGAACGTCCCTTGCAGCAGTCCCTGCCTCTCCATAGCTGCCTCTTACTGGAGGGGGTTGTAGAAGACATGTTGCTGCTTCTCGGCTGCTTCAGAGGAAAGCCCAGTGACATCCACTAAGCTGATGATGAAGGTGGTTTAACACATCGTATTGTGGGAGCTGGCTGTAATGGGCTGAGTGGACATGCATCTCCTTTGCCAGTGTCTGTGAGGTCTGGCAGCCTCCATAACATCAACTTATGTGCTCTCACGTCCCACCTGCAGTGTCTGATGCCTGCACATCCTGGGACAAAGGAAAATTGAGACTGTGTGAACACACCAGCCCTGAGCCCCAGCGGCCTTTGCCAGGTGGAGCTGAGCCTTGCCCGGCTCCTGCCAGAGGAGATGAGAGGGGAAAGATTGCTGGTAAGTAGCCTTCCTGCCCCTGAATTTCCAGGCTTAGGTTGTGGATGTTATCAGAAGAAAGGAGTGATGGGTGAATGGTAGTGAGGCTTCGCAGGAGGGGAAGGTTTGGCATCTTCCTGGCTGTGTCTTCTCTATGTGAAGGTTTCCTCTCCCTCCCTCCAAAGCAAGCGGTTCCCCCGTGCCCTGGATGGCTCAGAGCTTCTTGCCCTTCCAGCATTAGGCTCACTCTGGGTTTGAGCTTGAGCCAGCAACGTGCCCTTGCTGCAAAGGCGGCCAGAGGTGTCCTGGGCTGCGTCAGACAAAGCGTTGCCAGCAGGCCGAGGGAGGTGATCCTTCCTCTCTGCTCGGTGCTGGTGAGGCCACACCTGGAGCGCTGGGACCAGTGCTGGGCTCCCCAGTACAAGAGAGACAGGGACAGGCTGGAGAGAGTCCAACAAAGGGACCGGAGCATCTCTGCTGTGAGGAAAGGCTGAGGGAGCTGGGGCTGCTCAGCCTGGAGAAGAGAAGGCTCGGGGTGGATCTCGGTGTCGGTGAACACCTGCAGGGAGGGTGCCAGGAGGACAGAGCCAGGCTCTTGCCGTGGCACCCAGTGACGGGACCAGGGGCCGTGGGCACAAACTGAGACCCAGGAGGGTCCCTCTGAACATCAGGAAACACGTTTTGAGTGTGCGAGGGTGACTGAGCACTGGCACAGGTTGCCCAGGGAGGTTGTGGAGTCTCCATCCTTGGAGATATTAGAAAGCCATGTGGACACAGTCCTGGGCAGCCAGCTCTGAGCGGCCCTGTTGGGCTAGGGGGGTTGGACCAGATGATCTCCAGATGCCCCTTCCAATCTCAACCACTCTGGGATTCTGCGATTCTGTTTAGGCTTTAGTAGTTTGAGGAAGCAGGAGGCAGCCCATAGAAGAAGGTCTGGAGATCCTCATGGTGAAAAGAGGAGGATCCTAGGGCAGACAGTTTATCATTACCTCTTGAGTGTTGCTGATTTCTGGCTGGGACAAAGCAGAGCTTTGGGGTTCTGGAGGGTGATGGACAGCCAGGCCAGCCCCAAGACCCTGCCACAAACAAAGCCCTTCAAGTATGAGGCTGCAGGTTCACCTGCCCCCTCTTCTTCAGCAGGTCCTGCATGAGCCAGGGTTTACAGCTTGATCTGCAGAGCCTGCACTTGCCAAGGGTAACTCCAGCTGCTGGGTCCTTGGTGCTGGTGTTTGTTTGTTTTGGCTGCTGGCAGATGCTCCACAACCTGCAATGAGCCAGCTTCGCCCAGGGCTTGTAATGGCAGGCAAGGGATCTGAAAGGAGAGGGATTCCCCATTCAGATTGCTGTTAGCGACAGCCAGGGCGGAGGGGGGTGGTGGTCATTTGTGTCACTGCCAGCCAGATGGGTGCAGTCTGCAGGATGGTGGGAGCTGCCCGCAGGCTGGCTCAGGTGGGCTGTTTATGTCCATGAGGGGTGGTCACTGATCCCACCCTTCCCATGTGCTTGCAGACAGGACCTGGAGTATCACCTCCTCCACCAATGTCCTCAAAAAGGATCTGGTGCCTTCTCCCCTCTGTATATCCTGTCTGTTGTCCATTGAAACCAGAAGCACCCTGTGCTCCAGTGGCTTTAGGCCAGGTCTGCGCATTTGGCAGTGACTCCATGTGGGTCTGCAAGAATGAAGAGTAAAGCCCAGCTCCATGCAAGGGGAGTAGCCTCCTGCTTCTGTCATGCTGATTCCTGAATTACCTCACCTTACCAGTGAAATGCAGAAGTCATCCTGGCCAGATGTGAGCTGGGACCAGAGGTCACATGCTGCTTTTTTCCTTGAAAACTCTTTCACTGGTTTTCAAAGCCCCAAGGGGTCCCTAAGATACTTGTTTGCCACCTTACGAGTCAAAAGAGGACTTGGCTTAGGTGATGGGGAGTGGGGCTTGATTCTGCCCCTTCCCAGTGCTTGTGTCCCTGGAGTGGGAAGTCATAACAGATCTCAATGCTATGAAGACTTCTGGGACAGCTCACATGGCCATAGCATTTGCTTTGTGCATCAGTAGAAGAGTTTAGCTCACTGTGAGATCTCCATTGCTGTCTTGCACAGCCAAGGTCTTTTGAAGGACTGACAAGCCCCTTGGTGGTAATGTCACAACCCATGAACCTTCCTGTGGACATGGATGCTTCACATTGATGCTTGCATGGGAACTGACCTTTCCTAAAGCTGAATTTAGAATCAGTTTTTAGTGTAAATGCATAAAAAGAAGATTGTCTTCCTTCCTTGGGTGGGACTCTTTCCCCTTCAGCCACATGCCTTTGTTTGCTCATGGGTATTCATGTTCAGAAGAGATAATATCCCCAAAGTCATCGGTTGGCGTCAGAGCAGAATAGTTTCCCTGCTGGGCTGCAGTAAAACAAGGCACTTTTGAACATAAAATGTCAGGATTTCTAAGCTCCTTAACTTCCAGTTGTATTACCCACTAATTAGATGATTTCCACACTTCAAAGGGTGATAAAAAGATGACGCAGGCTTGTGGTCTGCAAAAGTCTTCTGGACTAATATGGCACTGCTTGCTTAAGGGTCTTGAACACTTCACTGAGAGGACATTATGCAAGCCCTGGAGCTGGAAAAGCAATGCTGAAAGGATCCCCCCCCCCCCCCCCAAAAAAAAAAAAAAAAAAAAAGAAGAAAAAAAAAAGAATGAAATCAGCAGGAGATATGAAGGAGGATGTTTACAGTCTGTGAAAACAAGATATCTGAGTATTTCTGAGGTAAAGTGTCACCTTTATGGCTGAATCACCATTGCTGATACATTCAGCTCATGTGGCTATACAGTTGTAACCCACAGGAATGAGGATCTGTTCAGCTACCCACACACAAGTATCTTCTGCCATTGGAGACATCCTCAGTGTCAGGGCTCTGCGGGCACTAATAATCCTTAATGGCCATGATCAGCCTCACCTGTGGGCCCTGAAGCTCTATTTAAGCTCAACCTGGGGCATTCAGGTTTTGTTTGAGGTGTTTTAGAAGAGTGGTGGTCTGTAGCTTGCCTATGAGCTTCTTTTTAGCTGTATGAAGACCTAGGGGTTTTTTATGTCTCTTAAGTGTATGCAGGTCTTCACTGAAGTGTAAGAGCCTGCAGTATCTTCTGGTCCTTGTTTCCTGGGCATAACCAGCCCTGTGCTAGCATCTCTGAGCACGTGTGTGCAGGAGCCAGAAGCCAAGTGAGGCATTTGGCTCATGACCTGAGGTGCCTAAGGGTAGAGATATCACTGCACTGGGTTTGGATGTGCCAAGGTAGGTGTGTTGCTCTTTGAGATGCCTGACAGTATTCCAAGCTTCCACAGAGTGCTGGCTGGGACAAGGCAGACCTTCTCACTTCTCAACCAGCAAAGTGGGGAGGCAGGTCTAAAGCATCTCCAAGGGCACTAGATGTCTGAGTAACTGAATGATGTTCCAGCCAGTTAAGACTGCTTCCAGCTGGAACTTCAAATTGGTCCTAGTGGGATGTAGGTGGGTAGTGTCCTCAGACCAGCACATACTCTGCATCTTTCCTCTTCCCCTCTCATCTCCCAGCTGCTGGCCTTCACTGTGTTGCCATTATCTTGCCTGCTGTATCCATGGGATGATGCTGCCAGCAGCCCTCTGGGGCTTTGCGTGGTGGCACACTGTCCTTTCCTTGTGGATCCCCTTCCCTGACTACAGAAGGTTGGCAGATACTGGTTTGGGCTGACAGTGTTGCAAGATAAAGACACAATGGGAAAGACAGATTTATCATGTCTTGCTCCTCATGGCTGAGATTCAGTCTACCAACCCCTCTGGCCTGGTCATGCCTGGATCTTGCATCTTCTCAAGATCTTGCTAAGGTCTTTTTTTTCTGCTCCAGCATCCCAAGTGTTGTAAAATCCAGCTGCTTGATCTGCTCTATGGCCAACAGCTGTGTGGCCCACAGGGTCCCAAAACAAGAGCAGAGCCGAGGAAGGCTGGCCAGAAGACCAGCTCCATACTCTCTGGGTTGGGATCAGAAGCACTGTGACTTTGCAGGTTGCCACCCAAAGCTGAACCAAGGCCATGCTCCTGTCACCAGGATGATGGTTTAAGTTCGGGGTTTGTAGTGTAAGGTAGTCCAGCTGAATTCTGCCTGCTTTGGGATTAATTCCCTGAAAGTGGCACATAGCTCAAACAGTAGCTGTCCGTTATGAGCACCAAGAAGGTAGATGTTTGCAGCAGGGCAGTTAGCAAACCTTGGGGCTTGAGGGCAGTAGGATACTTGTCTCTTAGGATAGATGGTGCTGGTGCCTTTGTCCTTCTGACCACTTTGCACAGTGCAGTTCAGAGCCACGGGTAGGTATGGCTCCACCTGATGAGGCTTTCCCACTGCTGGAAGCCATGAGAGACCTCATCTACAGGAGCTCTCTCTCGACCTCTGCCACTAGGTGACACAGCTTGTGTCCTGCAGTTCAAGCCTGTATAAGCTTTCCCCACCCCTCGTCCTGCTTAGCATCGCGGTGGATGTTGTCCTTTACATATATTGAAGATACTCTGGGACAGTGAGGGGGTTGCTCAGCCTGGATCTCAGAAGATGGGGATGCCAGGTTGCCCATGATAACATTCATGTTGCTCCTTGGGTGTGTGATGGCACAGTCTGGAAGAGCACATTCATTATTTCCCCCCACTGTATGTGTTTTTTGTAGGTTTTTTTGTACATGCAGCACAGAGGCCATCGGGAAGATTTCCTCCCTGTTGTCCTGAGCATGGCTGGGAGGTTACTGACAGTCTTCAAGCTCAGCTCTGGATCCAGGCTCAGGCTGTTGCTGAAGACCTGGGAGTGATTTCATGATGCAGGTATCCCTGGCATCTAGGAAATAACGTGCAAGTGAATGATCCCTTCCTCTTCTTCTTACTGCAGGTGATCTAGTGCCACAGTAGCAAAGATGGCCACGGCATTTGCAGGCAACACGCAACGGCTTTAACGAGGGCAGTAGCTCTTTGATGTCCCATCTGTCATGCAGGGCGCTGCTTCTCCAACCCCTCGGAAACCTACAGACACTGATTTCCTATTACATGGGTCAGGCTCAGTCCTGGAGCTGCTTTGTCCCAGCAAGGTCTCACGAGGACAAGCATGGGAGCTGTTGCATGCTCTAGCACACAGGATGAGGAGGGAAAATTCACCTCATCAAGGCATCTCCTATCATTATAAGGTTTGACATCAGCATCTTCATTTTCTCTGAATGTAGATTTTTCTGGGTGTGGATAGCGTAACAAAGCTGAAGCATAAATCTGAAGGAGGTACCCCAGCAGAGGAAATGTTTCCAATCATTTGAGATTGAAGTCAGTTTCTGATGGAGGTATTTCATGTGGAAATCAGTTGCAAATAATGGCATTTAATACCTTAAAAGCTTCAGAAATATTTTCAGCAGTGGGTTCCACAGATTAACGGCAGGCTGCAAGATATATTTTTTTTTTCCCCAAATTGCAGGTTTTTTCCTATTTGCCTACCAGGACAAATTTGGAGAGGCATCTGATGTTTCTGTCTTCCTCTGCTTACTGAGCTTTACTAGTCTGGAGAAGCTGGCTGCCCTTTAACCATGAGAGGTTTTTGTTTTGGAGCCTCTCAGTTTGCTGGGAAAGTACATGGGGGTTGTTTGAAAATAGAGATTTTCAAAGTTTTTTAAATTTCCCCAAGAAATAGGCAGCTAGTACTCATCTGTATCTTGAATAAGATTTTATCAACTTAATCCAGAAGAGCTTTTAAATTAAAAAAATGCCATAAACTGCTGAGAAACAGCAAAGACTGCAGTTCTGAGGAAAGGTCACATGTTTATTTGGGCTTGTATTTCCTGTGCATGCTTTTGCCTCAGGACAGCTTTTAATTGTGTTTTAAAAATGCTGCTGCGGTCCTTGCTGGCACTTGGCTTTCTTGACAGATGTGTGAAGTGTCACTGACACACGGAAGCTCCCCGGGAGCTGCAGGGCAGCTCCTAACACAGGGATCTGGGGAGCTGTCAGATGGAGGAGTGTTGTCCATGATCTCCTCAGGTGGGTTTTCTCATTGAGTTTGTCTTTGCATTTCTTTAAGGATTTTATTGGGGTGGGTGAGGCTGAATACAGCACAATTGAGGGGGGAGAGCAAGCAATGCTGCTGCTCCTTGGAGAATTAGACCCTTGGCATGGAGAGGTGGGAAGAGGTTTGGGGAGGGAATAGATGGGAAGAAATAGAATAATGACTAATGTTAGCAATTTGTGGCAAAGGCAGGGCTGGGCTCCCTGCTCCAGAAGCTGTTGGGTTTCCACTCCTTGTGCAGCCCCAGGTCTATGAGGAGACATTTGCATACAGCCTCGTGAATGTGACCATATCTTGTCACCATGTTGGATGTTGTGGCCTCCACCGAGGAGTCCAGCAGCATCACTCAGGCATAGGCACAACCCTGCCCAGACACAAGGTCACGGCCAAGCTGTGCCTGAGGTATTGGTCACTGTGACTGAGAAAGCCCTGACCCACCCACGGCAGAGTCTGGATGGTGTGTGTGGGGTGATTTGGGACAGCATAAATATCCACCCTGGTGCACTGTGCCAGGAGATGCCGAGGCTCCCTCTGTCCCATGGGTGCGTGGGCAGCAGGGTGGTCTCCTGGTGGTCTCCAAAGATGGGGAATGAGAGATGACACGGAGGCTGCTCCTTGCAAATAGAGAGGGAGGTGGCTGTGCTAGAGCATTTCAGTAAGCTGGGCACCTGCAGTGCCTCTGCAAAGGCTCTGTGGTCAGGAGCCATGGCTCTGTGCCCTCGGGACAAGTCCTGATGGGTTGGAAGCCTCAGCTGTGAGGCTGGGCTGGGCAGCCCTCCTCCCAGCTCTCAGTCTTGCAGAGTGATGGAAAGCTGAAGACATCCATCAGCATCTCCTTCCTCCTCCCTTGACAAGCCTGCACCTCTCAATATGGTTGCAACCACCCACTGCAACAGTAAATACAACTCCTTCCCTTGAGTGTGTGCTGGCCAGCATCCTGCATTACCTTCTAGCATCCTTCAGGCAGAGGGCATGGGTTCAGCTTGAACGTTTAACCTTTGGCTCTAAAACCAAGGGTCTCCTGGGGTGAAGGAGATCCATGCTGGTCTTGCAGGCTGGACCTCCACAGGGCAAAACCCATGTGCAGCCTGCAAGGAGCAAGGAGAGCACTGTGGTGAGGATATGCAAGCTCCAGGAGCTGCAAAGTGTGGGATGCAAATTCTCCTTGTGCGGCTGCATGTGTGCTGTTTGCTGGGGGAGGAAGCGTCTTCGTGATCTCAGCTGGCGAGAGGCTTTCTCTGCCCTGAAGCATAAGGGCTGAGAGGTGCTGCAGCTGCTTCCGAGCCGGAGTGACAGCAGATGCTACTTGTGGAGACATCAAAATAATTTAATCCTCTGTTGGAAATTGTTATCCATGGTGTCATCGCAAAGGTGGAGATCAAAAGAGCACAATAAATGTGTCAAAATAAAACCAGAGATGAAGGGAAGTCACTAGCAGAGGATAATTATCAAACAAAGCATAGAGATCTTTTCATCTCTGGAAATTCCCTGTACTGTGAAAAGTCACCAGGTGGAAATCAGGGGCCACCGTATTTCTCACGGCAGCTCTGCTGCCTCCAGCAAAGCCATGCTTATTCCCCTTAGGAGAGAAACTAGTTGTCTCCTCCTGTGGGCCACAAAAAGCGATACTGGGTTTTGGAATGTGACTCCTGCTAGGATTTTTACTTTAGAGCTCCTAAAATACAATTGATTTGGTTTTTTTCCTCCTTATTGACTCCCTTTGTGTGAACTTTGTATTTGCTTGTTGGGCTGGGGGAGTCACTCCTTGCTGGCCGTGGCTTTTCCCATGCTTGTTTGATCACACCTCTCTGCTACAGGTGTGCCCATTTAATCCCAAAAGTATTTTCTCTGGATGAGGTGTGCTGACAGCACTCACACAGATGTTTTGTATTGGGTATGGAGCAAGACTGTGCCGAGCGGTGCCCATACCCGCACGTGAGGTTTTAATTCCAGAACATTCTTCTGGCCTGAGCAGACACTGCAGGAATCACCTTGCTCAGGGATACAGACTTGGATTTAACTGCTGCCATCCTGGAAGTACTGGAAGTGGGGTGGAAAGCCAGGGGATGCTACACCAGCATTGTTCCTCTTCTATCTTTACCTAGCTCTGCCTTTTTTTAGGCAAGTCGGGGCATTTGGTAGCTTTAATTTTTCTCTGGCACTGGGTTTCTTCTTAGCCAAGATGGAGCAGGACCATAAAATCATTACAAGCCACAGTAGATTTTGGTGCTGAGTGTTGGGTCTGTGTCTGTCCCTGTGTGTCCTGAGTGAGGCATCCCAGGAAGAAAAGTTCACCGTCCTCAGTCTGTGCTCTTCTGTACATGTTCCCTGTCCTCTGTTTTTCCTATTGAAATAATTTTTGTCCCTTTTTCCAAGGGATATGGCCATTTTCTCAGATACCCCTGACAGCATTGTAGCAGGGGATAGAAATGGGCTGTGCCAGGTTCATGTGCACATCAGTTAAAAAACTGACACCGTCTCGTAGGATAAACAGCCTCTATCTGCCTCCACAGGTGTGTTTGAGATGGGAACTGCTCTTTGCAGAGGAGATGTGGATCATGCCATAGCATGTTTCAAGAAATCGATGTTTGAAGGGAGCGGAGATGGGAATGGTTTCTGTGTGGAGGTCTCTCCATCAACTGTCTGAGCCCTGACGTGATCTGAGAGATCTGCACATGGCATCCAAGATCTGCCCTGTACTGGGAATTCATTGCCTACCCCCACCAGTCTGCAAACCACATTTTAAACATGGGATGTTTGCTTTCTCTGCAAAGCCAATGCAGGGAATTCACCCGGGCGTGATGGGAGATGTTCCTGCACCTGGTGCAGGGGCTGTTTATGGGAAGTGTTGATCTTGGCTAAGTGGTTATCCAGACAGCTTAATTAAACAGAAGCGGTGGCTTGTACCCAGCGCTGACACAAGACCTGTGCTGGCACAGCGGATCAGGTGGAGAACCCGCTGGGTGTGACTGGAGAGGCCAAAAGTTGGCACCCAGGTTTGCTTTGGTGGCCTGAAAACAGGCACCTGGTGGGATCTGAGACCCTTCTCCATCATCTCCTACCAACGTCCAACATCCAGATGTATGTGTTTAGGTGTCTTAATTTGCCAGCTGAATCCCACGTATCCAGGTAATGAGCCTGCAGGATGCAAATGCAGAGGCCAGGGGCTGAGGGGAGAGCAAGGCTTGCCCAGCCCACGTCAGGGTGGAAGAAATCTGTGTAGGGAAGGAGGGTCCTGGACACCTTGTGGGAAGCTCTGCCCTAAAGCCACAAGACACTGAAAGTGTGATGACATGGAGAAATGCACAAAGGTCTCTTGTTTTCACCTAGATCTGTGCATGTTGCTGGATGGAAGGTGACAATTTTTGGAAACCCCTGTGGGGCTGACGTTCCTGGAAACGCTTGGTTAAGCCGATGAATGTTCCAGGGCTTTGGGCAATGAAGAGGAGCCCACTGGATCTGGGGTGGGGTGTGTCTGTCAGGCAGGGGAGACCCCGGCAGGGTTCAGACAGTCTGAGACCAACTGCAGGGAAGATGTTGGAGGTGCACCGTGAGGATGTGGTTAGAGGGGGGCTGTTGGGGAAGGTGGTCCTATGGGAAAAGCACGTTTGGTAGATCCAGGGGATGCAGCAGGAAATCAAAGATGGGAGAAAGGCTTTCACAGTGAGGAAACAATATGTTTGGAAACACTGTGTCAGGGAGGACAGCAGGGCAGGATCGAGCTAAGGCTGGCTGAAAACCCACCAGGAACTTGAGATGTGTAAGCTGCTTTGAGGGATGGGGATTTTGTGTTTTCAGGATTTTGTTTTTAGCAGGTTTATCTCTGATATTTAATCTTCTGGTTTTTCTTTCAAACTTTGTGCCTGTGTTTGTGGTTACTTTCTACAACACACCAGCCGTCACCCTAAGCCATGTACAGTGGCGTGCTCAGACAGGTCCTGTCGGAAGCAGAGCCCAAGTGCTTGGTGAGGCATTTGGGTCTGGGGATGAGGTGGGATGTGGAGGTGGGTGGGAAGGCACCTCCTGACCTGGAGATGTACCTGGTGGCAAGGGAGTAGCTCTGGCTCTGGTGGGTGATGTGGGGGCAGATGGGGCAGATCCAGCCCTCGCCAACAGGACCCCCATGAGGAGGTCCGCTGAGGAACGTCATATTGCAACATCACAGCGATGAGAGCTCCTCAGAAAAATGTTGCCTCTCTATTCAAAGGGAGGTGCCACCTGAGGGCTTTCCAAAGCCAGCTCCTCCTGCCTCTTTCCCTTTCTTGGTGTAAATATGTATTTCTACAGGTCAGAGCAGTGAGGATTCATGAGACCCCAGCAGACATCTAAAAGCTGACCCAGCTGATGAACCAAGCAGGTATGCAATTACCTGGCCACTTTCAGAACGGGTCATACCACCCCCATCCCACTCCAGGAACACAGCGTGCTGTGTGAGGGCAGGCTCCAGGGCCCCTTGCAGCTGCCTTGTGCACCTGGGTGCTTTCATCTCCCCGCTTTGCAGGGAGAGGGCTGCCAGGTGCTTTCCCGTGGAGCTGGGGCTTCGTCACTGCCTGTCCCAGTGATGAGCCCTTCGGGATGGGCTCTTCAGTAGCCCTCCTCCTGTGCAGTTTGCCCTGCACTGCTGGGAACTCCCTGACATAAGGCAGCAACTGATGCTTGGACCCAGGCTGCAGGTCCCGTTCAAGCATGCTGAAGCCACCACGTACTCAGGAGGGTCCAGGAATTGGGTTATAATTTGGATATTTTTTTTTTCTAGAATCAGAAAAACAAGAAAAGCTCTTCAGAAATGCAAAGCAACCTGCTTGCATAAGAGGGATGTGCAACAGGATGAAACCTGGAGTTGTGTCTTCCTGGATGAAGTGGTGACCTTAGCGTTCCAGTGTGCACAAGCACACAAGTAAGTCGTGCTGGGGTCTCTGGCAATGCGGCTGAATGCCTCAGCACGTGAGCCGCCTGTCAAGGGAAAGACTTTCTGCAATAAGCCATAATATCACATACCCTTATCCTCCCACATCCCCGAGAGATGGGATCTGTAACAACACGGATGAGAACTGGCTTGTCTTTGTGCTCGGTGCTGTGTCAAGGCCTGAGTGGGTGCTGGGAAGGGGTAGGACCACACAGCTGGGGAGAAGCAGAGAGGGTTGAATAGCTGGGGGTCTTCCTCTCTGCAGCTATGCTGGCTCAGCTGCACATGGATCTCGGGCATGGAGTTCATTTTGCTCATGCAATTTCTTGTGTATGCCTGGGAAAAAGGCATCAGGACCCCAGCAGGTGGATTTGGTGGCGTGGGTCTCTGTTAATGCATGTTTCTCTTCCTAGTGCACTGTTAGTGACTTAGAAGCAGGACTGTTCCTAAATATCCTAAAAAGCAACACATGGGTTAATACTCCAGGGAATGTGAGAGCTAGTTCATGGCAAGGTCCATTTCCTAGCAGTGACTGGAAGTGACAGTGCTCACCACAATATCCTTTCCATGACAATAAAGGTCTGGCTTTGAGCTATGAAACCAAGAACATTTGTAGCTGAAGACTGTCCTTAAATCGCCTCTTGAAAGCCTCACTAGATGCAGGTGTTGGGGAAATGCAGGATGTTTTGTGTACACTCAGTGCACTCTGTCTCATCCCGAGGAAAGGGGTGTGCTGGATCTGGAGCAAAGTCAGGAGCTGTTTGCTCTGTCTACCTGGTCGCCTTGTGTAGAGTTGTGAAGGTTGAAGTGATATGTGGGGGGGGGGGGGGGGGGGGGGGGAACGTGCCTGAGGTGGCAAGGGAGGCAGGACGGAGAGCTTGAACACCTTCAATGAGTAGGAGTGGGCCCAAGGTGGGGTTGTCCTGGTCCTCACCCTTAGTGATGAAAGGGAGTCCCTGCTGAAGGAGATGCTACAGTGACAGGAGGACAAGCAGCAGGAGACATGTAGAAGCCTGCTTTGCTTTGGGAGTAAATTAACGTCCCTTCTGAGAGGAACCTGAGCATGACTCTGGGCATAGTTTGCACTAGAAATCCCCCATCTCTCATCCATTTCAGGTTGCATGGATGAAATTGGTCTAGACCTGGCCCTTTGCATGCTGAACAGTCCTCTAGCCCTCCAAATCCCAGGTCACACGCTTAGACTCCCCACACAGGCACCTTTGCAACACACTACAGTGCTGCAAGCACCTTGCTGGGCTGTGACACCGCAGGGGTGTTACTCCAGGCACTGTGAATGGGATAGAAACATAAGAAATGGCTGTGGCCCCTGGAAAGCTGCAGGAGGTGCAGAGGACAACCTGCCCCAGGAGATGTGCGGTCTAACTGTGAAGATGTGAGCCACTCTGCACTGCTGGAACCGGGGATCAATTCTCACTCCCCAGCATGGTTGCCTTCAGCAGAATAGATATGTGCACTAGGAAGGGGAAAAAATTGGAGGGGAGAAAGAGGAAAAAGGAAAGAAATGAGGTGGCAGGAAGATTAGAGGGATTAGAGGAAAGCAGAGGAGGAACAGCCCTCTCCACCCTTTCCTTTGTCCCACATGTGAGAAAACATGGGGAGAAAGCAACACAAGTGGAGGGAGGAGGAGATGCTAGTGGGTCACTGACCTCTGAAAGACCCATGTGAAAAGATACGGGGAAGGGAAGAGTTAAAAAAGAAAAAGCTGTGCCTTGACACACTGGGAGGGGAAGGAAACCCCTTCCATTCAGGGAAGCATGAGTATTGAGCCAGATGGGGACCAGAACACAATCTGCTTGATTTCCCATCACCCATGGTGGATGTAACGTGGCTAGATTTGTTGGCAAGGAGTTGCACCGTCTCTGCGAATGGTGTGAAACAGTGCTTCCTCTTGTTTGCTTTGAGCCTGCTGCCAGGTTATCTCGGGACCTTCCAGTTCCTGAAGACTGGGAAGGCTGCTGGCTGTCCCCTGGCCCAATGTCATGCCGTCCAGAAGCACAAAGATTTGATTTGAATTGGCCCTGCCTGCGGGAAGTTGTTGCATTGCAGCTGACCAAAGGGCATCCACCCTGATGTCTCGAGCTGCCCCAGATCTGGCTTCTCACGCCCTGGTTGTAGGTATTTTCTTTGATCTGCTTTGCTGGGAAAATTGTCCCAAAGTGCTGCTGATGAACTGGGTTCTTGGTTTTCTCTGCAGCACCAGCGAGGTGGTAGGGATGGATGTGGTGGTGACATTGACCCTGGGGGAAGCCCATGAGCATCTATGATCCCTGCCAGATGCTAGTGGAGGCTGAGTGCAGCCTAACCTGAGCCCTTCACCAACCATGCCCCTGGGTAAGCCAGACCTCATTGCTGGTTATCCCCTCTTCTTCTCCTGATTATGGACGTTAAGAGGCCAGCTTTGAGAAGTAAAGTTCCCGCTGGAAGCGCAGCCTGGTGACGAAGGGGAGCCAACACAAACACCTGGCAAGCTTCCCTGGCCAAGTTTCACACCTAGAATAAATCAAAACATCTTCCTTCCTGCTCAGGCAGCCCCCAAGGAACTGCTTGCTCCTGCCACACACACTTTCTGTTCTTTCCAGGAGAAAACTTGCTTCCTCTGGAAAGTTCACACCATGAAACCTTTTATTTTAGACTGACTCTCTCAACTGTTGTTCCGGTCGAGGGCTGGGAACGGGGAGTGCTGGTCCCTCTCCTGTACTGACTTCAGGCACGCTTAGCCCGGGAGGTCCGTGCATCTGTCATCAATTAGGGCTCCACAGTGAAAAAACAAGAAAAAAATTCACAAACAAGTCAGGGTAAGGAGAAATGTCCTCCCATCCCTCCCGGTGACGGAGTTTCTTAGGCTTTATGCAACCTAGTGTTTGGTCATTGCCTGAACAGCTACAGACTCAGGTGGGAGTGACAAGGTCCTCTTGGCCTGTCTTCCCTCTGATATCCTATTTACAAGCTTGCTGGCTTCAGAGTAGAGTTGTCCTGACATGCCAGGTTAGGTGGTCCTTGATTTGATTGTGCTTTGGAAGAATGATTATTTGCAAGAGAGGATGAGAATTATGGTGAGGAATTAATCTAGATTTCAGAACAAATCCATAAGGAAATAATCCAGTGCTCTCTGCTCCTGTGGAGGAAAATCACAGCGTCTGTAAGACAACCGGGTCCCCCACCAATGCTCCCACCTTCCCGCTGCCTTCTGGTTTCTCTTGATGATCCCCATCCCACCCAGCTCATTTCAGCTGCCAAAGTGTAAGTGCCAAATGCTCTTTGGTGTGACCTGGGATATCCCGTTTGTCCTCTGGTTGCTGGCCCAGAAGGGCATGGGTGACTTGCAGGTTCTTGGTCAGGTATATGAGATCCCTGTGGCCCTGTGAAGGTGGCAAAGGTCTGGCAGGAATCTTGTAAGAGGAGTGGGTGGTTGGGTAGGCCAGGACTTCTTAGCTTGGGAAAGAAGAGGGGAAACACAGCAGGTCCACCAAATACAGCATGACATGGAGAGGTGGGAGGGAATGACTGGTTCATTGAGAAGCCATTTCTCAGAGGAATTTCTGGCCAGAGGCAGGGAGGGTTCTGGGACACCTACACCAGAGCTGTGGCTGTGCATTTCGTATGGATGGAGATGATTACACGTGCTGGTGCAATATCAAAGCAATCCTCTGGTTCAGCTTTCCATCATGAAAATGGTGATTTCCAAAAACACCTTGAAAAACACTTCCAGGCAGTAAACTCTTTGTTAGCCCAGCCAAGCTTCAAAGCAGAAGGAGGAAGAAACAGTTAATTCAATGAAACTTTTTTTGTACAAGTATGTACTTGGAAAAGAAGCATCCTATTGTATTCCTTCAGAAGAAGGGTAATTCCACTCCTCCTCCAGGAGAGAAGGGGCAGCGGGAGGTTCAGCATCCTGCTGCATTTACAACATTTTCACATCCTTGGGTGAAAGTTGACACAAGGCTGCCAAGTGATGTGATAAAGGAGAAGGATTTTTCTTCTTCTTCTTCTACAAAGTCTTCCTCCTGAATGACCTGGTGACATAAGATCTTAAATTTGGAATTACCTAGAGAGTTGCATTGGTCTTCCCCCTGCCCAGCTGGGAGGGGAACAGTGATTTTACAGCAAATCTTTTTTAGGATCCTCTCCTGTCAACAGCGACAGCAGAAAGCAATGAGGAGGACTATGGGGTTTTTGTCTCTGGCAAATTTTTATTCATTTTAAAACAATATGTTCCCTGTCTTAACTATTAACTCAAGTAATTATCTTATTGTCAGTGATTTATGACTGCTCTTAAGCTATTGCCAGGGTTATTGGACTGACATCATCAAATTGCTCCACTTAAGAGCAGGCAGGACCAGCAGATAAACAATCCTGACGAGTTGCTACTGTTCCAGGCAGGATTTGCTGAAATGTCAATGGTGTGAAATGCAGAGGCTGAGTTTTCTCACCCATGCCTTCCTCTTCCTGAGGTGATGGTCAGAGCTCTGGTGTTGGAGTGTGAACTTGTGCTTCACAATCATGAAGCTCCATCGGTGGTTTCCAGTAGAAGCAAAGGTAAAGACAAGGGGCCAGTAGCTATGTGCTGCCAATAAGATTAGATGCATCCAGCAGCTGACAACCCTCAGGCTATGAGCAAAAAGTTGAGCATCCTAAAATTGGCTCCTTCTTGCACCCCTGACAAGGGGCCTCTGTAGCTGCTGTGCAGAGCAGAACTTGCCTTTCTTTCATTATCCTGAATCCCTCTCTTCCTCTGGGTCTCCTGCCCCATCCGGGACCATGAAGCTATCTTGTAGGTAGGTCTCTGGTGGTTTTGCCCTTCCTTCAAGCATTCTTCCTTTCCCATTTGGTGTCCTCTGCAAAAATGCTACCTCCTGGTGCACGAATACCCTCTGAAGCAACTCTGTGCCGCTGTCAGTGATTTGAGCGGTTCTCCAGCTGGGGGCAGAGATGAGATGGGTTGTAGAAGGTCCCTGACAGACTCAGGGTAGCACAAGCTCTTGGAAAGATCTGAGTGGTCATTGCATCTCATTTCCCACTTTTCTGGCTCTCCTTCTCCTCTCCCTTCTGCATGTTCCCTCCCCTCTGGTGTCCTGGTGGGAACAGGTCATGGCTGAGCTGGAAGTTCATCCATACAAGCCAAAATGTTTGTAGTGCCTGTAGCATGCAGCCAGTGGAGTCACCTGCATTTGCCACATGAATCCTCCTTCTGCCCCTTAAATGGATGGGGGCCAGGTTTAGAAGACCTGGACAGGCAGGGTCTGAAGCTCTCATTGCTCTGTGACTGCACAGCAAATGTTCATCCATCTGGGGTTCCAGCAGGGGGATACAGCCCTCTGCCATCACAGCCTGTTTGCTGGGCTTGCCAAGTGGGAAAGCAAGTAGGAGGACGTTGCTCTGCGAAGGAGGTGCATCTTCCTTCCTTCCCTGGATTGTTCTCCTGCAGTGCTGCACTCCTTGTTCAGGGAGGCTGCACAGCTTCTGCTGCATTGTCTCTTTACCCATCTCATCCCACTCTTTTCTTACCCAAACAGAAGTGTCTTTAAATACAGCCAAAACCGTAGCCTGTGCCCCCAGGCTGGGAATGCCTGGTGGGGGGGGAGACAGACTGAACAGGTCCTGGAGATGACTGTGGGTGATGCCACCTCCTGAGGTGCTCTGTTGGAGTTTCTGCATTGATGGGACACTTCAGGGACCAAAGCCATCTCTGCAGCTGTGGGCACACATCCCTCTCCCACCTCTGCAGCCCAAATGTAAGGAATGTAAGGACAGTTTACATTTCTCTGCCATTGCACCCTCTCCCCACAGCCCAGCCTCCTGGCTTAATCCTGGTCCCTCTGAACGCATCCTGATCTGGGATTTGCACTGTATCTTAATCATAGAATCATAGGATTGTGTAGGTTGGAAAAGAACTTCAAGATCATCAAGTCCAACTGTTAACTCAGCACTGCCAAGGCCACCACTAAACCATGTCCCTAAGTGCCAGAGCTACCTGTTTTTTTAAATACCATGCTGTCCCTGGGCAGCCTGTGCCAGCGCCTGCCAGCCCTTCCAGTGCAGAATGTTCCCTCACACCCAATCTCACCCTCCCCTGGCTCAGTGTGAGGCCGTTTGCTCTCGTCCTATTGAGCTAAGGCCTTGCCCTGAGCTGGCATCTTTGATCAGAACAGCTTCTGTGCTTCCACATCAACCATTCCTCCTTTTCTGAGGGTAGGTCCTACCTGTTCCCTGTTTCTTAGTAGGCTGCAGGGGGGAGAAGATCCTGAAAAAAGACATTGGGCTTCATGCAGAGGCTTGGGACGATGGATTCAAGGTTGTGCTGAGAACAGGTCTTCTTCACCACCTGTAAGCAAGGGCATTGCTCTCCCGCTCCCCCCGGGAGCTGCTCAGCTGCAGCAGCATGGTACTGATCTAAAACAGGATGCCAGCTATTTGCTTTCCAGGGTGGATACCTTTGTCAAAATAAACCTCTCGAGATAAACCTTGCTGCCATCCACCCCTGGGTCACTGCTTCAAAGACCCCACAGTTATCAGGTCCAACCTGGCCACAGGTGGGAGATGACCTGAACAAAGCCATGCCTGGCACCTGTAGGGTGGTCAGGGGTGAAGGGAATTGGTGGTTCCTCCATGTGCCTGGTGGATGGAGACCTCCCTCACATCTCTACCCCATCGGCAGGGCTGCCAGCAGATTGGTGTCAGTGCTGCCAGTCCCTGCAGGGGAATTAAGGGCTGGCTAGGTAGCAGCTTGCATGACCTCCTGCCTTCCCTCCAGGCTGTCCCTGCCACAGCTGAAGCTTCCTGGCATCACCTCGCTCACTTCTAAACATACATTGAACCAAGCCACCCTCCCACCCCTCCATGGCAGTTTCATCCTCATGGCAGAGCCTGAGTGACACATTTCCAGTTTACTGCCAACTTGCCATGAAATCACAGGCCTGTCCCAGCCACTGTGTGCCTCAGTTTCCCCATGTGTGAAATGGAGGTGGAGGCTATTTCACCTCCAAGCTCTTCAGCCCCAGATGAGCTGTCTCCTGCTATGTCATGCACACTGCCAAGAATGTTGGGCTCAGGTCTCCTGGGAACAAGTCGTGGCTGTAGGATTATCATCACCATGGCCAATGGCAGCCCCTCCTGCAATGGGCACAGATGATGTTCAGCAAGGCAGCAGATTGTTTTTCTCACCTTTTTGCCGCTAATCCGCATCTTTGCCAGCTCAGAAGGTGTCTGGCAGCCCTGCATCTCCAAGGGCCAGCGATGCAAATGCCAGGCTGATAACATGCCTTGGTTCATGCTCCAACTGACATTGAAGGCACAGCGTGCACTGGTTAGAGTAACATCTTAAAAATAAACCAGGAAAAGGCTGCTGTGATACACCTTGCCCAGAATTTCTGCTCATCTGAGCTGGGTATGGTCCCACTGAGGGATGCGAACATAGAGACAGCAAGGCAGCATCAGGGAGGGAGGTGCCAGATGATCTTCCCGCACTTGGTGATGCAGGGAAGGCATTTGTTCTGTCATGGTGCAACCCTGGCCTTTTTTTTTTTTTTTTTTGTAAAAAAAAAAAACAACCCAGAGGATGGAAAATAAACCAAGAACTTTGAAGTCAGTGTGAAGTCTATTCATATGGGTAGTGGGGCTCAGTCCAGTTCAGCAGCCTTATGCTGTTGGAGGTGCCCTAGGACCTGCTGGCCTCCAGCTGTGGTGGGTTTCCTACAGGACCTGAAACATATGCAGGTGTTTAAGGTATTATAAAGCATTTTTTATGTCACTGGGGATCTTGCAGGCAGCCAGTGGAGCCCTCAATGCCAAGACTGTGACCTGCCAGCTAACTGCTGTGCTAAATTCATCAGCTGCTTCTGGTGGCTTCTCATCTCTGACAATGTAGTCTGGGTCCAGCTGGAAGAAGCAGCAGCAGAGGGAGCTGGTCGGCCGGTGGATGGTTGAAAATTATTGCTTAAAAAGGTGTTCTTGTTTCACTGAGCAGCACTTCAGGGACTGAGCAGGAGTTGGCTTGGAAATATTGTACCCTGCCGCGATTGCTGGGCTGGATCCTGCATGGTGACCAGGAAAACGACCTTCTGTCCTTGCAAATAAATCTGGGAGGCAGTGGCGGGGTTGCAGAGTCCAGCCCAGGAGCGGCTTGAAGGCAGTAACTGCCGAGTTGTACTCCGTGAGTACAAGAAGTGCGTCAGCACAGCCTGTGCTTGGTAAATAAACCCCATCCCACGTCGGTCCCACTGAAGGGCAACCTTGGAGCACCACTACCAGCATCAGGGCTGAACTTCATCAGGCCCGTTAGAGGGAATGTCAGACATGGGGGGTGACCTAGCTTCGCAGGTCTGGGTGAAGCACCATTTCAGATCCCTCTGGGAGTGGTGTGACCCTGCAGGGAGGGCATCCTCGAGCAACACCGGTCCAAATTTGCTGGGTTTCCCAGAAAGTGGCATTTTGTCTCTGCTGAAGGAGAGGGTTGCCTAAGTTCCTTTTGATGGGGCTTTTTTCTACTTCATTTCAAAAAGCATTCAAGCTAAAGATGCCTCTCTCCTTTGCAAGCAAAATCTTTTCAAAATTATCTCTCTCCTTTTCAGCAAGCAGATGTTGGCAGCAATCTTAATTTCACATCATTGAAATTTGCTTTGGTTTTGTTTTTATTCTGTTTTTTTTTTTCAATCACTTCTTTTAAATTACAGAGTGGAAGGATTGTTCCAAAACTTAGGAAGATGCTTGTGGGTCAGGAAAAACAAACAAAAAAAAATCAGCCCCCTGATTCTGCTGTAAATCTGACTGATCTCAGTAAATTTTTAATACATCAGCCATTGGTACTCTATCAAGGTTTATGTCCTTTGAATGAATAGCCATTTGGTCAAGGGACTTTAGGCACTTTAGGATTTGGGTCTAAATCTGTCCTTGCCTTGCCTGTGCTTGTAGTAATTCCCTGTTGCTGTGAAATGAGGATAACTACCCTGTGTCCCAGTGGGCTCTTGGGAGGATTTGTCCACGTCTGCTGAAGATGCTGAGGGTCACTGGAGCTTCCACTTAGGCAGCAAGGCCGTGTGTGAAGCGCACCCCCTTGGCCACATCCCCTGATGTGGCTTTTATACCCCATCCCACAATGTTGCCCAGCTGCCCTGTTTCCCAGGGAAGGAGATGCGTGGTTTGGCAAAGAGGTTCCCAGGATGAATCCATGGCTTTGCTGTGAAGGCTTATGGAAGTCTCTGACCAGCTCCTGCCCGTTCTGTGTTTCCTGCACATCTTCTTTCACCATTTCTGCACTTTCAGAGAGGGCTTTTCATTTGCTTACACTTGATTCCCTTTTGGGGCTTTAATTAGTGAAAGCGGATCGATATCTTGTGAACCTCCTCTGTATAGATGGGTGTGATTTGCTGCTATACTGCAGATTTTTTGCTGGAAGCTTCACCACCTGCTTCCCCCTCTCTTCTTATTCCTACCATGAGCACATTAAGTCATGCCACAGGCAGAGATCCATCAAAGGTTATAACTGCTGTGGATGTTTCCTTAAGTGTCTTATTCAGAAGATGATGAAGCTTGAGTGCTTCTCCTAATGCAGTCACAATTCAAAGTTACCGGTGTGCTCTTAACTAATAAACTTGCAATCGCAGACCAGAATAGAAAGCTCTGTAATCATGTAAAATTGCTTTCTGAAGGGTGAAAATGCATGAGCCTGGGGCTGAGATTTGCTTCCCTTCCCCCTTTTCCTTGTTTCTTAAGGCAGTGAGTAGGAAGCTGGAGATTTTGCATGATGGGGGCTTTGTGGAAGGGAGAGTGAGGCAGGAGCATCCTTCCCTTGCTGTAGCGATGACTCTTTCTGCAGCACTCAGCATTCACATGGGATTTGACACTGCTTATCATTGCAAATAGTGATTGTGGGACAGATGGGGAAGAGACCTCTCTGGTGCACTGCAAAAGTTTCCCTGCTCTGGGCTTCATCCAGCAGGTTGCTAAGACTTCCCTGGCGGTGCCAAGTTCCCCCTTCCCTGGAAAGGAGTATGCTCAGCATCCCAAAGTGAGACGCACTGCACTGCGAGGGAGGAGTGGGCTGGGAAATGGGGCTCCCTGTAGTAAGCCTGGTGGCGTCCATCCTTTTGTTCATGTTGTCTGAAGGATCTATACTTCACTGGGGGTATGTGAGCTCCAGAGAGAGAGCTGGAAGGGCCTGAGCCCACACAGAGGCATCCCTTGGGGTAACACCAGAGCTTGGCTTGAGAGTGAGCAAATAGCTCTCCTGATGGGTGGGAAATGCTCCAGTGCCTCCAGGTGGCGAAATCCTGAAGGGTCTGCAAGAGGTAGAGAAGGAGGGGGCTTTTTATGCTGCAGAGAATGAGTCGGTGGGACACCTGGGCTTAAAGGTGTGGGCTGAAGTGCCATGCTGAATGGGGCTCGGTAGGCGAGAAAATGCAAAGTGTTAACAGGGCTACGTGCAGAAAAGGCCTCCCCTTGCTGCCAGGAAAGGAACACCTCCTTCCATGTCTTTCTGGGAGGTGCCTGGCTCAGCAAGAGGAGCCGACGACGTGAGGCACTGCAGGGAGCACATCTTCAGCGCGGCACTGCGAGACGCCAAGCCCTCTCTGTGAAGGCTTCCAGGGCCAGGAGCACGGCGGGGTCATCTCCCTCCTGGCTGCGCACGTGCAGAGTGGGAGGCACTCCCTGGATACTAACGGGATTATCCTGATGTCAATCCGGGTGACCGCGGGGCGAGGGCCAGGACGTTCCCTCGGCTGGAGCCTTGCCTGGCTGAGGTCGGGGTTCCGGGGGCAGGAAGGATAACGTCCCCGGAGACATCTGATGACTGTGTGAGCAGCGATGGCGGCTGGCGGACAGATGGCTTTGGACCTACATGGCTGAATCAACGCTTCTCTGCCTATAAAACACCGCCCTTAGATGCAGCACATGCCCATATAGGCACAAGGCAGCGAGGGAGGATGGCCAGCAGTGAGAACGTACACGCTCGCAACTCCAAAATTGAAAACCTCCAAATTCAGTCAAGAAAAAATCTTAGATCTGTATTTCCCTCCGTAAGGTTTGGCCTTAATTGGGACTTCTGGTCTGCTCTGAATTAGTCATAATTATTTTTTTGTTCATACAGACTGGTTTTGGTTATCCTGCTTCATCTTGAGTATCTTTCATTTCAGGCTGTCTCGTCTAATTAATTGGCACCTATGAGAATATGAGACACAAAAATCCCTCCAAGCCCTTCCAAGAACTTCATATCTAAATTCACAGACTGAGGTTCTGGCTACTAAATATTAATACTCATTAAATAATATTTATCCTTATTCTTTTCCATTCCACTCCTCTCCTTCCTTTATGCTGCTTCTTCTTCAGTAACTTGATGAGACCATCCCACTAATGTCACCCAAAACCTTCCTGGAGCTCTCTGCTTTGCAGCTTACCTGGAATAAGTTATCTGTATTTCAAAGCACCTGATATACTTTAATAGCAGAAATCAAGGTGCCCTCCCAGTTGGTTTCTGGCTGAGCAGAACGCATGGTCTGGAGCATGCATACCCAGAATGGGCGCAGAGGTGGCTCAATCCAAATCACTTGCTCTCCATGGGGACCATGACTGGTCTCCAGGACAGGATGGCCACCTTGCAGGTTCAGTTTATGGTTGATACCTTAAGGGTGTGGAAGACCATACATGGCTGAGGGTAGTCCCCCTTTCACGTGTGCCCATGCCACTGAGTGGTGGCCATAGAGGTACTGACCTGCACTCAGAAGGCACCAAGAGATGTCTGATAGTGCCAGCACCAGGCCACTGCAGCTGTGGCTTCCCATGGTGCTGGTCTCTCAAGGATATGGATTTTGATGGCACGAGAGTGTTTCCAGGCAATGTGTTGTGTCTTCCTTCCAAGGCAGAGTGAGTTACAACCATCAAGCCTGGAAATCTCTGATCTGTGGGAAACTGCAGTCAGGTCCAAGGATGAGATGATGAGGTGCCAGATTAAGGTCAGGACTAGCTGCGAGGGAGCATATCTTTCCCATCACAGTTGCTGAGATGCTTGGGGGAATTGAAGAGGACACAGAAGCTGTGGGATGATGTGATGGCCTGAGGGCAGAGGTCTTGGACAGGGGGAAGATCTCCAGCAGCTACAGCTCCATCCACACTCTTGTCTCTGCCTCTCTTCCTCTCGCTGTGTTTGGGCTGGGAAAAAAAATAAGTGCAAGAGGACCCTCTTAGCACCCTGCCAAGTAGAGGGTCTGGGCCAGGATAGAGGCTACGTCACAGCGCCATTCCCATAGCAATGATGTCCTGTGTGGGAAGGTGTTTGGGCCTTGGAGGGGGCTCCTTGGGTCTCCGAGCCAAACAACAGACCTCAACCTTGCCTGGCTGGAACCAGCGGGAAACCTCTCTGCAAGAGCTCTGAGCTGCTTCAGCCCTTATAGCAGTTAAAGAGTAAATAATGAAATTAAATAGGCACAAACAAGCACAGAGATCAGAATTCAAGACTCCCCAGCGCTTCTGGCCTGGGAGTTGCAACAAAACCTTTTCTCAGCTGGCTTTGAAAGGGAAACCCACACAAGCTCCTTTTGCTATTCAGCCCAAACACAGGGCTGCTACTCATTCAAGCCCTCTGAATGTTTTCTTAGCTCCTGGGTTCATCAGACTGTGCCAAAAGCACAAACACTAAGGCCACTGGTTGTAGGTGGGCAGGAAACGACAGCGGTGGAGCAAAGTGTTTTCCAGAGCAGGGTAATCAGGGCATGTCCCAACCCTCTCATCATTTTTTTTGCTGCCGCAAATGGGGAGAAGTGGTTGAGAGGACATCCTGGAGTCTGCTCAGCTTCCTCCTGTAATTTCTATTAGGGCTTTGGTTCAGTTTGCAAGTTGGAGCCAAGCTGTTCATCCTCGTTCAGTTCCAGCAAGAGCAGGGCCAGCACAGTGTCATCTGAACCATTGGACATGGACTGGGGGCTTATCCAAAATGGCTCTAGAGCCCAACCATTGGTTTGGAAACTACCTACTGCTATATGTGTTGTCTTCATCTGCCCGGGAGCATGGCTTCTTTGGAAGAAGGCATGGGACTGGGATCCTTTCCTTGGGATGCATAGCTTAGCTGTACCTCAGTATCCTTTCAACCTTATTGCTGCCCCACTGAGGCACTCTATATTTCATTAATTGATCCAGTGGAGAAAGTCCTAAAAATTAGGTCCTTTCCCTCCCCGGGAAGCAGCTGATGCCCTGATCCAAACCCTGTTCCAGAGAGATGCTGAGTGCCAGGGAGCTCAGTGCACCCAGGAGACCCTGTGCAATCAGCCCTGCCTTAAGTGGACTCAGCAAACCCACCTCAGGCTGCTTATCTATGCCAGACTGCAACCAACAGGAAAATCAGGTCAGCAAACCATCAGGACGAGGAGGGAGATGTTAGTTGGTGTAGCTCAGATGCAGGACACAGCAGCCCCAAGGGGCTGCAAGGATGGCAAAGCCTCACCAGCCCTGTGCTGATGGGCTCCAAAACCACATGAGGTTTTCAGCTCACCTCCATGCCCTGGGGAGGCTGCACTGCCTGGGTCCCGTGCAAGGACAAAGCTATGGGATGGTGTCCCCTGGATCATCTGGGGCCACAGCAGAAAAAAGAAAGGGATTTTATGCATTGCCTGCATTTTCTTTTCTGCTCAGGAGGAGGAGATTTTGGCCCTTCTCCATGTTTTGTGTCCACCTTCAGGAAGTCCTGGATGCACGTCCAGAAACCCTTCTTGAACGCTTTGATTTGTAGCCCAAAAAATATCAGTTATAGAAACAGCTTGTTCTCATGGCCAGGTCAAGGAGAAAGCATCAGGTTGTAATCTGTGCTCCTCTCACTTGTCCCTGAAGTCTCTGTGCTTTCCCTTCTGTTAGGAAACATAGGTTACAACACTCATTTTACCTTCCTGAAAGCCTGTGATGCTCTGAGGCGTGTTTACATGTAGAAATGCCATCATCCAAAGAAATGGTTCTCCCAGCACTGTGGCTTTTGGTCTGTTCTCTACCACAAAGCAAGCTCCTCGTAGCCCACAGTCGCTGCTTTAGTATCTTCCTGTCTCCATCGCCCTGGCTCATCCCAAGGAAATTCCCTCTGAAAATCCCTCCTGCCCTCTGAACAAGTTTCTGTTTGATCTGCTACCTTTGCCAGGTACCACCACCTTACAGCACTGCTCATTATGATTGCTAATTGGTGCCGGTGCTGCTTATATATGATTTTAAATCCTGTCTTAGCTAACAATGCAGGGATTCAAATTTCTAGCTTGTGAGCATGGATCATGCTAGGAGGGCTGGCTATGCCAGGAAATTCCTTGCATTTTCTTGGGCAATTTGTGCCTCCTTGCTGGAATGGGCTCTGACACAGCTTTTGTTTGCTGCAGCTGCTGGAGAACAGAGCTATCATCGTTCCCTTCCTTTGTGGATGAAACTTGTTATTTTGGGAGGGAAGCTGGCATTTTCAGAAACCTGCTGAGCTGGCATCGTGGATACCATTACTCTCTTGGCTCAGAGCTAGCACAGCCCAAGCTTCTCATCATCCAGTTATTCTGTGCTCTCTATGGGATGGACACACCTCCAGACTCCCCAAGACATTTGGGCAATGATTCTGTTGCCTAAATACAGGTTTCCAGTGATGTTTTAGATACCCAGCGTCTCCTGCCTGGCACAACCCTCCCTCCGTCTGCTGGTTCGGTGGCCGTATCTTCATCCTTGAATAGTCTGTGCCACATCCCCGAGAGGATGTCCTAGGCATCACAGCAGGTCTCAGGTAACACTAGACATCTATGTTTTCACAACAACATCAAGTCTTTTGCCAGTACAGGCAATAATGTTTAAAGGTAATTAATCTGACCACATGCAGGTGCTTTCTGTAGAGGTGAACAGCTCACCAGGGTCCCTTGATTAAATGTCTGTGAACCATAACAGGCCCTTGGACACCTCTGGATAAATTCAGTTGCCTCAGTGTAGGCACTTCAGGCCTTTTGAGAGATGTTGTACCAAGCCCAGGACACCTGCAAGGGCTGGCAGGTATGGCACAGGGTGCACAGGAACCCATGCATTTCCAGAGAGGGGGTGGGACACCCCTGGATGTCCCCAGTGGAAATGGATGCCTACATTTAGGTAGCTGAATCCTGCCCCTAGATTCCAGGTAGACACCAAATGCTAGTGGGGTTTTCACCTGTGAACTGAACACCATTCCTGCTCACTCAAAAGGACATTGGCCACTGCAAGCCCTGAGAGAGGAAGAATTTCACAGCACATACTGACACATCAGCAAGATGCTCTTTCCTCCCTATTGTGGTGCAGGTGACAGTTCCATACTGTCATTGCCTTGCAGATGATCTTCCAACTTGTTCACAAGCTGCATCCCTTTGGTAACCTGGGTTGTCCCCAGAGATGCTAATACCTGAAGGCAGTTTTGGCTTACTGTGGTGCAACAGCTGGCAACAGAAGGTACATCAGGTAATACCCTCTCTATGGAGCATGTTCACGTACGATATGTTGATGGAATCAGTGGCTGTAAACAACCCACAGCCATGTGTAAGTTGGAAACAGCCCAGAAGAGAGATGATGCTCTCTGGTCCAAAGCATCTTTTCACCCACCGGGAGAGCTTGGTGTTGGTTACACCTCTTAGTTTTGCTGTACCAGAATTAAGATTTGGGACCCAGCCTGGTAGAGGCATGCTCCCACAAAAGTATTTTGGGCAGTGATGGAAGGAAAAAACAAGCAACACCGGGTGCCCTTGCAATGTCTGCGTGCAGAGAGGGTAGCAATAAACGCAGATTTATTTAAAAGCTCTCTATGGCACAAGTGGGGGAGGCTTGTTTCAGTCTGGTTCCCTTTGGCAGCCAGAGTAAACTTGGATTATCCCCTTGTCAGGGATAATAAATGTTGCTAAGCAACACGTGATTCCAAATCATCTTCATCAGCCTGGCCCTGTGGGAAGGAAAATACAAGAGCAATCTGAACAAGGAGGATCAGCAGAAAACACCTGGTAAGGGGATGGACAGAAACAGCTCTGGTCATCCTGGGGACAAGCCCATCCCCATGCCCACATTGAGAAGCAAGGGTTGTGGTTGTGCTGGTCCCAAGTACAGCATCGTGGAGAAGGACAGAGTGGCCTCCACACTGACCAGTCCTGAGTGATACCTTGCCTTGGGCAGTGCCCCACCCTTGCTGGCTTGAGCTCTGGTGTTATCTCTGGCCTGGAGCATCCATGAATGTGGCATTGGCCTGGTGAGAGAGGCAGGTAGACAGTCTGCAAAAGCCAGAGGCACAACAATGTCAGCACAGAGCTCTCTGATATCCAGAGGGGGTTTCCTGAGGAAGAATAACACAGGAATTGACCTTTCTTGCTTTTCCATTCCTCTTGGATAAGTAAGCCACCTCTCCCCATTGCCATACAGTCACTCTGGATGCTCACCACAGTTTGTGCAGCAGGGAGAGCATGGGGGAGTCACACACACATCCCCCAGGACTTCTGTGTGAGCCCAAGTATGTTCCTGCCCTCCCCTGCAATGTCAGTAGCTCTCCAAGCTCCTGACTTAAGTCCTTGAGATGTTGCTTTAGGCCTGTCTCAATGCAACAGGGATGCAACTTGTGCTCATTGACTTCTTCCCATGCAGTTATGGGGGCAGGAGGGAGGATGGCTGAAGCCCCTCCATCCCCATCATCATCACAGGCACATTTCCTGCCACTGAGTCCCTCTCTCCATGCCTTTCCTGCTCGCATATGCTCACTCTTGGGTGAAGTCGTCTCAGCACAGGTGAGGTGCCACGAATTCTTATGCAGGAATTAAGAACACTCTGGAAATAACACAACAGCTCTGAGCTGTGCCACGGATATGACGCCCCCCATACCAGAGGAGCTGGAGCTCGGAAAGGTCCAGAGAAGGGCAGCAAGGGGGGCAGAGGCATGCAGTGGTATTTCTGTGAGGAATGGTCAGGTAGGTACTTCTCAGCTTTGAAAGAAAGTGACTGTGGGAGGACACAAGAGTGGTCTAGAAACTCATGGGTGGTCTGGAGTGTGTGCACAAGGACTAGCTAGTTTCTGGCTCATACAGCTCAAGAACTAAGGCACATCAAATGAATCTGGCAGGATAAACACCTTCAGTCTCAGGAAATCCCTGAAATGATTCCTTCACTTTGCTCGCTTTGATTGTGTTTCAGTTACTTGTTAGAGTAAGCGAGATGGTTGAAGGGCAGCACCCACAACATCCACCTGGTGTGGAATTGCACTTCCCAGTGGCAAATGTAGCTCTAATGCTGCCTTCAAGGATGGCTGCAGGGGACTCCATTGCCATTGCATGCACTGCCATACTCGCTCTTCCTCAGGCATATCCCCCAGTATCAGTTTGGAGTGGGGCTCAGTGAGTCCAGAGTCTCTTCTTGCCCTCTGTGATGACCCACAGCTGATGAGACTGCTGGTAAGGAAGGGATCAGACCCCACGGGGTTTTGCAACAGGACTGGATCCTGTGTGATACAAGAAATCTGAGGTACTTGTCACCCCTTGGGTTGCTGACTTCCTTTTCGTCTTCTGGTTTGGTTCCAGTTCTCCTTTGCCTGCTTCACAGAAGCAGCATGTGTTTGTTTTTTAGCATCGCCACGGGATATTTTGTTTAAAAACATTTACACTTCTTTTCCTGGTTGATTTGGTACAGCTTTAGTTTTGGTTCAACCCAGCAGTTCTCAAATTGCCTCCCACTGGGCAACCCTCACGGTGTCCTGGGGACCAACATGCATCATGGGGGGAAGCTTTTAAGTGGACACAGCAACTGTGGGTATGGTTTCATGGGCTGCCCAAGATGCCCTCACAGACCCCAAGGGGAGAAATGTTGATCTCAGAAGTGTAATGTTTATCTGGCCATTATCCTGAGGAAGTGAAGGACATGAGCTTTAATCCCTGAGTAGTTGCATGTTGTCTTCCACCCCAGCAAACTCTCCCCTGGGTGTCTATGCCCACCTAATTTGACACACAACTGTATAGATATAGATGGGTTGACCTATATGGAGTTCTCCAGGTGAACCGACAAAAATGGTTGAGGATCAGAATATTTCATTTAAGAAAAAACACAACAAAACCTGAAAGAAAGTGCACCCAAACAAAACTTGTATTTTTTCCTGCTACTAATAGCATTTGATCTCTACCTGGTCTCTTTTTGATGCTGGTGCTATATGCTGACCAGGGTAAATATTCTGCTGGACTGCAAATCAGGAGGAGCTGATGTGATTGTTGTGGGCACCCTAATTTCAATGGTTTCTTCTAACACACAGCTGGTGAGCTCTTGCACCACGAGCCAACAAAATGCTGCTGCAAATAGTTGGCGGGGGGAGCAAGATTTTCCACAATGGTTTCTTTGTGTGCCTGAGCTAACCTCTTACCAAGGAGGAGGAGTAAGTGATGGATGTTCATGTAGAAGATGGGGAGTCTCTGTGAGAGGAGTGGTGGCCACTAGAGGGTGGCCATGTCATAGCTGGTGCTGGCCTTGGGGACAGTCCCTTCCTGGGGCAGCTCTCCTGTTGGGAACCTCATCAAGGTAAGCTGACTCAGAAGTACTTTGGCTGAAGTGGCTTTGGGTACGTGACTGCTCAGGTACAACGTTTCTGATCTGAACAAGGTTTTGTACATACTGATGGATGACGGACAGCGAAGCAGTTTTCACATCATATGTCAGAGAAGGAACAGAAGTGTTTGGACATCTGGGAAGGAAGAGAAGGAAAGGTGTGAGAGTTGGGTTGTTGTCTCGGCAAGGCCATGAGTAAGGTCATGGCTACTTGCCACGAGCCTCTTGATCGTCTCAAGTTAGGGGTGCCAATGCAACATTTCCATCAGCTCAGAACTGCAACGCCAGTTTTCTAAGCTCCAGTTTTAATCTGCTTGCATCAGGGCCTGACTTCACTTCTAAGCCAATGCAAACACTGCTTTCTGGGTTATTGCTTGAAAGCCACAATACTGTCAGAGAACATGAGTCCTCCACCCCTCGTGTTATTGCAGGTAGGGGTGGTAGGACTTGTACTGCTCCCTGTGAATACATCGCATAACCTGAAGGACAGAATTCCTTGGCTGGAAGTGGCCCTAGGCTAAGGCATGGTATGGACTATTGCTGAAAAGGGACAAAATAAATTCTCTCCTTGGCACCTGGCTCTCTGCAGCTCACCAAAGGTCCGCCAGGGCATCCCACCAGCCTTGGCCACCTTCCAGCATCCTCTTCCTCTCCTCTGCTCTCCTGCTGCAGGATATCTCTTGATAAAGCTGATTCCCTCATTCATCCTCCGCCTGGTTTTGGCTCTGAACAGGAGGTCTCTGTTCTCTTCCAAGGACACTTTAGCAAAAGAATACATTTCTTCCTTTCCCTTTAGCAGCCCCTTTCCTGCCCCAGACCTGTCCCCGCCATCCTCCTTGCTCTGTCACCTGATGCTCCCTTCTGCTTTGGCTTTCTTTTTGCTTACCCTTCCACTGGCTTCTGGTTCTCCTCCTCACAGCCCAAATACATTTTAATTTTTCCCATCTGAAACAATTCTCCCTCAGCTCTGATTTCCTCTTCAGCTTGATCTAATTGCCACTTCTGTGCACACACTATGCCAAGACCCAGCTCTTGACTTCACTAAAACCTTGGCCCACGTCTGACAAGACCTCATGGATTTTGGGTTGTGCCCAGCATAGCTAATTTGTTCCTCCTGTGCTGTCTTGGTGTCTTTTCTTGAAGCCTGAGGACACCACTGTGTCTGCTGACACACTGGATTTGTCCCCTCCTGCTTACACACATCCCAGCCCCTGACAATCGTGCTGTGTCAAAATCCTGCTCATGCTTTCTGCGCCGTGTCCTTCCTACCACTCTGCACAGCTATGGGTCCCATTCACGGTCCTTAGCCTCTGGTGCCTTCATCACTACGTGGATGCTCTGGCTGATGACTGCTGTTCTGTACCACATGGCTGACCCTTGCTTCTCTGCAGCCCATGGTGTTTGCAGCCTTCTTGCTTAGACATGTGCCTCTGTGCTTTCTCCTGCACTGTCCCCTCAAGCACAGGTGGGGAGAATTTCTTTTAAACATCCTTGTTCTCCCTCAAGTATCTTCTTAAGACACCACAGTGCTGGGATGGCTACAAAATGGAAGGTTCGGGAAGTTGTGGCATTGTCTCTTTCTCTTCTATATACTCAGGTTTTTTTTGGTGTCTACTGATGGTTTCTGAGTATATGTACTTGATCCTTGGGCTTATGGGGTTTTGAATGAACAGGAATTTAAATAAACCTGGAATTATGAGGTATCTCTAATTTAAGCATCTCTTTTGCTGGAGTTGTGATATCAACAGAAATGAGTCTGGTTCCCTGCAGTGTCCCAGACAGGCAAAGCTGTGGGATGCTGCCTAGAAAGGACACGTAGATGCTGGAGAGACAGACGGATGTCTGCATGGCAGGCAGGCTGTTACTGCCAGCCAACACCAGCTGGTCTCAAACAGGATCTGCTTGTGATTTTATAGTTCAGTTTGAGCCTCTTAAAGGCTTAGCCGTGTTCATAGGAAGGGCTTTCCGTGTTTGTACACCCCTGAACACATTGAATTCTGTGATCTGATCACCTCTTTAGATGCTTTGATAATAACGAAGATGCAGGCAGAGGGGTGAAACGGTGTCACACCAGCTCTGCAAGTTTGTGATTTCTGTGATCAGGGGCAGAAAATACTTGACAGGTTCTCTTACACTTCCCACCTTCCCAGGCTGTGGATTGGTATCAACATGCTCAGCAGTGCTTCCCAGGGGACTCCTGCCTTGGCTGTTAGAGCTTCCTCATGCGTCAGTGTTTGAAAAATGAGCCTGGCCCTCTGGGGCTGGTTCCTGTCTCTGCTGGCTTTGCAAATATCGGGCAGGCACCAGTGTTTGCCCAGGGAAGCATCTGTGAGATCCGCTCTGCCCTCTCGGAGCAGTGAAGCCATTGCTTCCTCAGCAGTGTGGGTGTTGGAGATGGCTTGCCCAGCACCTGGGCTAACACAGATAGAAATGGAAGAGGGAGAGGTTCATGGAGGACACCACAGCTCAGAGGTCTCCACACTGTCAGGTCAGCCAGCCTCCAGGCTTTCATTCAGGGAAGTCACCCTGGAGAAATTTAAATCTCCTCTGCTATTTTTCTCTCCTCCAGTATCCCTGGAGTCCACTATAAAAATATTGGCATCTTTCTCCCCTTTAGAAAGATGCAGCCCTCCAAGACCATGTGAAAACACTGCATGCTGACTCCTATCTCAGTGAAGCAAGAGGAAATGTGTTACTAGAGCTGCTTTGACCTGATGGGCTTCCATGTTGACATTCGGCAACCCCTTTGTTTTAAGCTTGTATAGCATACACACAACCTCATGGGAAGGGGCCTCAGCTGCTCGTGGTGTCTTTTAGGGAGCTCCTGAAAAGTGATTCTCTGGCCTTAAATGGCAAGTGAATGCAAAGTAAGGTTGGAAAAGATTCAGGACACCAAGATGCTCAAAACTCTGTAGTGGCTGCTGTATTACAAAGTCGATGGGGACTCATCAGGCTTGGAGGAAGACATGAAAAGGGGTAGGACAGAGGACTATAAATCACTGAGTGTCATGGGAAGGGTGGACAGGGAGATTATGTTTGCCATCTCTATCTGTGCAAGAATTACAGGACATCAGATAAAACTAGAAATTGCAAGTCCAAAGCAAAACAAGAGGAGGTGGTTCTTCTCCCAGTGTATAATTAAGCTGTGGAACTCCTTGCAACAGGAAGTTGCGGATGTTGAAAATTGATGGGGGTTCATACAGCAACTAGATAAATTCATGAAAGAAAAATTCACTATGGGTAATTAAACATGAAAACACTATGGCACAGGAAGACACAAATTATTGGAAGCTGACTGGGTGTTTTGGGGAAGTATCTCAAACTATTTGCTGCATTCTGACACCCTTCTTTAGACATCCACTCTTGGCTGTGGCCAAAGACAAGTTGCTGGGGTTAATAGGCTCTGACGGCTATTCTGATGGTCCCACTTTTTTCTACCTGAATACCTGAGGGTAGGTTAAGACCCTCATTACTCTTTAGGTCTCAGGACTCATCAGGATGCTGCAAAAGTTTTAGTGGTATGCTGTGGGAGTTTCTCCTGTCTTTTGGTGGATTTGATTCTAAGATTAACTACTAGCCAGACGCTTTGTGCAGGTAAGTCACCTCCATAGAAACCACACATACAATGGCTTAGAAACTGTTCGTGCCATCCCTGTGTGTTTAATATTTAATACACACCATGCTTTCCAAACCTTCTAACACCAAGTCGAAGTGCTTGTTTAACTTGCAGATCTGCTGCGGATCCTTTACAGTGGGACTTTCTGGATTCAATAGGAACCATCAGTGCAGAAAGGTCTAACTGCATCTATTAGAGTTTGGTCACCTGCAACAAGGCTGGTTGTGATGAACATTTCATTGTTTTCCTGATCCTAATCCACAAGAGTATTCTCAGCAAGGCTTAGGCCAAGCTTTGCTGTTTCTCTATTTGCAGATTTGAGCAAGTACTTATTTTATAGCTGGGGTACATAAGAGAAGCTTTTTTTGCTGCCTTCCCCAGCCTTGTGTGGACCAAAAGCATCTGGCAGATCATGCAGCACCTGTGGGACTTGAAGGCATTTGCCTGCCCTTCTGTCTGCTTAGCCTGAGCACCTCAGTGCCAGTAAATCGTAAACATGCACCCTTTTCACAGTGCCCATCCCCAGTTTTATCCATGCCATCTCCCCTCTGTCTATTGACTATATAGTCAGGCAGAAATGCAGTTATGGGAGTTGACCCACCTGAAAAATAGGTAAAGCAAGTGTGGTTGTTTTGAAAGCTGTGCTGGTTGCAACTGAGAGGACAAGGCAGTTGTAGTGTGTGATGATGGGTGGGGAAAGATGAAACAGGCAGCAATACCTTCAGCGCGTTTTTCTGCAAAGACTTGGTGGTGTGAAGCCACAGACTCAATGCACACTGGCATTTGCACAATGCCATTAGCAAGTGTGCTGGTTTTTAAGGCAGATTGTTGTGATCTCTGGTTTCACGTGTCTTGAAATAGGACTTGTGCTTCAGTCAATAAGAACAGGAGCTCGAGGCAGGTTTTTGTTTCCTTGTAAAACTGGCTTCTCAGAGAGGAATACAGGGGAATCATCAGGGATGGTAATTGTCACCCTAATTTAAGGACATGACCAGAGCAAGCTGGGCCATGCACTGTGCTGTGTGCTGTCTGTGGTCCATGCTAGCCCAGTTCAACTAGATGACCTTTAAAGGCTTAGCATGTTCCCTTCAGCTACCAGAAACCGAGGTGAAGAAACAGGTGTCTGTCCCTGGAAGCTCCAGGCTGCTGGGTTTCCCCATGCAGAGCCTGTCGCTTGTTTCCCACAGACCAACAGGGAAGAGGGAAGTCACGATGCTGGCACCCACTGTTTTGACGGTTATGAGTTTCTGCTTTGCTGAAGCTGCAAATTAACATCAGCTTCCCCATCTGGCTTCCCTCTGCAGGGCCAAGGTGGACATTTCATACCAATGGTAGCCCACCAGGACAAGCCAAGGTGTGCACCTGGCTAACAACTCCCCGCCCTGTTCAAAGCCAAAAGTGAGAAGTGTCTACGTCCACAAGGTAAGACATGAGGCTGGTTAGTTGTCCTTGTGACAGCTCTCAAAGATTTGCAGCTGGATGGTCTGAAGGCTGGAGGTAAGGCTACAAAAGGCTGAAATTTGGAGGGCAAAAAGAATTTTTTTCAGTCATTGGTGTCCACACCCCAGGCAACATCATCCCATCAGGGTCAGTGAGTCTCTGTGCTGCCTCTGAGCATCATCAGGGAAGCCACAACTGAACAGCATCGAAGGTGGTGTTTCTTACATCTAGAGGTCAGCCCCAAGCTGACACACCAGCTTCAGATCAGTGGAGACCTCCTGTCCCTTGGGCTGACAACGAAACACTTCGATTCAGCAGTTACCTTCACGTTTACCTTCCCAAGCTAAAAGGAAACACTTCTACCTAAAACTCTTCAGATGTCTCTTCTGCTGCTCAGATTAGAAACGCCTGCAAGTTCCCAATCCATTAGCCTTTGAGTCAGGGCTAGCGTGGCAGCCTCTCGCTGCAAATGAGGTGTCAATTAGCCTGTTATGAGCTAAAGGACATTATTAGGATTCAGAGGCATGAAGTTCATAGGCCAGATATTAAGCTGTCTAGTAACAGATGGAGATTTTGAATAGCTGCAGACTGCAACAAACGGTGCTGCATATTATATATTTTAAAGCTGATATACCAGGAGCCTTTGTAGAAGGAGAGATGACACAGTGTGCAGAGCTGTGGGTTTCTATGTGTCTGAGTGGAAGTTTCACCAGGTAGTATAACAGACTGGAGGTTTTTCTGCTTTATCAGGAGCTGGACACTATGAAAAGAGGGCTTGGGAGTACAGTCCAGCACTCTGATCATAACTTGGCTTCTCTGCTCTTTAGCGTGTAGAACGTGTCCTGCCAAGCTGCACTTGAGGCTGGTTTAATGCATTCTCTTATAACAAGTTAAACCATCTCTTGAGTTCACTCCAGTTTAGATGCACTGCTTGGTCAGTGCTCAGGAAGGACACCTTGGGCTGAAGGTTTGAAAAAAAATCCACTTCATCTGCTGGGGCCACATTTTCTGATTAGGTGTCAAAATAAGTAGCCAGATTGACAAGAGAGGTATGTGTAGGGTGGGAAGGACTCTGATATGCTCTGAAAATGGGGTCCAAAGGCTGACCTGGTTTGCAGTTCTCACCTTTGTTACACAGTGTGCTCAAATCTGTGCTCTGTTTTGGTGCCTAAGTGAGATCTGACCCTTTGGACGATGTAGACACCTGTGTGTGGTTATGCGTGTGTGCACGTGGACGTCTGTTGCAAAAATGATGAGTCTTCACAAATTCAGCTGAAGTGAGGCGGAGCTGAAGGACAGTCATGCCTCTCAAGATGGTCCTTCCTTCTTGCTTTCTTCCAAAAAAACAGAGAAGGATTTGTTTTTGCATCTTAGCCAGAAGCCAGACTGCACTACCCCAAGTCCTGCCAGGCTTTGCCAGGGCAGATGGTACTATTTGGCCTCCTGCAGTCACTTCCATTTTCATCAGCAGCTTTATAAACATCTTTGGGCAAAGGGACACAATCTTGCTTCATTTTATGATACTTGCCAGGAAAAGCCTCCTGGAAGACAGTCCTACATTATGGGACTGCTCTCTTGTCCATGGTGGGCTCTGCTGCAGGAAAGGGATGAGCCTGTCAGGCTGCATGTTCTGCTTCTTCTGCTGACCCAAAAGGTCTTTGGGAGTGTTCAGCCTCCCCAGCTACTGATCTAACTAGTCAAAGTCAGCCCAAACATGGGGCTTTCCCTCTTGACCTTTCCAGCTTTTCCCCAAACGTTTGGGCTTATACCACCCTGATACAAAGCTTAGCGACTCCTACTACAGTAGGGAGCAGAAAGTCTTCAGAAATGAACAAAATGCACAAAAACTGTGGTAGAAATGGTACTTTGTGGTAGATACTTTTACATAGTTATGTGCAAAGACTTCCATTGGGATTAATTTCCCTTTTAGCCATACGAAAGTCAAGTACAGAATCTAAATGTTACCAGGCTCAGAGGATGGGCTGAGGCTTTACCCCCATGCCTGGGACCATGCTGAGCCACTTTACTGCTCCAGCTGTGGTCTGCGTGGGGCAGGTCTTCGTCGCAGTGTCCAAGCTGAGCGTTTCACCTGCAGCTGCCTGCTTGCTTTGGTCTGAGTTTGTCCGTAAAGAGGCGGAGGGGGAGGAAGAAGGCTTTTCCCTTTCAACCTGCTCACCCCTGCGATCGCTGCCGCTGCCGCTGAACCCAAACAGCAGCCAAAGGTCACAGTCTCAGTCTTCACATGTCGCAGAAGAGGAAGTGCTGTACATGCTGAAACTGTCTCCTTGACAAAAAAAGCAAGAAAACACAGCAGCTGGTAGTCAAATAGCCTGACCTTGAGTAACATGGGCTTGCCATCTTTAAGAGAAAGGTAAATACCGTGTTTGGGGATAGGAAGGCAATTGCAGGAGGGAATGGTCTAGCTTGCAGAAGAAGTGAGGGGTGGGTGCCCAGCTGCCTAGAAGAACAGGTGTAGCTCCACCCCACATGGTGACAGGACAAGTAATGGCATGGAGGTGCCCTGCAGAGCCTATATGCCCCATGTGTGCATCGGCAAGACCTCTGGGACAGCCAGGCTGCGGGTTCATCTCCCAGCGGTAGATTTAGCCACTGAGGCTGTCCTGGAGGCAGGAAAGCGGTCCCTGGAGTGAGACCAGCAACCCAATGAGCACAGTGACAAGTGTGAACTGCAGCTTATAATGGGCACTGACAGAATAACCTGATCATGGGAAGTGCTGTCTTGGCCCATGTTTGTCAGCGCTGGGCTCATGCTGGCACTGAGGAACCTGTGGCTGGGGGTTGCATGCACCCTGTGACTTCATTCCATACGCATTGCTGCCTCATTAGGGCATCATGGCTTCAAGCATTCAGGTTTTAGACTGGCTCTGGTCAGCCTATGGGATCTCTCCCAGCACTGTGCCAGCATGTCTTGCACCATCTGCCATGCCCATATGCCCACAGTTTTGCCCAAGGACGCTCAGCACATAACCTAGACAACACTCTCGTGGGCTGCAACACAACCCTCAGAAGGGCTTTGAACTGAAAAAAAAAAAGAAAAAAAATTAATTTTGTGCACAAAAGGACATGGGGATCCAAAAGAGACTTGCAGCAAGCCCAGTTCAGCATGGACATGGTTAATCTATTCCAGGCAAATAGTATAGACCAGAGCCCAAAGCATTTAGCCTGGAGACCAGAAACTGCTTCCGGGAAAGGATGACTTTGGCAGTATGGAGGTAGTCCAAGTTAATTAGATCATTTGTAGCTTGCTCAAGGGGCATGAAAGATCTGTTTGACCTTTTGTAATGAAAAAGTCCACAGCCTCATTTTACAGAGTAAAATGGGAAGGTCTAAGCCCCTGAGAGAGTAATTACGCTCAACAAATGTGACTGACCGTATGGACAGTTGACCTGTAAGGTCCTTGTTCGCAAAGAGAGATTGAATCAGGGTAATTGGCTGTCCTGTCCTGACTTTGTTTAGGACTTTCTGTGTGTTGTCTTGCAACAGGGGCAATGGGAGCAGTGACAGCGGGGAGGGCATTTGCCAGGAGAATGGGGAGGGGCCCCAACTCCCTCTCCAGGGAGCAGCCACAGCCAGCCTGGTTTGGGTGGTGGGTTTTTTTCTGGTTTAGAGATGGATATAGACAGTATATGTGGATGCAAATGTACAGCTGGCTATGAGTCTCCTGGGTCAAAATACCAAAACACCAAAGCTTGGATAAAATGTCCTGTGGGTCTTGGTGGACTGCAAGTTGGACATTAGCCAGAGTGCACTCTTGCCATGATAATCCACAAATAACACTGTAATGGCAACGAGTGCAGGTTGAGGGAAGTGATTATTTCATTCTGTTCTACAGTTGTGAGACACATCCAGCTACTGTGTCCTGTTCTGGTCTTCCTGGTAAAAGACAGACACTGATGTACTGGAGCAAGCCCAGTGGAGGCTATTGAGATGGTCAGGGGGCTGGTGTGCATGAAATACAAGGAGAGGCTGAGAGAGCAGGGTTTGTTCAGCCAGAAGAAGGGTAGAATGAGATGGTACCTTATTGCTGTTTAGAGCTACCTCATGGGACGGTGTAGAGACTTGTCTTGGAGGTGGACAGTGGAAGGGTAACATGCAGTGGGCACAAGCTGTGGCATGGGAAATTGCAGTTGCATACACGGATGAAATTCTTTCCCATGAGGATAGTTAAATGCAGAGCCAGGGCACCAGGAGGTGGGGTAATCTCCACCCTTGGAGATATTCAAAACTCAGTTGGAGAAGGCCCTGAGCAACCTGAGCTAACCAGCCCTGCTTTGAGCAGGAGGCTGGATCACAGACCTCCAGAGGTACCTTCCAACCTTCTTGATTCTAAGACATGTGAATATATGTGTATATGGAAGGTATGTGTAGATACATACCTCAGAAGTGATTAGTATGTGATGTGAGATGCCTCCTGGAGTTATCTGTAACACCATCACTATGCAGTGTTCCCCAATCCATTAGCAAATGTGGAGTACGAGGGAGTGAGTAAACAGCAGTGGTCACAGCTTCTGGGATGGCACACCAAAGCGAACAGTGAATTTCACCTCTTATCCCACTGCTCCTTTAATGCTTCCTTACAGTTTTTCATTGTTCGTTTGTTCTGACTAACCTAAAATCTGAAATGTTTTTGTGTCCCTCCTGGTCCCCTTTAATTGGGTCACCAGCCTATTCAAGCATGAGTTCTTCTCTGGCGCTGTAGCTAAAGTGATTTGGAGCGGGGTGGGAGGGCATGTAACTGCCATCCCTCTTGGCAATTCTGTCCCCTCTTGCAGGAAACCAAGCCTGGCTTTTCTGGACTCATGGTCCACTCCTTTGTCTCATATCCATCTACTTCATCTTCTCTCCTGAGGGTAGGTACCAACTCTATCCTATGGTAAAAGCTATGAGCCTGCTCTGGCTGCAGGGCATGCAACTCTCACAGATGGATCCTCTGCATATTAATCTACAAGCTCAAAAACCTCCTCCCATTGGCACCAAATGCTCTTCCAAGTCCATGGAACTCCACTGCCACTCTCCACATCGGGGTAGAGACTGCTGGTTCTTTGGTGCAGGGAGCTGGGACCTTTCCTCCCTTGGGAATCTTTGGTTTCTGGAGTCCGCTAGTGTTATCAGGCATAACTGAGGTGTCTTTCCATAATTGTTCTGCTGGTTTTTTTATATGCCTGGCTCAGCTGCCTTGTGGTGTTGGCAGTTATAATGCTGCAGGGCAGTGCTATTGAACACATTCCCCAGTGTAAAGGAAATGATAAGCATAAGAAAAATGGCAAGATGAGATTGCAGGCTTCTCAGGAATGTCACTAATATTACATGACTGATAATTTCATTAAAATCTTTGAACTATGAGTATAACCTGTCTTTTTCTGTCTTAGTCACTGTATTTGCCAATAGCTGCAAGAAATGAGGCAATAAAAATATTTCCATTCTGCACATCAGGGTTATCAAGACCAATAAATGATGCAGGAGTTCTGCAGGAGAGAAAGACTCTGTGCATGGACGACCTTGAATGTCTTACTTCCCGGGCTTCACATAGCTGGTGATTGTGCGTCATTGTCCCCACACCTGTGCTTCATCTGTACGCATTACATTGTTGACCAGAATTGCTAATCCTTGGCCCTGAGGTCAGGAAAAAGTGGACTTCTATGATAACAGAAATGCAGCTTGGTGGGACCATACATCTCATAGAAAGGCATGGCTAGCAGATGAGTTTGAAGGGTTCTGGGCTGTCAGAGCATGAGTCTGGTCAGCACAAGAAATTTCTTGGAATGTTAAATTTCATTTATGTCCTCACTGGCTCCAAAAAATATGTTTTTTCCCTTTCAAATAGAAATCTCGTAACATTTTTGCCTGAGACCATGCCAAATCTGAGCACATCCAGACTCAAACGTGGACCCTAGGACCCAGCACTGAGGACTGGAGCTGGTGTGACTCTTGCCAGTTCTGAAGCTACTATTTCAAGCTGTCAAGAACCGTGCTGGTTTCAGATGATGGCTGCAGGGATTTCTAGGCATAAAAAAAAAGAGCAAGAACCTCAAGCAATCCAAACAGATTTAGGTCTGCTTAGGTCAGTTGGATGGATGGCTCCTTGGGCTGCCTGACTGATGGGGCAGTGAAGCTCCCCACAGGACAGTCAACAGCCTGGAGATAAGTTGGGATTGCACCTGTAACGAGCTGCCGCATGGCCATGAACTGCCTGTCTTATCCCAGTATTTGATGAGAGAGGTCTTTTTTAGAAGCCTTGAGCTCATCAATTCATCAGCCTGAGATCCTGATTGCAAATCTACAAGCCTGGCTCCCTGGCAATAAAGACAAGTTGGTTTGTAAGGAGTTCCTCACACCATCACATGAACTGGCAGGCAGGTTCCTGATTGAAATTTGTCTTGTCCAATGGGAACATCTTTCTGCCTGTGCTCCATCAGAGGTTCACCAAATGCAATGGTTTTTTTTTCTGTGAAATGTTCAGTGTTCCACAAATCTGCATATTCTGATGGGAAAAAATGTTTTGTCTGGAAAATTCCCAAGCAGATTGACAGGGTCTGCATGGGGTGAAGCAGGCCTGGGAGCAGGGTGGTGTCATGCCGTCCATCCCATCTCTTGGGTGTAACCTCATCCCGGACCTGAATAACCTGTCAGTCTTGGCTAAAGGCTCTGGCTTTCTGCCCCAGCTCATGGGTTCCCTGTCTCTACTGAGCTTGTTTCCACGGATGTCTGCCATGGAGATAACTTTATCTTGGTCTCCTAAGGAAACATAACTTCCGTGAGCACACTTTGCACACGTAGGGAAGAGAGGCCACGCATCATGTGCAACCTTCTCTACTTCTTCAAACTTCTCTTGAAGTGCTTGACTGACTTCCACCAGATGTCATGGCAGAAGAGTCATAGATATAAAGCTTCTAAAGTTTGCAGGCAACTTGTACCAGTGTGGGACAACAAGGCATAAATCCACATGGAGTCACTGGGCATTATCAGCTCTGTTGCACATCGAACTACTCGTTCCTGCTCCCCTTCTCTTTCTGTCCCTGCAGGGTGAGTCTGAAGGGGCTAGGGAAGGTCCACAGTCTTTATGATGGCTGGAAGAAGGAATCTGCAGGGTTGTCTCTCTTGCCTCCTGTGTGTGGTCTGTAGTAGCTCTCCCTGACTGAGAATCAGACATGGTTCCTTCTCTTTCCCCTCTGGATGTTGCTCAGTGGAGCAGAGAATAGACCTGGTGATAACTGCCAGTGAAGCTGCCCTCCAGATCCTGCACTGGCCTCCAAAATGCCCTGAGATTCTGCTGCTTTACAAAAGAATGTTTCATGCTAATGAAGCACTCCTGGCTTAGCTAGCCAGGAGACTACACTGTGGAAACAGCAGACGTTGCTGCTTGAAAATTCATGCGCTCCTTGAGGGATTGCAGGGAAGCCCCAGGAGCAACCAGCTCACGCATTTGAAAGTTGTAAGTCAGTCCTTCAAACTCCACCAAGCTGGAGGCTGAAAAATCTGAGGGATTCTGGTGTGTAAGTGACACCATAAACCCTGGGTTTCCTCTCTAATTAAGCAACTGCAAGGATGGGCTTTAGGAAGGATGATGAAGATCAGGGCACTCCTTTTGACAAGGTGCAAGCTGGCAATGTCCCTTGTCCTAGAAACATCTCAGGTGGATAAAAGGCATCAACACAGAAGCGACGTGTTTTCTGACATCTGATAAAAACCTTTGAATTCTGACATCCAGGCTCTGCCCTGGTTCTAAAATGGCCAAAGTTACCACCAAAACTAAGAGTTATGTGTTGTCCATACCTGAACAGGAGGTCTGGAACAAGCCCCAGGACTCACCTCCCACAGGGATGCCAAAGTCATTTGAGGACAGGGTCCATACAGTGGCTCCACTCTGCTGGGAGTATGTGGGCTGAATGGTGCCTCTGCTCCCAGCTGTATCCCTGGAGTCCTGCAGGGAAGAGGGATTTTGTAACAGTAACAAGCCTCTGTGCAGACAGCCAGGGATGTCTTTGGAGAGCATCCTGGTGCTGCCGAGCCAGCTCTGCACCTGCTCCTTCTTGCTGCTGGAGGTAGCAGACTCCAGCCCAGCAGGACTTTGGCTTTCATTTGCTTGTTTTGCTTTGTGGCTCCATGTTCGATGCTGTGCTAGGCAGATTGTACTGCCCTCTGACCCTGCTTTGCTGGAGACATGACACATCTGCTCCTCACACTCCTGGTTTTGAATAGGAGTCCCCTCCGCAACCACTGAAATATGCAGCTGCCTGACAGCGCCAAAGAAGCTTGCACAACCTCCTGCATGACAGCCGTGGACTTGGGGAAAGGTGATGACGTCAAGTGTGGTTGCTGCAGCAACCCAATGTTGGGGTGCGTGCACCCCTTGCCAGAAGGCGGTTGTGGTGCAGACCTGACACAGAACCACAGCTGCAGCCCTCGGACAAGCTGGGTGAGATAGATCCCAATGGTGCTGGGGCTGTTTGGAGGCAGACGTGGCTGTGCCTGCTATTCAGGGTGACTCCCTCTGGTGCAATGCTGTGGACACAGGGGAGGTTTTCCAGAGAAGAGTTGAGTGTGCCGGGTAGTAACTGGATCTCTGCAACGGCCCAGCCCTGTCCTGGAGAACAAAACACGGGGATCAGCACAATTTTAAACCAGAAAAAGCAGGGGGAGGTTTTTAGGAAAAGAGCCACAAAGGAATTTGAGGGGGACAATGGGAATCCATGAAGGACAGGATGATGAAAGGCCTGATCCTGCTGACACATGCCACCTCTGGGAGTGGCCACCAGCTAACCCAGACGTCAGTGGCATTTGACCATCAAGCATTCAGTTTCTTGCCTAGTTGGTTTGACTGGACAGGGAGACCCAATGGCGGAGGGAAAGCAACAGGTTATTCTTGCATCCTTGACCCACGTCTAAAGCAGAATGGAGACTTCTATCTAATTAGAAGAGCTTTAATTAAAAAAAGTTGAAGGAGAAGCAGGGTTGCCCAGTATAGTGTCACTGAGCTGGTTAGTGGGGTGGCAGAGCACTCGCCACAGGATGGATCCTAGGCTCTGAACAGGTATGGGATGCTGGCTTATCTCTGCCTTGGTTCTAATGGAGAGGATCCCCGCGGAGGGCAGAGAAAGACTGTGGAGCAGCAGAGACTGGCACTCTCTCCTCCTGGCACGTTTAAACTTCCAGGCATAGAGTGGGGAAGCTGGCACACAGTGATCGATAGCATGATTAGACCATCCTCCGCGATCTCCCTGATGGATCCCTCAGCAACTTACCTACAGAGAGGTAGCGCATGGTAGTGCTGTGGCTGGCAGAGCTTACAAGGACCGGTTGGCATGGGTTTGGTTCTCCTAAACCCTGCTAGCTGGGACCTGTGGGGACCTAGTTGCAGGGCTCAGTTGGTCCTACAGGACTAAGCCCGGCTCAACCTTGGCTCTGTGTTGGCTCAGGCTAGTGGTAAGAGGGTGATCACTGCCCTTCCTCGTCAGGGTAGGGGTCTGGGGAGCCCAAAGGACTAACCTTTCTGCTTCAGGACCCCACCTTTCACTCCTTTCCTTTGGGGAAAGCCCCCTGCTCTCTCCCCACATGCCAGACACAGGAGGTTGCCTTGATCACTAGACCCAAAGCAGGAGGCAAGCAGTTGTGCTGTGGCTCCATTACTAGCAAGGATCTATGCTCATGGGATCCCTTCTGGGTGACAGATCCCCTTTTTGTCACATGGCTGGACATGCTGGGGTGCCTCTGATGTGTTCCAACATGGATATCTCACCTACCTCACTGTGTGACCCAGCATGCAGCGCCCAGATGCCCATGCTATAAAAAAATTACCATTGCTTAGGCTGCGCTGACCTTACATGGAGATCACCGCAGCCTCGTTTCTCACCTTCACCCTTACCTGTGGTCAGGCAGATCTCCTCCCTCCACTGCAGAAGGCCCTTCTGAGAGCTTCCTAACCTGGCAGAACACTATCCTACTGTCCAGGGCCAAAGAGGACAGGGGGAAATAAAGAATCCCCTTCCAGTGCAGGGAGCTGTTAATTTAACTCACGACATCTGCTAGACTTGGCCTTTAATCTGAAGAGGTATCAAAATGCTCTCTTGCATACAGGGAAGAACCAGGCATGCCGCTTACCCTCTTGCATAATTCAAACACATCTCCAGGGTCTCCACTGGATAGCATCCCAGAGGTACTTTGTCTTGATTCAGTAACACTGTCTGATGTGTGGGATTTACTAAAAAATAAGCACACGTATCAAATAACCTGCGGCAACACGGGAAGGGTTCAGCATATTATTGCTTCCTGAACTCGCAGCTCGATTCTGTGGAAGAAGGGTGTATGCTGAGCAAGAAAGTTGTGCCAAAAAAACAGTCAACGGGCTTGTCAAGCAGTCTTCAAGTCCCCCCTTCCATTAGGATCCCAGAGGAAAACCTCCAAAGGAGTCCTCTGCCTTCCAAACACGTCAAGGCGACAGACTGAAAGGGTTTTCTCATAGTTCCTCCAGACTGATACCTATTAACCAGATATTATTTTTATTTTTAATGGAAAAAACATATGCAGGCAATTGATCTGATGTTTCTTGGTGAGCAAGGATAATTAGACTGTTGTAACTATGCGTCGTGTATTGCTCTTGCTACTATAAATAAAGGTCAAACACAAGACACTTCCTGCTACTTTTGCTGACACGTGGCTGCCATTTAGTGATTCATAATCTCTACACACGGCTTGGCAAACAGAGGGGATTTTTTTTCTTTTTTATAGGAGCTGTTTTCCACTTGTGCAAGCACAACAAAGGACTTGAAGTGACCTGCTCTGATCCACCTACACGACCACCAAGTTTCAGCAGAAGGTAACTAAGACAAGTAGGATCATGGTCTGTAGGCTGAACTATGCACAAGAGGGAGCTGATCCTCCACTAGCTTTGAGGGGTCTTCAAGCTGAAAAAAGTTTAAAGCTACACCCATTTTTGCATTTATATAGCATTTTTTTATTCTGTATATCACACTGCCTTGTGCAACTGCATAAACACTGATATGACTGAGTGGCAGAGGGGGAAAACGGATGCTGGGAGATAAGAAAACCTGACAGTATTTGGATAGGATTGTGGTGGGCTGTGGTCTTCTGGTCCACAGACTGGGCTTTAGTTGTGAGATGGACTCTGATGAGAATAATTTCATTATCTGGACAGGAATAGGAAGATATTGCATATGAATTAGGCACTTTTCCACATTGAGCCTGTTCTGTTGTTTGTATGACGCCTTGGTGGCAGGAATATCACAGCGCCCTTGAGGTACAGAGGCGATTGCAAAAGGTGAAAAAGACCCTTCAAGCTTAGGAAGACAACTGAGCTTAATGTTCTTAGTTTTGGAGATTTGTGTTTAAGTTGTGTAGGATCACAGTTATTTTATTTGAGGCAACTTTTCCCTGTTTGTGTGGAATATTCAGACAAACCTGAAACATCAGGACGTGGAGAGCTGCTGGGTATTTGGATAGTTGCCCTGAATGCAGAGAAAAGGAATGATTTTTTTAATGCACTCTCACCTTTTCTCAGACCGCAGTAGAAATCTGCCTTATCTCTTACTTTGATTTGTTTTAATGACCTGATAATAAGTTTCCAATTAGAGCTGACTGGGACGTATGACTGGGATGCGTATCTGTGAGCAAGTAGTTCCATGAAAGACCATCTTTTACTTTTGATGGTTGACCCACTTAATTTCCTTTTGGGTAACCTTTTTTTGTGTGTGTGTATTCATGGAAAGGTCAGGGGAATGGTTTGAATTCTGTTGCTTGAGTGAATTCACCATGCAGTCACTTTGGTGTTTGCATTACAGCCCAGCTTAGAGTTTCCACCGTGCTGGGCACGGCTTAGACATGCAGTAAGAGCCAGTGTTTTCACGGGGAGCTAACAGCTGAAGGAAAAAGGAGAGAAAAATCTGGCTGGGGAAGGTAAATCTGGAGTGGGAGACTTGCAGTCCGTGGTCCTACCGACTGAATCATGCTGCTGATGTCATTTATTAAGGCTGTTTCCTGGTGAGGAAGAGACTCCGCACCACACAGGTCACCAGCCACTGCTGGCACACTCAGGAGCAATGAATCACAGATGCTGTTTGTCGGGCTGAGTCACTTGCATAGACAGAGACCTTTTCACAGAAAATGTTCCTCAGTGGACAAAAAACCACCACCAATTCAGTAAAAAATATCTAGGTCCCTTTTCAGTATCCTTTGCCTGATAAAAGGAGCGTTTTGCTTAGTTGAGTATCACCTCCTTCTGAGGCTCTGGCCCGTGGTGGTGTCTGGGTGCAGGGTGACCTGTGGTTTCCAGCTGGTAGAACAAAAGCAGGGGATCATGTCTGCAGGCTGTTTGTTCAGCATCCCAGTAACAGGACATTGGGCACCTGGAAAATTTGGCATGCAAAACTTGTATTTCATTATCTGTTTTCTTTGCTTCTGATTCCTAAAGCAATTGCAGGGGGAAAAAAAAAAAGTTTTAATCTTTGTTTTTCTTTTTAGCAAGAAAGCAAATGACATGTGTGTGCACGCAGAATTGTCCCAAGGCCAAATTATCACCTGCTCAGTTAAAACCCACTTGAATATTGGCTCAGATGCAGAAAGTGAAAACAGAATGTGGACCCAGATACCGAAGGAAAACGTGAAGGAGGTTTGGAAATCCTGCGTGCCAGGAATAGGGTTGTGGGGGAAGAGCTGTCCAGTGTCTCGGCCACTACAAGAACTAATGTCCAGCAAATGAAGTTAGTGGGATATGGGCTCCAAGCAAACCCATGGAGGTGGACCCTCATGCAATGGGTAGCTGAGCTGTAAACTTATTGTGGATACAGGAAGGTTCAAGAGGTAAATGGGCAAGTGGAAGAGAGATCCACTGGGATTTGCTAAGCAGACAAATCCCATCAGGCTCAAGATGTCCCTTGAGCTGAATATAAAGGAGGCAGGGAGAGTTTTTGGGGGAAGTATCGTATGTGTTTGACCCATCCTTGAGTGTCTGCTCATGGCCACTGTTTTTATCGATTTTTTTCCACCTTGTTAAGTCAAAACAGCATGAAGCAAAATGAGCTTAGCCACCAAAGCCACTGCACCTTGTGGCATGCAATCGGAGCTGAGAACAGCATCCTTGGTCACATGCAGCAGGAAAGTGTTCTCTACAGGTCTCTTCGTAGGCAATCTCAGGTTTTGAGATGCCCTGAACACTACCAAAGGGTGCCTTATGAGGATGCTCAGCTTTACCTCCCATATCCTTTCCAAAGTCCCTTGCCACCTTTACCTGTACCTGCCAAAGCAGCTTCCCAAGTCAGACAGACCCTTTGCCAGAGCAGCATGGCTGGTTTTACACTTAATGTGCCCCAACAACACTGGGCAGCCAGCCCAGCATTTTGACTGAGATTTTGCTGGCTTGCTATTACCAGTTCCCTTCTTCCATTCCTCTCCCAGCAACACAGGGTAATTTTACCAATTTTTGTTAAAGTCTTGTTTTTCCCTTTGGGGATTAGGACAAGGGACCTGTTTCCACAAAAGTGATTTGGGTGCCAGATCCCTGCTAGTACCTGTCACCAGCTGTAGAGTGCTGCTACCTTTCTCCTTCCCCGCCTCAGAGCCAGGCAAACACATTCTGTCCTTTTTGGATTATATCCTAGAGTTCTGAATGTCACAGCAGGCTGCATGGTTTAACACAGGAAACATTTGTGCCTGCTATTTAAGAGAAATAAGTTGCTCATGTTTCCCTGGGAACCAGCCCGTCAGTCGAGCTTGCTTGACTCCCTTGTTATTAAAATAAAATGTTAAAGAGTAAATGGATATGTTGTAAGTTGTGGAAGGGTAAAATGCTATCTATGTATTCAAAATGCATACCCTTATGTAAAGAAGGAGCTAAATTTGAGTGCTTTTTGACATTATTTAGCTGGATCATTATTCTTTTGTATTTCTTTTGCTAGCAGTGCTGTATCTTCAAGCACAGAACTTGGAGGCTGTCTGTAAAAAAAACCCAACCCTGTGGCTTGGCAGTTGTCGTTTTATGTCAATGTGCAGGTTATACATAATACTTGCTCCATGGGCCCCTTGACAGTAGTTTCCTCTGCTACTTGTGGGTGTACCAAGGCTGTATTCTCTATTTTACTTCCTAGCCTATTTCTTGAGACCTTTTCTCTTCACCCTAGGAGTGCCTTTGCTTATCATTTTGTGCAGGTTATGAGGACTTATCTTCAAGAACTGCAACTTTTAAAGACTGCAGGTTATCTGTGGGGCAAGCTATTTTTAGGAAATGCAGTACCAGGATGGCTCATAGCACTTGGCAGCCTACACGTGCAGAACACAAAGGCAGCCTCTGTACTGGACGGCTTGTGAACTCGGCATCATCAGGAGATGAGAGACAGGCACGGACAGACAGTGGGGCACAGTGAAACAACAGGGCTGTTTTGGTCAGCGAGGACGGCTGCAGTCCGTGAGCAGGCATCTGTGGAGCGAAGGCAGGGGAGAGGAGGCAGCCGAGACCAGGATGGAAATGGTGGTGGGGGCAGGAGCATTCCCTGGCCTTTGCAGATATCACCCCTTGGCCTTTAAGGGGAAACTTACAAAACAGGGATACTGGCTGGAAGAGGGATAATATTGGCTGGAGGTACTGCTGTCACCCGGCCAGTGCTAGAGACTGAAAATGAGACTCGTAGGACTAGTTTGCATTTTTCCACTGTTCCCACCACAGGCTGCCATCGCTTGCGTTTCCCTGTTACCTGCTGTGAGATAAGGCAAGAGCTGCGCTGCTATCATCCGCAAAGCCTCCTCCCAGATTTCCACATTCAGCTCTGTTCCTTTGTACTGGCCAAATATTCATTTCCTGGACTCTCTGTGTTCAGAATACTTTAAGTGATTGTGGTTTCATGCAACCTAAGCTGAATCAGAAACAAAGTGGAGTAAAGGTCCGTAACTGCTTTTGTAAGAAGGCACATTAAGTGAGCTAGGTCTGTCTCTGCTTGGGGATAACTTCTGAAGGGTGTGCTAGAGGTGTACCAGATAGTAACAGACTTGCAGAGAAGTCAGCTATTCACCATCTTTCCCAACATAAGAACACAGGGGCATCAAATGAAGGAAGGTATCAAGCTCCAAGCAGATCAAAGGATGTGTCATTGATACAGTTCCTTGGTTGGAACTCCTTGCTGCAGTGTTAGGGTCAACCGTATTTACATGGGGAGAGCAGACAAGCTCATGAAAACAAAATCCAGAGAAGGTTACTAAGCACAGAGAAACCATGTCTATCTCACAAAGTCCCTGAGGGGAAAATAACTGGGAGCTGAGAGGGGTGAGTCTTGTTCTTCCAGTTGTGGAGGCAGCATACTGGCCTAGACAGATCTTTTGTTCTCCCCTGGGACTGTTGTTCTGCGGTTCTTTGCTAGCCCCTTTTTCTGCCTCTTTATTATTTTTTTGGCCTTTTTTCAAAGGCACCTGCTTTGTGCTGTGGGGTACTGCTGTCTTTCATGTTGTCTCCTGAAGATTACTTTCTCCAGGATTTTTGAGAGATGTAGCAAGGCACAAGGGAAAAGAGTGTGTAATAAAGCATGAAGTGCTGAAGCCGGGATCTATGCCCTAGCATTCTTGCTCACCTGACGACAGTGGGGACTGAAGGTCCAGGAAGGATTTGTCTCCTGTGCATTTCCTCTCCGGCACGGACAGACAACAGCCTTGGTTGTACTGACTCAGGTTGTTGCCACCAGATATCCCAGAGCCTTGCAGGACTTACGCAGCCCACATAAGGCACAGCATTTGTCCAAGCTCGTTCCCAAATGAACCAGATGTTGTGTACAATGAGGCACTGGGAGATGTCCCAGCTGTAGGACAGCACAGCCCCTGGCCAGCACACAGATGTGTGTTTGTGCGGGGGTGTGTGTATGGGACACTGCCATCTTTTAACCTGCTTTCTGACTCTCCAGGGAAAGTATTTCCAATTTTCCTAATGCAAATGAAACCAAAGGGGCACTTCAGCTTCAAGAACTTGCAGAAATGGGATCATGAAGGATTTTTAATTTTAGCAGAGTGAAGGCTGTGGTAAGAACAAGTATTTGGGACTTGGAGGCTGACAGATACAAACTAGAAACAGTGACACATTTCAAGCATTCAGGGTGCATGCTCTCTACAACAATGTATCAAGGATTGCAATGGATCTTCCACATGTAAATTTTTTTTGTCCATTTTTGAGACTGGATGCTTTTCCCAGCAGCTATATCCTTCCAGGATTCCGTGCAGGAAAGTGTTAAAGCCTGTAGCTCTCAGGATATTAGAAGAAATGATTGTTTGAGCTGTGTCATTCTAGAAATCACCTTCCTAGAAGGGAATAAGGAAGGAGAAAAAATCCCACAAACCTGCGAGGGGAATTTCAGGAGTTCTCCTCCTCACCTGGGCTTGGTTTTTTTTCTAACCATAAAGGCAAGCTGGATGGTTGTTCTATGTCTAGATTGTTTATCATCACGGGGAAACATTTATGACAGATCTCCCTGCCACTTAGACAGGTTGTCAAATGATGACTGAATAGCAAACGTCATTATTAGTCATTCATATGAATTACTGCAGCTAAGCTGGAATGACTGGAAGGTCACAAAGCTTTTCAGGGCAACCTCTCTGAAGTGACTTTTGAAACCGCCTGTAGCCTGAATATACTTTCAAAGGGAGGCTGCTGGTCTTTCAGATTCCCTTTGTAGTCTTGGTAAAACCTTTTATTGACTTATTGTCAGGGGATTGTGAGAAAAAGGGGAAAAACATTCACAAGAAGTGATACCATTTGATCTTTGCCCTTCCCCGTTGTGCTGTGTGATCAGCAGTCTTGCTTCAGATAAAACTTCTAGTGGGATTTTGTATTTATGTTAGAATGTTTCTCACTCCTGCACCGGACATGGTTTTGCTTTTTCTCCTGGGAATGTATGTTTTTGTTTGACTGTTCAAGCGTTCCTCAAGTGGGTGAATGAATCATGGAAATTCCATGTTGTGTACGGATGGAAAGATAATAAAGCATTATATCTGAGTCCTCATGGTAAGTTTGCTTTGTCTATTTTGCAGGTAAAATGTATTCGTCTCTCTAATAAACAAACAGTGTAGAGGATGGAAAAGTCAGCTGGGCTGTTCGGAATTGTTGTCATGTAATTATTTAACACAGGTATTTTCAAACTGTGCTTAGTGTACTGCTTGAGGGAATACAGGTGGCTCTGCCATCATTCATCACCCAGCCCCGAGCAGGAGCCAAAATCAGCACCCATGCCCTTATGATAACAATTCCTGTGTTAGAAAATCAGAAAAGCCCTGTTCTAAGCTATGTATTTTGTGTTTGCTTTGAGTTATATTTTAGCTTGACAAGGGTCCTGCTGGTTGTCAGTGTGTGAGTGGATCCCCCAAAGGTCTTCTGACATGCCAGGAGGCCTTTCAACTGCAGACACGTCATAATACCAATTCCTTATCTTAGCAAGAGTGGGCAATCTGTAAAGCATAGCATGCCCTGTGGCTTGTATCAGATGGCTTTGCATTGAAAGATTGCTGACTTCAAGTGGATAATGGCACTTTTACCATCATTTTTAAATCTGAAGATGAAAAACACTGTGTGAGAACGGTAAGAGGCAAAGCCTTTTCATACTGAATGTTTGGCAATCAGTATTTTGGAGCATGGAAGGGTAATGAATGTTGCCTACCTTTTCCAGGCAGCTGGATCATTATTTTCCTAAAAAAACCCCTTAGTGCCAGGCTTGATCCTCATCTCGCCTGACAGTTCTAGGAAGGGGGCATTAGGCTGGTCAATAGGAATCTAGAGGACAATCGCTTAATGGCTGTAAATCATTATTTTGTTTATCAGGAAAAAAGAAAGGATCAATCCACCCAATAGATCCCCTTGAAAAGACTTCAAATACCCCCAAAGCCAGAAGTACAGCTTAATACAGCGTCCCAGTACCCCACCACCTGCTTCATGTCCACCATGAGCCCTCCTGATTAGTCTGCTAGATCCCTTCTCCATTTGAATGTGTGTGTGTGTGTGTGTGTCAAAGGACGTGAGACCTGAGCTATTTCTGTCCATCCCTGGGAGATCTTGCTGTAGTGCCAAAAAACCCCAACCATCCTCCCAGAAAAGAGACCTTCCAGGCAGTAATACCCTTTTCTTTCTTCATGCTGATCATGCCTCTGGCTCGCAGCTCCTGGCAGTGCAGTGTTCTCAGGTGTCTTGCACAAGGAGGTCTTTCTCCCTAGGTTTTAGGTTATACTCTCTAGACTTCTATCATTCACTTTGTATTTCATTCATAAACCTGTTGTTCATGGGTACTTCCCAGGAAAGGTGTTTTATTTACTGTGAAGGCCAGCTGTTCACAGACCACAAGCTAAGAAAACAAATGTCAGAGGCCCCAAAAGTGCTTATTTTAGGATTTCATCAAATTTCTTTGGCAATTTGCCCAAGTATGGCACCAACATCAACCACATCTGTCAATTCCTTTTTCTTAATGCATTGAATACCCTATTAAACATGTGCTTGCAATGGGTTTTAGCTTTTTTTCCCCACAGGTAGTTGCATTTCTATGTACCCTTAACTGGCAAGCATGCCTAAAGCTTTTAAGATGCCCGGGCTCTGTTGCCAAATTTAAACCGGAGAAAGAGGGTAGAGCCCAGGGGACCCCAGATACTCAGAGCTTTCTAGATTTAGTTCAAATTCTTCAAATTGCAGCCAAGCGAGCTGAGAGCTAGTGCAGTCCTGAAGCACGGTTGTTTATTTGCTATGGAGGAAATAGAAGTGCCATTCAGTAGGAATTGGCTCACCAGCTTTCCCAGCTGCTGGATGACTAGCATCTCTCATGGGTCAGCTTCTCTGTGGGAACAGGGAGCCACCAGTCTGTTCATCACCATAGCTCCTCTTTGGCTATGGACAGACGTGGTCTTGATTAGAGGCAGCCCCGGGGGCAGGTATTGCTCTGTGAGACTCTGAGGACTATGGGCAGGAAATCCCAGCTTCCCCTCCATGCCCTCCAGATAGGTAGCTCCAAGGCGGACCATGAAACTGACCCTATTTCCTCATCATCTCAGATTCTGTCCGGTCCAGTGGGAAAGGCTGCTCTTTCCAGCCAACATAACCAACATCATTGCCAATTCCTCTCTTTCCAGATATAGCTGGTTAAAACAGGGATGTGGCTCATTTCCCTGAAGTCCTTTAATTTGCAAAGCTCTGCTTCCATCTGTAGGCTCGGTGGAGACCCTATGCTGAGGCTGCGGATCATGTGTGAGAGGGCAGAACTGTTGCCTCTTCTCCGTTACCATCCCACCATGCCCAGCTGTCTGGCTCCTGCAGTGTGCTGGATGGGGACAGCCATCCTTATGGCTTGCAGGCACAGAAACCACATCTCAAACACAGCATGTGTCCATGCGATGCCTGTTGTCCTATACTGATCGTCAAACACCACCATGGCTTCAGCACCTGAGTACTTTGAGGTGCTTTGCAGGTACTGATCCCAGCAGTGACAGCAGCAGTAAAGGGCAGTCAGAAGAGCGCGAGGTCTGGAAGAAAGTGGCTTGCAAACAGTATCTATATGAAACGGAAAAGTTTGCACAGTTGTATTTAATATCTGGTTGCAGCTGGGAAAGCCAAACCCCACGTTATTCTTGCTGTTTTCTCCAGATGTTTCAGCTGGCTGAGCGACCTCACGCCAGTCGTGCAGGTGCGCACCTCCGGCAGCAGCTGGGGGTGTTTTATAACACCTTAAACCGCTTGAAGGCAATTTGCAGACACGACTGATTTTCATCCAAGGCGCAGCTTTTCTCCAGACATCCAAAAGCAATTTTAGCCAGTGTTTAATGGAAAGGCTGGGGGATGCCTGAGTGTTTCAGCTCAGCTGGTGGATCCCCATCCCGTGTGTTACACATTGCTCCTTCCTGGTTGCAAACTTTTTTTGGAAAGAGGCTATAATTTAGTAAAAAGTGCTGTTTACAGGGCTGCTGCTCAGAAAGAAAACTTTTACCCTGCAGCTGCATGAAGAGCAGCAAATTCAGAAGCAGGAGACTCCCATCTCCTCAGCTTTAGAGCTCTGAACGCCATCTCCCAGCTCGTTACATACGAGTTTTTTGCTTATTATATGTAATATAATTAGGGGGACGCCTGCACGGCGGAGGCTCTGTGCCCAGCGGTATTTAAGAGTAAATATCCCAGCTCAGCCGGGGTGGTGTGTCTGAGGGGCTCTAGCGCTGCCACCCTCCACGCCGCCCCCTGACAGGCCTGTCCCCAAGGCGAGGGGGATTTTCCAGCCCCGGGGCCTACGCAGTCCCGCTGGGGCCGGCCTGAGGGCTTCCCTCCGCCGCCTGCCGCAGGGGGAGGCGGCCGGGCGCTCGCAGGCCGCGGCTCGCCGGGGGAAGCGGGCGGGGAGGAGGAGGAGGCAGAGGACCCGGAGGAGGAGGCGGGGGATACTTGAGGCGGAGCCGGGGCGGGCCGAAGGGGAGGCGGCTGGAAAACAGGCCGGCGCTGGTTCTCGCCTCGCAGTGCCAGCAGCCGCCGCCGGAGCCGCGCCGGGAGCCGCTCAGCCGCGGGAGGGGAGCGAGGCGCTGAGGCGAGCCGGGCGGGCGGCGAGACCCCGTCCCCTCCGCCCACCGCAGAGAGAGGTACGGGGCGGGTGGGGAGGCGGCGGTCCCCTCCCCGCCTGCCGGGGTGCCCCCCCTGTTCCCCTTAGAGGGCACAGCGGGGCGACGGGCGCCCCGCAGCCCCCCGGCCCCCTCGGCAGGCACCTGCGGCGCCCCGGCCTGGCCGCCGGCCACCTGCTGCGGGCGTGGAGGGGCGGGCGGGCAGGCCGGAGCCCACCTCGGCGGTGCCTCCCCTCATGACACGGCCAACGGGGGTCCCCAGCCTGCGGCGGGAGAGGGTGGCCGCCCTGCGGGAGGGCAGGGGGCGTTTGCCTGAGGGGCCTGCCCCGGCACCCCATCCCACACACCTCACCTCGCATTCCCTCGCAAAGGCGCAAACACTCGTTCCGCAGCCCCAAGAAATGCCGGCTGGTGCCACGCCGAGGCCAGGTGGAGAGCGGGAAGCTGCGGGTGATGGTTTAATCCCTACCTGGGGTTTTGGGGGGTGAGGGAAAGCACCACTGCCTCGCCCCAGTGCGCGGGGCTCAGCCGAGGGCAGGGTGCCCGCTGCTGTGTGCAGCTGTGCTGGGCTTTTGGGGTGTTTTGGTTGGGTTTTTTTGTTGGTTTTTTTTTTTTTTTATTCTCTTGTGTGTTTATGTCAGCGTATCGCCTGCGCACAATGTGTGTCCGTGTGCGCCTCCGCTTCCCCTGCCTCGGTGTTCCAGGCAATGACATGAAGAATAAAGGTTAAGTAGGAAAGTCACCGTAATCTGATGTGTGAGGCGCGATGTAAATTACCAGCTGTGAAGACCTGCAGTTCATTTGCCTTTTGGTGTTTCTTGTTTATACAAAGCTGTTACAATACTGGGGGTTGGCATTTCATACCGATCTCGTGTTTTCAGTCAGATCATTGACTTCTGCAGAATTGCTCAGTCTTGTAAATCACTGTGGTGGATGAGGGATTAGTCCCAGGCGCGCAGTAGTGAAATGCACAAAGCCAACTGCCAGTTACCGAACCTGATCTCAAAACAAAGCTTTTTAGCAGTTTACATTCTCGGCCCCAGAAATACAGCTGTTCCACCGGACCCTTGTTCTCTGATCACCTCTAAAAATCACTTTGCGTGGCATATAGGCACACCATCTCAAATCCAGTGCTGGGGCCAGCTGTAATTGCCCTGATATTTTAGAAGCAAACACAAGCTTTACATAAAAGTGAAACCATATGTATCAGCTAATGCGTGTCTACTCTGTGATCCTGCAGAAATAGTTGTGTCCAGAGCTCTGTCCTTAGCTCACCCTGTTGATCCACTTTTCCCTTAGCCTATACGACATAGTCCCGTTCCCAGAGTTACCAGACAGGTTTAGTGGAGGACAAGAAATAAGCCTAGGAGCATTTCTGCACATTGAGCAAGAACGCTGTATGTTTGCAGTCTTACAAATGTTGTTTTATTGACTTAATGATAACACTTTGCTCTCCTAGGGCCTTTTCCCTTTCTAGGTTGTTAGCCCAGCACTTGCTAATCTTTTATGGCACTGCTGTGGAGCAGATAGACAGTGTTTTTCAGTGAGTAGCAAGGTCCGTAATTTCAGCTGGCTTTGTCTCTAGTACTGTCTTTCCCTTGTACCCCTGTTGTAGAGTGGGTAGCCAGACCGGGAAACAATTTGGGTACCTACTGAGCTGGCAAAAAACTGATCGTCTTGGGTCTGACTCAGTGCCTGGATCCAAATCATTGTATAGCTACTCAAATGTTTACCTGGCATCGGGGTTTAGAGGAGCATCTAGCTGGTGTTTTGGCCAAACTATACGTGGAAATAGGTGCAGAGGTCTGCGTCTTTTAAGTCCTGAAAATGCTGGCTGATACGGGGCACTGTGGTTATTTGTCCAGCTCAGTCCTTTGGCTTGTTGGAGCAACTGCTCTTGAGTTGTGCCATGCTTGGCTGAAATGGCAGTGTGTGGCTGGAGCACCACGAATGGATCACACGTGTCCTGTGAGCTCCTGTCCTTGTCTCTGCTGTTGCTGAAAACACGTATGGATTTCCCTCTCTGATTTTCACTTGGGAGGGCTTTCTCTCTGTTGTGTCTCTCTCACCAAAACGTGCCTGAGTGCTGCCACAGCTGTGGTATCTCTGAAACATGGTCTCTTCCTAGGGTGGCAAAATATCTCTTGACTTGGTGGGGGTGGAGAGGCTGAGGTAGAATTTGGAAAGCTCTGTCAAATTGCTGACGTTATTCACAAACAGGAGACAGTGGATTATGGGCTCTGTACAGGATCCTCTGGTCTAAGAGGTGTGTTGATGCTCTTTTATGGTCTCCACCTTAGCCGGGTAGTACAATTTGGTTTTTTTGCAGTCATCCATCTGCAAAAAATGGTAGTAGACTCCTGCCCATCTCTGCCTCAGATGCTTGGAGGGGTATTGCTGCGTGTATTGTGTTTCTGCTGCCTGCTACAAAAGTGTAGCTGCCTGTCCTCTCAACCCCAGTTATATTGCTTTGTGTTTTCAGAGACTGTTACCCCACAGAAAAGCAATCCCTTCTAATGAAACCTAAGATTCTCCAACTAATTTTCTGCTGCCCCAAATGAGGATCTAAGGAGAATGGCAATGCTGACTTCTGAAGTATGTGGGTTTACTTACTTTGTGTGATTGGGTTATATATAAAAAAGAAATAGAAATAATTTTCTCTTTGCCTTTGACAAATATCAAAATACAGCCTGTTGTATTTCACAAATATAACTGCTGTCTCATTCTCTCAGTAACCATAATTAACAGACCAGAAAATGGAAAAATGTAGAAATATCCTTTTCCAGTGGCCACAAACATTAGTCCTCTCCAGAAGTTAATGAAGTCAAGTCTATGGAAATCAAATAACTGGATTTTTTAGCTCTGTTGATGAGCTAAAACACTGTGTCAGAGCAGTAAATAATAAAGAGGTGAAAAGATTACCTCTTGGAAATGAAGTGGGTGAAGAATGGATTTGAATTCTTCCTCCTCAAGAGGGTGTCTAAACCTCTGGCTTAAGGACCTGTCCTGCTCTGCTTGGGTGCAAAAATTAATCTGTAGCACAGTAGTAGTGTTGGAGAGGGATAGTGTCTCCTAAGATGGACCTCTTAGACTCCTAAGAAGTGGCTAGTTTAACAAATGGCATCACAGAACATCATGGTGTTTCCAGACTGTGATGTCATCTTTGTTGTGTTCCAGTTGAGGGAATATGAAAATTTTCAGTGACCTTGATGATGTGTCCCTTTTTAATCAGCTCTTGTTGATGTGTTGGCTTTGATGTGTCCAGGTATTCCATGCCCCATGTAGAGGGCACGTGGGTGTATACACAGTAATGTAACTTGAATTTATAGTAGTCACCATGGAAATTGGTTACAAATCTTTGGCGCTTTTTTTATTATTATTATTTTTGATCTCATGTTTCAGTGGTTTCTTTTTATTTTAAGAGAAGATTATAGAATCACAGAATGGTTTGGGTTGGAAGGGACCTTAACAATCATTTAGATCTGCCCCCCCCCCCCCCGCCCCCCGCCAAGGGTAGCGACACCTTCTACTAAAACAGGTTGCTCCAAGCCCTGTCCAGCCTGGCCTTGAACACTGCAAGGGATGGGGCATCCACAGCTGCTCTGGGCAACCTGTGCCAGTACCTCATCGCCCCCTCACAGTAAATAATTTCTTCCTAATGTCTAATGTAAAACTTCCCTTTTTCAGTTTAAAGCCATCCTCCCTTGTCCTATCGCTACATAGCCTTGTAAAAAGCAGGTGTATGCAGGGCATGCACTACATACCCTTGTAAAAAGTGGGTTTATTCCAGAAATACTGTCGGTGGGAATATGAACTACTTGGAATATAAAATTTCATGGTGACTCCAATTAGCATCGTGTACACTGTGGCACCTAAAGAACATGTTGATGTGGTGCAGCCGTTTCACATCATGTGTGGCTCTGCTTGGGAGGGTGGCTTTGTAAGGACCTGAGTTTGAGGTCCTGTGTTTGTGTCTGTGTACAGTTGAGAACGTGTTTTGGACCATATTTGGGAGCCTATGTGGTTCAGCTCCTCCCAGTACCTTCTGAAGGTCCGCTGCAACCTGTAATAAAGCCTCTTGAGTTAAGCTTCACACATGCAACTGTCTTTTCTGAAGTAGGATATCATCAGTTGGTGTTGCAGTGGTATTGCTCTTTGACTGTGCGGGGTGTGTGCTCTTTATGGACTTCTTGGCACTGTCCTTTACCTTCACAGAGTGGTCGGGGTTGGAAGGTACTTCTGGCAATCATCTAGTCCAACCCCCTGCTAAAGCAGGTTCTTCTTGAGCAGGTTGCACAGAATTGTATCCAGGTGGGTTTTGAATGTCTTCAGAGAAGGAGACTCCACAACCTCACTGGGCAGCCTCTTCCAGTGCTCTGTCACCCTCAAGGTAAAGAAGTTCTTCCTCTTATTGAGATGGAACGGCCCATGTTGCAGTTTGTGCCTGTTGCCCCTTGTCCTGTTGCTGGGTACCACTGAAAAGAGCCTGGCCCCATCCTCCTGACACTTGCCCTTGTAGACATTGATAAGATCCCCTCTCAGTCTTCTCTTCTCCAGGCTAAACAGGCCCAGCTCTCTCAGCCTTTTTTCTCCAGCAAATACCAGGGTGCTTGAAGTCCCCCATGAGAGCCAGGGCCTGTGATCATGAGGCTGCCTCCAACTGTCTGACGTGACCGGAGTGCGTCCATCACATCACCAAAATATGCAGCATGTTCTTTATTCATTGTGTAGGTAGAAAAGGCATTGAGTATAAGAGCCAGCACCCTTGGGGGACCCTGGGGTAGCGGTTGGATGGCAGGCTGGAACACCATTGTGCAGGTGGTGGGGATTCAACTGGCAGCCCTATGCTGTCCACCTGGCTGTGGATAACACAACATGAGGGGGTTTTATACAACCTGTTTGCAGGCTGAACCTGAAAGCAGCGTGACACAGACCTTTGCTTTGGGTGAGGCGCTGTGTATGTTGGTGACCTTTTCCTCTGGAGATCATAGAACGGTTTGGATTGCAAGGGACCTTAAAGATCACCTAGTTCCAACTCCTCTGCCATGGGCAGGGACACCTTCCACTAGACCAGGTTGTTCAAAGCTCCATCCAACCTGGCCTTTAAATTTTTAAATGATCTTTAAAAAGACGTTTCAGATCTGTAAATGCATGAGATTTTTAAAAAGTGCTGTTGCTTTGTGAATTTTTATCATGTCCTTGGTTTTAAGTGCAGCTTTGGTCGGGTTTGTTGGTTTTTTTTGTGACCGCTGGAGTCTTTGTTTTGTGACATCTTGGGGCCAGGGGCATGAGATTGTAAGGATGGATGCAGCAGGCAGTGTTTTGGCACGGGGGAAGGCCTGAGTTGCTCTGAAGGTGGTGAGATAAGCTAATCAGCCGGAACGTAATGCAGGAGGGGTCAAAAAGCTCCTCCCTGCTGTTCACACTGGAGTTTGATCCCTGAGCTATTTCAGGGCAGTTCTTTGCTACCAGGCCATCCTTTAAGTCTTGGTGAAACAAGATGGCTATTGTTAGTGCTCTCAGAGAACTCAAAATGATGGTGGCTGGGAGCTTGCTGAGGCTGAGAGAAACATGTTTTGCAGCTCCGGAGTAGTGATTTACACAGGACTTTGGTTGTCTCCTATCCCTTCTTCATAGTCGTTTTCCATGTCATCCTCTGAGACCATGTTTATCTCGCTTCTGAGAGTAGGAGGACAGGGGGAGAAAGCTGGAGAGAGCAGATCAGTGACAGAATGGAGGTCACAGTTAGCAAGGTAGATTCTTACCTGTGGGGAGCCCAGAGAGCTGAGCTGATGTAAATAAAGAGGATTTCAGCTTGTGGGGAATTTTCAGGTTTGGTCACTTGCTTTTGTTTTATCCCATAGGTCTTTAAAGGGCTGCAAAGTCTTTATAATGGCTTGAAAATGTCATTATTATTATTTTTTTTTTACCTGCTGAGTTCAAAGGCAGGAACTACCTTTTAAGCAGTAAGAAAATACTTGTTTCCCTGGCTGACAAAGTAAAGAACTAAATGGAGGTAGATAATTTCTGAAGAATGGATAGCTAGTTACTAATTTCTTCATTGTTCATCATTCTGCATAATGCCAGATTTTTCTTAAATGTGTCCTCTAGATTTAGCAGAGTGGCATTTAACAGCGTAGGTTGCTGGCATGCTTGGAATGACTGAATTATTGGACAGGATATGATGATGTTTGCACACTTTGCGGGGGGAGGGAGTGGGGAAGGAAGCACTTGGATCATTTCTGTTGAAGTACCTATTCAAGCTAACTTGTAGCTAATGTATCCAGAAAACACTTTATGCTAAGCTAAGAAGGTAGTCCTGGCCTATCTCTAAGCTGATAATTGCATAGGAAAGAAGCACTTTCTTTTCCTTTTTAAGAGTTCTGTTTAGTTTAATTCATTTTGCAGGGCAGTGGGGAATGTTTTTTCTCCCAAAGAGACTGGACAGGTGTAACGTTCAAGTGCGCTAACCAAATGTTTCTGTTGGATGGTCAGACATTATTCTGAAACGGGATTAAAAATTCTTCTGTCCCATGGGCATGCATGTTCCAGGATGTAGGTGTAACCTCCTGCTTTGATCTCCAGTTTTCTTCTAACAGGATTTTCTTTTTTGGAATCAGTCATAGTTGTGATCCCAGAGGACTCTGCCAGGAGGATGTGCATCATTAGTGTGTCTGGCAATCCTTTGGTTAAACTCCTAAAAATCATAGACCCTTTCAGAAAGTCCGGGTAGCTGGAAGGAGCGTCGTTTTGCAACATGCTGGTTTCAGCAGTGAAACTGCATTAAGATGTTTTTGCTGTGCTGTCCTATCTCTGACTGCTTGCTTCCTCTCTTGCATAACTGTTCTCCACCCCCATCAGGGCATAGTCTCAGTGGTGACTTATAGAAATTTAAGGTGCCACTTCTAGTGAAAGGTTGATCCTGCTCTTGTGCATGTTCTGGAGTGACTGTGGGCGAGAGATCTTGATCAGGGAGCCCACACACCTGGCAGCAGATTATTACTTATTTTTATAGGGTTATTTTTCAGTTGGATCCAATCTGTGGCCTGTCCCATGACTGCTGGTGTCAGCACTACACATATAGTCAGGAGTGTCCTTTTTAAGGACAGTGCAGACTGGGATCTCAGTTTCCTGGGATTGTAAAACTGCCCTCAGATGTGCTGGGGTGTACTCACAGATGCGCACACAAGCGTGGGCATTTCTGCCTCGGACCACTTCTGTCATACTTGTTCACTGTGTGGTTTCAGGGTCAGATAGGACTGAGAGCTTGGACGTTGGCTTTGCGTTTACAAGGGTGAGCTGGGAGGAGTTGTGGGGGGCACACAGGGAAGCAAAAGCTCCTAAAAGCTCTTTGCTGCTGAAGTTGATAGGTCCAGCTTTAACCCTGAGAGAAAGGTTAGTACTTTGGGGCTTGCAGTTTACACTCTGCTGCTTGGATGGTCTAATCTCACAGAACACTATGTGCTGTTAATGAATGCTTGCGGAAACACAGTGCTTCCAGTAACATAGTAGGCTAAATTAAATGTCCCCTTTATAATCATGGGGAGCTCACACCATTACTCTGGTTATACAATAGCATCTGGTGCCTCTATTTGGACTTTGAAGAGAACTTGACAAAGGGCTGAATGCAACCACGGGCTTTAGAGTTAAACACTGGGTCATTACCCTTTTTGTCTGCTGATTCCCTTGGGGTGGGGTCCAGGACTTTGTGGTGGGCTCCCTGCGTGTTAGGAGGGGATCCAAAGTTTTGGTGAGAGTGCTACATGAAGTCAGCTTTGCTCTCAGTAGCTGGTGGTGGGCAAGCCAGTAGGAAGCACTGAAGGCTGCAGATCTTGGGGGTGACCAAAAGGTCAATACTAACCAGGCATTTCTGCACGAGGAGTTTATGCAGGTGGGATTTCTTGTGCCAAGATCCCTCCAGCACTGCCTGTCCCTCTGCTCAGCTGGGGAGTTTGGAGTCTAATGCTAAGCAGACAATCTGCAAGCTTTTTTATTGTTAGAAGCATAGACATTTTTCTCAGGGCTTCCCCAAACATGAAAAGGATCCAGTCCTGATGATCTTATGCATGAAAATATAACAAGGAGGAACAGAAGAAAGGCCTAAAGAGAAAAAAGACAGAGCTCCTCTGGCTGCAGGGTGAGATGTGAAGGAGGCAAAGTGGGAGAAAAAGTGCACGTGAGCTCCTGTTAACAAGTGTCCCCGTGCTGTGGGATGTGAGAGGGACTGTCTCACCGGGAAGGCTGTGGTGGGGAGATCCTGTTCACGTGCCTGTTCTGTAAGACCAATTGTTTGTGTTACCTCTGTATCGCTTCTCCAGGAGTGGAGGCAGAAGTTACCACGTGGGAGTGGGCAACTGCTGCGCACAGGATCTCGCGGCATGTCTCCAACATATCGTGAAAATATTAGGGAAGCTCGTGTGCTCTGGGGCTGCTGCTATGTTCTGTTGTCATATTGCTGTTACAAGCAGAAAGCAGCAGAGCTGGAAGGGACCTTGCTAAGTTGTCTAATCTGACCTCCCACCCCAAGACTGGGTCAGATCTATCTAAACATTCCCAGCAGATGTTTGCCCAACACAGTTGTTAAAAGCCTCCAGTGATGGTCTTTCCCCATCCTCCCTGGGTGATCCTTTAAAGTCCTTCATTGTTCTTGCCATTACCAAGATTTTCCTAGTTTCTGACTTCAATTTCTTGGGCTACACTTGAAAATTGCTGACCTGTTGCCCTTTTGTTACTGTACAGAGAGCTGTTCAGCCCCCTGTGGCAGAGTTTGGGAATATCTGGGCCACGTCCTCTCTGAGCCACAGGGCCCAAAACTTGCCTGCAGTGCTCCTTCTGGTACCTGCCTGTACTGAGCTGACAGACACAATTTTATGATTCTCATAGGTACACTTTGGGGTATGAAATGCATTTCTTTTTTTTTTTTTTTTTTTTCTGACAGCAGCGCAGATAGTGTTTTGTCATGTAAGGTTTCATTATGGCTTTGTCTCTTTACCCACTATAAAAACAGGTCATATGCTCTTCTTGCTCTCAAGTGCCATCTTTTCCACAGGGATGTGTTACAGATCTTCACTGACTCTTCCAGAATAGTGCTTCTCTGGTGTAAGGTGAAAGTCCTTGCCAGCAGCTCTCACCAAGGTTTTCCCCATGATTAGCTGGATTGCAGCTGGGCCAGTTGTTCTTTCCTGATCTGACCTCCCAGCTGCAGTTCACAGGTGACCTTCTAGTCTCCCTCTCTGCAGTGGTTATGCTCTTGCTTCTGATTTTGTACATACTACCTCTTCATTTCTGTGAAGGATACAGTTATTCACCTTTTTTTTTTTTCTAAAGCTGGTAAAATGTGGCTGTGGAGATTATTCTGAGAGGAAATGTAGCACTGAAACACAAAACTTGAGAGAAAATGCAGCAGATAAGCACTAGAAACATTTCTTAATGAAGTAACTGGGTAACGTGCCAGCCAGCTTTAAAACAATTAGCAATTTGCTTGAAGCTGATTGTTGTTTGATTGTTATAATTTTAGGAAAATTATTCCAAATGTCTGTCATGTGACAGATAGAGAGATTTGAGAGCTGCTTGTCTGTCTGGATGAAGTGAATTTGGGTCTTGCTGCTTCCAAGTGGACAGATGTCCACATTACACAAAACACTATGGTTTGCATTCATTGACCTTCTTGTACACCATAGTTGTATCTGTTTTGTCAGGTTTTAGGGGGTTCGTTTTACAGGATACTCAGAAGAAGGTGGCAGTTTCATTTGAATTGTATCTAAGTGCTGCACTTGCGGAGTGTGTCACTTAACTTTTGGGGAAAAAAATGAAAAACTTGTCTGTGTATGTTGTTGCAGGCATTTTCTCTAGATCTGTTAACACCTCTTACACCTTTCAGTGGGAGACAGTAGGGAGTATGTATGAAAGGTATGCCTGCATACAGACAGCCTTTGTCCTGAGACAACTGGAGAAGTTAACACCAAAATGAAGACTGGTCTGGACAGGTCTGAAACACCTTTTGGCGTCGACTCGTGTTTATTGCAGTGGGAAGAGCAGGTAGGGAGGAGTAGTCTTGATTTTTGTTTGTTTGAACTCTCAGTATGTATCTTCTTTGAATTCCGCACAGTTTTCTTGCAGAGCTTTTGTATGATAACTTGTATAATGTGAGTCTCCAGTTTCCCTTGTTCTGTTTCAAACAGCAGTGAAAGCTCTGCTGTTCTCTGTCTTATCACCGAAAAAGTGTAGAGTACTGTAGGCCACTGGGCAAAGTCCCTTGTTCAGTGTTCCTTCATAATGATTTCTTAGAACTGAAGAGCAACTTACGTTGCATAGGACATCTAGACCTCTCTCATGTGACCTCCTGCTCCAAGCAGGCCAAGACTCAAAGGTAGGGTTCTTGTCAGATTCCCTGATCAAGTTTTGGAACTTTTCTAGTTAAGTGTAGCAGGTTGATGCCATACCTAGTGCTCTCATGGTGAGGAATATTTCCCTCTTGTCTGATGAGAATTTCCCTTGCTGCAAGGAGAATTGTTACTTGCCTATTGTTTCTTGTCCTTTTGTTCATACTCATTGAGAAGAGTCTGGCTCCATCTTGCCTGTAACTCCCTAGTTAGGTAGTTGAGGACAGACATTAGATACCCCCCTAACTGCTATTTCTTCGCCAAGTTAAACAAACTCTGTTCCCTCATTCTGTTCTCTTACATCATGTATCTCAGTGACCAGACCACCTTAGTGGCGCTCCACTGATGTTGATTTTGTCAATGCCTTTTCTGGGAAGCACAGCTAAATTAGACAGTGCTGCAGTTGCAGCCTCCTTGATGCCAAGAAAAGAAGAGCCATTTCCCCTAGCTCTTGGCTATTGTCCTTCCCAATACATCCCAGTATGTGGCTGGCTTTTGTCGCTGCAGGGGCAGACTACTGATTCCCGTTTACCTTATTGCCCACCAGGACCAGCAGGTGCTTTTCTGAAGAGCTTCTCTCAAGCCAGTCAGTCCCCAGTTTGTGCTGACAATGGGTATTTTTTCTCTCAGGTGCAGGACTCTTCATTTCTATTTCTCAACTTCATGATGGTTCCTTCAGCCCATTCTTCCAGGCTCCTGGGCGGTCCTGCCCTCCAGTGTATCGACTGCTCACCCGAGCATGGTGTTGTCTGTGAGAAAGCTCTCCATCCCATCATCCAGAGAATTAATTAAGATGTGTCAGGGTCAGTACTGGCTGTTCATTGATGAATGCCATTCATAAAAGGCTGCCAGTTAAAGACTTCAGTCTGTTGGCTGCTACTTTTTGAGCTCAGTGATCCAACCACATTTTAACCACCTTGTGTTCCAGCCATCCAATCTGTATCTCCTCATTTGTGGGGACAGGTTAAGTGTCTCTAGGATGGTCACTCTTTAAAAGATCTGCTAATAAGGGAGTTGCTTCAGAACAGTGAAGAAGTTGTGTTCACACTGACCTACGTGGAGCTTTTATATGGGCAAGTGTGCTGGAAGAAGAGGGGTGTGAAGTGAAAGCACACGGGGTTCTAAAAAAGTAGTTTCTGGTCTGTTTTTCTATTTTAAGCCTATTTCATCTACATTGATGGTCATTAGCTTGTTTTTAAACGGAGAATAAAGCCAGGGTGTTTTACTCAGAGAAGCTGAACTCCAGATTTTTCCGGCTTGATGTGAGAAGGAGGCTTCCTTCACGCTGTGGCCTGCCTGCTTGCCTGGGCTGGTCTGTTCTTAGGAACATGTCTGGCTTAAGTGGGTCCAGATTAATCTCATAACTGGTGTATTTTAATTTTGTTATTTTCCATAAGATTCTCTTGAGTCCGCTTTCATAAAAAGCGTATTAACTGTACAGCTCCTTGAAGCTAAGGGCAAAACTTTGCAAGCTATAGCTAAGTGTTTGCCATGTGTTGTCACTGCAGATTGAGGTTTGCCGTTACGCAGCTGTGGGACATCGTTGAACCTTGCAGTTATACCTTGACCCTGTAGAATGCCAGAGCCTTTTCTGGAGTCTTGCTGTATAGGAAGATGCTCCCCGTTTTTGTGTTTTTACCTGTGACTACTCTTCCTTAAGTATTTCCTCTTGTTGATGTTGGACCAGTATGTCAAGATCATTAGGAAATCTAAACCTGTACACCACAGTGCTGGCAAATCCTCGCAGCTGAATCATCTGTGGGTTTATGGCTGTACATTCCAGTCTGTCATCCAAATGGGTAATGAAAATATTGTATAGCTCTTCTGCCTGGCTGGACCCGCTTTCCAGTGCCCTCCCAATTAGATAGCAAACCCTTGATAATTATGCTTTGAGAACTATATTGTCAAGCAGCCATTTTATGGTGATTACATCTAGTTCGTGTTTTCTTAGCTGGAACTTATGGGAATGTCATGTGGAACAGTGTCAGAGCTAATAAAGATTGCATTTCTCAATATCCTTATCACTTCTGTACAGGCATACTTTTTTTCCTGCTGGTGCATAGATCCTTTATTGTTCCATAGACTTTTGAAGCTAGAAGGGACCTTAAAGGTGATGTGATCTGTCCACACTGAAAGTTTAAATGTGCAAGCTGCGCCAGATTTATCAGGAATTTTGTAACTGAACAGTTGCGATATGACAGCTCCAGGAGATCAAGAGGAAACAAATATGATGCGTTTATGGGTCCCGAACTAAATTAAACAATTACCTGAATCCAGTCCTCAGAGCAGCCTTTGAACAAATCCCAACCCTTTTTCTGCAAGGGCTGGAAAAAATAAAGAACGTGTCTAATCTGTACCAGATATCAGCCAACAGTTATCTGTGCCTATGTGCTGTTACTCAGATCTCGTTAGCTGTCTAATTGGATAATAGGCAGTACACTTCACAACTACATAAGTATATTAAGCTTAATCTGCTTTGGAGCAGGGAGAGGAAGATGTGCTTGGTGACAAATGGACACAAGAAGATGCACAGTGGAGCAGTGGTGTAAATATGGTCCTGTGTCCCCATCACTTCATTTCCAGGAACTTTCTGAGGCAGAGGCTCTGTATGTTTTTAGCATTTACATTAAAATTTGAGTCCCAGAGCAGAGAGCTGCAACACTTTCAGACTTTGCCCGTGTCAGCCAGGCATTTTCACTTCTAAATGCACCATTTTTCTAGTGGTTAAATCCCTTTTGGAGGTCTCTTTTAATAAAACATGCAGGATAACTTCATCCTGGTTTTTAAATCCAATGAGATACAACAGAGGTATCCTGTGTGTGTGTGGGACACCTCAATTTTGCAGCAGGTTCCTGGTTATAAAGCTTGTTTCCAGTATGTGAAGACACACTGTGGACAGGTTCAGAAAGCTTGCACGGGGGTTTGTGTGACCAGCTCTATATGTGGGAAAGAGAAGCTATTTGGTTATTGAAATACTCTTCCCTTTCTCTCCTAAGAAGAGGTAGTTACTGCTTTTACCCATTTTCAAACTTCTGGAGTGGATTGATTCTTTTCCAAAGGCATGACAAAAACAAAGTCAGACTTGTAGAAGATGGGTGTTTATATTTTCCCAGCAGCTAGCTTGCCTATTGAAAGACGTGTATATGAGCATATTTCATGAGTTGTCACCACCTATTACATTCTCAGGAGACTGAATCTGCAAGGGACGTTTCTGGGTGCAAAAGATGCATCTGCCAAGGGGATCTTTAGCTGAAGGTAATGGGGGAGTGATTATGTGAAACATGTCCTATCCAAATGTTTTTTGGATTCCCTTGGGATTGATGGAGCGTTTTGACAAAAGGCTTTAGTTGAGCCTTACTTCTGGCCCTAAATTTTGGGAGAGTTAACTTGGACTTTGCGTTTATAAGCCTGCTTACCTCATCTAAAATATATCTTCAGTTTGTTAAGCTGTCCAACATCTGTCTGTAGTAGACAGAAAAGACAGTAGTAAACCACTTAATCTTGAAGTGTCTTAAGCAAATGTAAACTCCATTAAGGGTGCTTATCACCGAGCAGCTCAATTCCCAGCTGTGGAAGGTACCTTGTGGTTCATTTATATGGGAAGTTTAGAGGATTCTCTGATGCTTTCTGTCTTGACATTTGTGTTTTTGTGGACAAGGGTTAAGAGTTGGGCACTTGACCATGTGAGGAAAACTATTCCGCTGTAAAGTGGGGTGTGAATTTAAAACATGCTGGCTTTCCCATGGAAAATCTTATTAAATAACAACCCCCCTAAGTCACTTTTATTTTGGACAAAGGGAAAAGATGCAGAGTAACTGTTTTGGTCCATTTCAGTGTAGTAAAACTCCGAAACCACCGATTTATTTTGGATGAACTAGAGCTGTTGAGTGCAGAAAAGTTTTTATAGTTATCCACACCTGATTAGTGCCTGGACTAAAAGTGTGGTCAGCAAGGGAAAACTATCCACACCTGATTAGTGCCTGGACTAAAAGTGTGGTCAGCAGGGAAAACTGTATTTTTCCAAAGGATAGTTCACATCTCAGCATCTAAATTCCTGGAGACAGGCTCTGGAGAGAGTCTGTGTCCCTGTTTTCTCTACATAGAAAGCCTACCCTCCTAGCTGCGGCACTGACAGCATAACTGTTCCCCTCTGTTGTTGTGTGCCTGGGTCAGGTTTCAGTTTGAGGCATCCAGAAGAGATGAATGAGACTTGTCTGTTACAGATTTTCTCCCCAAAGTGTTAAATGAGGTGTAGGTTGCATGCTTCTGGTAACAATATGCATTAATAATACTTTTATCTCCCATTCCACACTGCTGTGTACTGAAGTAAACTCCCATACTCAATCCATCATCAGCTTGGAGTTGGGCTAGACTTCGACCTGTACTTATTAAAGGGTGAGGAATGCTCTGTCATATGCAGTTGATAAGGGAATTCAGAAATCAAAGTAGATACTAAATTGTCAGTGGCCTTTTTTCCTTTTAGCTTTAGCTGGAAAAAAATAATGGCATAGGTTGTTTTCCTTCTCCTGTGTGGGCAATATCTAGACATGTCTAGCACTTCTGGGATTGTTTTTCAAAACCAGGATAACCTTTATGGTGGTCCTGTCTGGCCGCTGCCTGCTGCAGATCAAACCCACACCATGTGACTTATGAGTCAAAAGCAGAACACCTGCTTGGTTGGTCATCAGTGCTGTCTTTACAAAATGTTTTCAAACCAAAACCAGATGTGCAATGCTGTATGTTTTCAAGAAGACAAGGTGGTGAAATTGCGATGCATTTTAGCTCCTGGGGAGGATTCATCTCGCTGTTGTGGCTGAAGGTGGATGAGCTGTCCTTGTAGAGGGTTCCACAGTGCTTGCAGAGTGAACGTGTCACTCTAGGTCTTCGTTAGGGTCTTTAAGCACTGTTTTTAAGTTTCCTGAGCCTAAGTCATAGAACATCTTATGTCTGGAGTCAAGGCCTTGACTGTGACAGGCAGTCCTTTGGAAAGCTGTGCAAAGATCCTCGTGTCTCACAAAAAAAAGTGGCCTGTCAGAAAGGGACATTGTGAGCGAGGAGAACAAGTTTCAGATCACATGTCCCCCAGCAAGTACTGTTCTTTCACTAGGAAGACTTGTTGGAGAATGTTAATTGAGTCCCTTTTTAAATGAAGGAGGCTTTGCTTCCTTCCCAAGTTTTCAAAACAAATTTTCCAAATACAGAGCCTATGTTTCATTCAAGTGTAAATCCTTTCTTTTTAACCTGGAAGTTATCCCAGAAAAAAGGCTATCCATTCACTGCAGGACAGACCCTTGTGGTTGTGGTGGAAAAAAAGAAGTGGATCAGATTGTCCAAACAGGAAGGGAATTAAGAAAAGACTTTGCTCAGTGAGCAGAGCTCTCATTTAAGTTTAAATAGTTGTCCTACAAACTCCACTTTATGTCTCTGTTGCTTTTGAAGCATTGTACAATAATTGAAGTGTCTGCTAAATTTAGAAATGACAAATTTCTCTTGCCAACTTGCCAGCCTATCTGTAGGCTGTGTGGATTTCAGTATGTAGTTATGGGATGGATGCAAACAGTGATTTGAAATTTATTGGCTTGTTATCTCTTCTGACTTCCACATAGCGCAGTCCTGGTGGGTAACTAATACTTCACACAGATTCCTTTTCATTTGAAGGCATTAATCAAATGCTTTTTTGGCACAGCTAGGTGCTAATGCTGTTTTACATATGGTGAAGCTGAAGTACTGAAAGGATAAAGTGTGACGTGCTGAATAAAATGAGCTCCATCTAAAGACATTGAAATTGTGCTATATTTTTTGCAACTTATGGGTAGGATTGTCATTCTTTTACCCCCAGTCACATGGGAAGGCCATGGAAGAAGAGATAAATCACAAGTGTCTGAGTTCCAGGTTTCTGCTGTTTGCCACATGACAAGTCTTCCTGCTCTGTGAAAAAACTTACATCTAAAATCTCTTTTTTTTTTTTTTTTTTTTTTTTTTTTTTTTTTTTTTAGCTTCCTCCCCTCAGCTTGGCTGTTTAATTTCTCTGAGCAATGTTCTATCTTAATTCTGTGAAGCTTTTGAGACACAGTTTCCTGAAGAGGAGAAATGCAAAGTAAACTTCCTTTTGTTTCAGCAAAATGTTTTGATTGTCACAGAGGGGAAGTGTTTTTGAGTTCAGGTGTGTCAGGAGGAATGAAAGGCACCTTGCAGAAGTGATAATCCATCATTAGTGTGCATCCCATGGCACTCCAGGCTGCACTTGCCTGCAGGGCACTTAGTAACCTCAAAGCACAAGTAGTCAACTGGACGAGGTTTTCTGTTGGCATCTCCAGACAAAATGTCATTGGGCTTTGCTTTGAAGTTTTCAAGAAGGTGGAAACAAAAGACAAAAGTCACTGTTGTGTTTTTGTCTGTTTCCCACCCTTCTTTTCCTTGTCTTTCATGAGCTATTTCTGCTCTCTGCTCTGTTTTGGTGTCCCTCAGGAGGAAGATCACTCAGCAGAGTGAATTGCTTCTGTGGCTTTACAGCAGGGATACGTTCCTGTATAATATGTTTTTTTTGTAGCAGTTGCCCATTTCCTCTGGATATCTCTAGATGACCTGAAAGTAGACAGCATTTAGTTAGGAGAAGGACTGTTCTTTTGTATTGAAACATTTCTTGTTGTACGCAAAACCCCACAGCTCAAGCACCATGAGGAAAAACACCTGTCTTCTTCAAGGGAAGGTTCTGGTGAGTAAAAACCCTCAGAAAGCCAGTCTACCAATCATGACACAGACTTCATCGGGATCTAAGAATGTGCTTGCCAACCTGAATTCCCCTACCTTGCGCTCTTGTCTGATAATGTGAGTGTACTTGTGCAGACAGCAGGATGGAGAAAGCTCTGCGTGTGTTGCAGTGTGCTAAAGCCAGCCCTGGTTTTGTTCTGCTGTCTTAAAGCTGGAGGATGTGGTTTGTCTTTAACGTTCCAGCAAAGCACAAGCCCAGGAGAAGTCCCCTCAGCACCTGGCGAGACGTACTTTTCCTGGAGTCATGTCTAGTCTGTTCCAGGCTGAAGTCAATCCAATTACTGTGGGAGTAAATCAGTGCGGTGTTTGGCTTTTCTAATTTTGGTTCTCATCCCCTAGTGTTTCTGTTGCATGTAATGATTTTCCCTGTGGCTTGAATGGTAAAGATGTGGTAACTTCTTGGGGATGGCTTAAAATCAAAGATTCAGTGTGGGTGTTGTTTTCAAATAGAGAAGAAATGCTACTATTTAGAGAGTTCTACTGCTATTTCAGGGCATTTAGTTACGTCTGGGTTCTGAGAAGTGGTGAGAAAACATGATTGCTTTTGGGCTAGCCTGTCTCATATGGTGTGTCCTGAAATGATCCTCATGTACACATTGAGTTGGAACCAGTACTGAGCCTCTGCATGCGGATTCATTCCCTGTCTCACAATCTTATTGCAGAGAATGGGAGGAGAAGAAAAGATTCCTGTTGAAACTTTGCTCTCAAGCTTGCTGCAATGAATTTAAAACCCCAAACCACAGAGAATTCCCAAATGTATTATGGACACCAGTGTTTATTTGACTGAGAACCGATTGTGTTCTGAGTTGTGCAAACATGGGCATGTTTCCTATTTAATTAAGGCTGGTCTATCAATTAAGTTTCTCAAACAATTGGAGAGAGGAGGGTAGTGAAGATAAGATCGCATGGTTATCCAGATGGAATAGGGTACAACTCTCTTTGGCAGTTGGAATACAAGTTCTGCAGGAAACTTGTTTGCAGCATTGTTCTATCCATTATGCCAGTGTTTTTTAGTTTATAAGTTCTTTTTTTCTGTAGTTTACTATCTGTCTCTCCTTCCTTTTACAGTCCTGAAGCACCAAGCCTTGCTTTCATGAGAAACTTAGAAGTGGCAGATACCTCTGAATACTGAATGTGGTTGAGGAAGGGGAAGATTCCCACCAAGGGGTCAACCAGAACTTGGCAAGCTTGCAAAAACATGGGAAAAGGCAGTCCAGTTTGGGTCTGGTTGTTTGTCCTGGTTAGCTGAACAGCTCTGTTCCTGAGGTGTTAACCTGCTGTCTGGTTGGAGGCTAACACAGCCAAACTGCATCTTGCTGTACTGGATTAGGTTCTGATCAGCTGAGAATGTTGACAGGTCCCTGATGATCAATAGGATGTGGAAACCAAAGATGTTAGAATTTTTGGCTGGATCTCCATTTCTATTGCCAAGGTTAAGATGGGAATATCCCATTCACTGCAGCAGGCTGAATACCACTCCGGTGTCCATATTCTCTCCAGCTTCTTCTGATGCAGTAGAAGAGTGTTCTGGCAGTGTGAGCTGTCACTGATGTTGATAGATGTTGTGGGATGCCCTCTAGGTAGGGTGGGCCCTTGTACCTATCTCTGCAACCTTCCAAAATAAAGGGGATGCTGATGTGCTGGCTAAGCATATCCTTGCTCTATCTTCAGGGGATTTGTAGAGCAGTAGATTTACTGGATTTGCTTTGCTGTGCAAGGAACATGCCTAAGCTGTGCTTTTTGTCACTGCTGTGAAACTCCTTTTAACTGTGTCCCGTGTAATACCGTAGCTTCTGGCACATGAACCACAGCATTACAGCATTCCGATCTTACTAGCTGCGTGGGCAGGAGAAGCTCCATAACCCAGACTGCATGGCACAGGGAAGTCAATGTCTCAGCAGACAAGTTAACCAGCTTTGCGTGACCAGAAAAGCTGTCATAAAAAGGGGAAGGAAGAGACTTATGCCTCCAAGACTGTCCCTCTTGCCAGTCTGACCGTAGCTGACCCATCTTACCATCACAGTCCTTGCTGAGTGTTTGTGAAAGGCCTTTGGTAACATTCTCAGCCTAGTTCTCTGGGAATCACTTGGGGATGGTGACCATCTCCTAGCACTTCCATGGGAGCTTCTCATGGTGGAGGAAGCATTTAGTCCTTAATTTTTTCCCCATACTGTAAATAAAGATGCTGACCCACTGACCAAGATATATTCCAGCAGGCTGTCAGAAGGGCCTTTGAAGAGTATTTGAAGATAGTGGCTTCCCATCCCAGCATCTTGGAGCTGGCTGAGCCTGCCGTGTTCTCATGGTACCCTTCAGCCAGCAGAACGCCTGAGAATTAGCCATAGACCAGCCAATTATTTTGATTTATTTTCTTTTCTTTTCCCTCAGATGAGAAGGATTTGAAAAACAACACATAATGGTGAGTTTTATCAGTAAGTTTTAAATGATGTGATTCATCCCCTGTGTTCTTGGCATAATGTTCTTTGGTTTATTTTTTGGATATCCTTGTAGTTCTGTCAGTGCCAAGCACTGTATGGAAGTGCCCCATGGCAGGCAACCTGCTCTGCCCATATGTAAGCTTTAAAAAAAACCAAAACCGGCTCATAATAGGAAGTCTTTATATTGCATGCCAAGATGCTTGGGGCTTGTTAAATATATTCTACTTGTCAACAAGTACCCAATTTAAAAAGTAGCCTTGGTGTGAATCAGCTTTGAACAAGTTCATTTGACTCAAGGGATATTTGCAGGCATTAAACCAAGTTGGATCACAGTGATAAAAATGTGCAGTGGTTACCTGATCAAAAGCACCATCCAGTGACCTATTTCTTCTCTGTTTTAATCCCCTCTGAACATTGGAAAGTACAGAGATTTTCTCAGTTAACAAATTTTTTATGACTTTGGAGAGTGGAGGAAGCTTATTGGGGCAAGTGTTTCTGGTAGCCATTTGGTGTGTTACTAGAATACTTGATGATGCTGCAAACTGAATGTTGGTGTGCAGGGGGGTAGGGGTGTAGCAAGAGAAAACACCCTGACTCTTCTTCTTTGCTTGAAGTCAGTGCTATTCCATGAGGTTCAGCGGCTGCAGCAGTGTAAATCATGTGTGATGCTTGTGTGTTCCTCAGCAGGTTGGTTTGTAAAGTCAGAACTCTGGCACCCACTTACAAAGTGGGCTCTGCTCCCTGCCTGCTCCATCTTTGCTGGCTTGTTGTCTAAAATTGTCTGCCCAGCCCACTGCCCTGCCAGCTCTGCCGATCGTCTCTCAGCAGGGAGGGTAGCCCACCTGTGATGGGTATGGGAGCTGGTGGCTCGTTGCAGTGCTTCCTGACCCTCCTTGTCTTGAAGACCGGATTATCACAGATGCTGTTCTGTCCATATTTTCCACTCTCTGTGGGCCACTGGTCTGATCGCTCAGAGATCTGGACTCTAGCTAGCTATGTCTTTTCTTGCAATGCAGCTTTGGATAATCTGCTCAGAAAATCATGTGGCAAAGGAGGCACCCATTGTCTCTAAGCTGGCAGAAGATCTTATCATGGAACTTTTTCCACCATCTTTGTTGATTCAGGGATAATTGCAAAATGTCAGATTTGAAGATTTATTCTCTTTTCTCCCCTGCATTTTTCCTGGATGACAGTGTTGCGGGAAGAGGCAAAGGGGACAGCTGTCTTGGATCATACTTAGAATATGAAAGGGAAATACCCTTTCTCAGAACAAGTTGTTGCTGTTGAACTTAAACATTTCTGCTTCCTTTTCTAGGCTGGCAGTGTAGGACCACAGAGTGGTGCTGTGCTTGGAGCCTGTAGCCTGCATAAAGTCTTATGGCCTCAACTCTAAAATCCAGCAGCTTTGGGCTGCTTGTCATTCATAACTAGCGGAGTAGTTTTACAGAGGTGGCTCCTGGTGGTCGTCTTTATCTGACACAGGTAGGTGAAATGGCTTGCCCAAGGTCCCACAGACCATCAGTGGCCGCAGTAGGAGTCAGAGTCCAATATTTGTTGTGTGTGTGTTGAGGAAGCACAGCTTCTTCCCAGCTTGGAAAGAGGAAACAACTTAGTATGGCCCCATCTCTGTCTCCCCTGAGGTATGGAGAGGTGGTATTTCTGGCGGTGAGGGGGTAAATGAAGATAAGGCTTGTGGTGTTTTGTTTAAAGAATAAAGGCTAGGCAGCCCAGCTAAGGTCACCTTCTCAGGCTGGAGGAGACCTGAGTTTGGACAGGCAAAGATTAATGCTGTAATTTCCCTCTGTCTTTTTTGGGATATGTCCAGAGGAAGAGGAGTGCAGAGTCAGCCTGAAGGCCTTCAAAAAACCTGATGCCAGGATTTTGGGTGCGAGGCTGCAGGTTTGGCATATGGGTAAAACGGGAAGCATTTTATTCATGCATCTGTCTGAGAGTGCACGTGGTATGTTATTAATGTGTTTCCTTCCTTGATGTCTGATCCAGCTCTGCATTCACTGTGTGTCAGTCACTGGGGTGGGTCAGTAATTTGTAAATGGGGCTCGTAGATGCTAATGTAAGATGGATGCTACTGAACTGAAGCCTTTTCAGCACCTCGAGCCACATTTAATGGCTTGGGCTTTTACATGGGCAAATTTTAGTGGGTGGTAGCATTTGTTTTCAGTTCCAGCTTGCTTTTCTCTCACAGCCATCCCTATAAATTCCAGCAACTCTCTGGAAATTGAACCACTTTGTTTTGGCTTTTGCCTGTAGAAAAATAATGCAGGACATAAGTTGCCTGTCTGCGACAGGAGTGCTGGCTTGCTTTTGTGAGAAGCTGTCTGGCTTCTTTGTACCATCATGGTGAGAAAGATGAGCGTGGTCATCTCTCTGTCGCCAGGGCTTGTGGGCAGAGGTGAGGCACACAGGATAAATGGGTTGTATTGGTGGTGTGGATGGAGTAGAGAGGGATGCTATAGAGATGGTGGAGATGCTCCACTGAAAACCCGCTTGGGTCCAAGGAGAATTACTCACTCAGGCTCAGATATCCCCATGCAGCATCTCCAAGCCTCCTGGCTCTGGTCAGGCATGAAGAGATGATGAGGAGCAAGGGGATGAAGTTGTGCTGATGGGAAAAGCAGGGATTTTTGGATCTGTCTTGCTTGTTCCAATACTGGAAAACACCGCATTCAAGGAGAATGTGCTGGTGATGGTCCTACTTGGAGCAGAAGGTTGATGTAGAGCTTCTCAGGGGCTGCTTCTGACCAACACCAGTTTCAGTGAGCTGTCAGAACAGGTCTTCTCTGCCAGGGCCTGCTGCCTGCCCAGACCTGGCAGCTGCCTGCAAAAGAGGACAGCAGGACTGGTCTGGGGCTGAGTGACTTGTTCCAGCTGCCCACATCCAGCTGGCAAACCTGTTTAGACTAAAATGCTGACTTGAATAAAGCCTGAGTATGAGGATGGTGATGATGAAATGCTACTCTTCAGGTCGTTTCAGCCCAGCAGCTGGAGATGAGTTTCCAGCATGTGCAGGCGTAGCACAAGTTAACCTTGATCTCACTGGTGCGGGTGCTGTCGGTGACACAGGTTTATGAGCTTGGGAAGGGCTCTGGTATGTATGTAGATGGCTGCGGACCATTATCCCGCTCCTGCAGCTCTCCAGGTAGCTGAATAAATGAGGCGTGTCTGCTTCCGATGCAATAAACCTCCCATTGTGCTGCAGACGCAACCTTGCCAGGTTGGTGTTTGCACAACTACTGTACAAAGGCAGTTTATAACAGCAGGCTTGTTTTGCTCACGTACCTGACTGACGTGGAGTACTTAAGTTCAATTAATAATGCTCCTGCCTTCTGTTGAAAGGGGGTTTGTACTTAACCCATGCTGGTATAAATGGTGATTCTGAAAAGCATTGTGAGTGAGTTTGGCGTGCAACCTGCTGGATTAAAAAGAAGCGGGGGGGATATGGGGACAAGGAAAAAAGAGACGTATCTTCCAGTCTGACATGTTTACAGCCTGGAGAGCTTGGAAAGAGCATCTCGTAATAACAGGCAGTAAGGATTAATGTGCTTGCTTCTGAGAAGGCTGATGGAAGGGGAAAAGAGGGAGAAGTTACAAAATCCTTGTTTGTTGTGCCAGGAGCAGTGGAGAGCCACAGCTAACAGTGATAGGAGGCATGGGTGACCAGCACAGAAATCTCCTTCCACTTCATTTCTGTATCAACTCAGAGAGATGATCTGCTCTATCCTGGCCTATACTCAGTGGGCAGCCTGAGCCTGAAGCCTGGAAAGGTGTTAAAGGAGATAAAATTGCTCCAACTAGAATAATCCTTCCAAGCCTTTCTCCCTCAGCTTAGAAAAAAAGGTGCACTAGAGATGATAATTGAAAATTTTGTTATTGCAGTTACTTAGATAAACGTTACTCATTACGACCATACACTTGCTTAGTACAAGTAGTGCTAGACTGTGTAATGAGTTAATGGCCTAAAGACTAGAGTGTCTTTACATCTGCTGAATAAGTTGCCTTTCTGTTTCCATTGTGGAGCTTTTGCACATAGGCTTTGCTTGTTGTGCTTTCAGATAACCACTCTTCTGTATGCAGTTGTTGAAGTAATAGAGATTATTACATCTATTGAAAAATGGCTTTTGAAACTGTACTAACAATTTTGCATGGTTGCTTTTATTTTTATTATTATTACTTCTATTTTATTGTTTTCTGAGGCCCAGGAGATGCCCTGTACTGGGTGGTCTGTGCAAATTTCCATTCCTTAGGCATCACTGGAAACCACCTGCTTGTGCACTCCATCTCTGCAAAACTATGCTAATAATGCATGTGCTCAGAAACATACAGTTCTGCACCATAGTAGATTCCTGAAGTGCAAAGGCCAGAAAGTTTCATCTTGCAGATCTGCCCTGGCCATCTCCATCAAATGGGCAGGAGCATTTCTAGCACCACAACCCTGTCTTCTGGTGGGACCGGAGTGTATAGTCTATGAGATACTGGATCCTGATTTAAAAGCTTCAAGCAGTATACTCTCTGTCTTTAGTGAAAAGTATTTCAACAACTGATTAGTGTCAGTGTTACAAATAGCCATCTAATTTCTGTTCTGAATTTTTCTGTCTTCTGGTCTTGGTTGCTCAGTCTCACTTTGTCTCTGCTTAGATTGAATTAATCCTTTGGTGTCAAGTATTCTCAGTTTGTAAACACTTTCAGACTGTGTTGAAAAACGTGTGTTATAGATACATGTATATTTCGTGCCCCTTCATGTGTTGATAGTATCTTGAATAGTTGCACTTAAAAAGAAAATAGTAGTGTGTTTATTTCTTGTGCTTCCATTTAGTCTTTCAACTGAAATGAAGTCTTGTTGTTGTTATCTGTGTTCCTTTCAAAAACACACAATATTGCTGTTTAGGTTTCTGACTAAGGATGATGCTTAATTCCCATCAATTAAAAACCTAGAGGGAATGAAGTGACTCCTGGTAAATTTTGGTTGATTATGTTGGAGCTTCTTGGTCTGTGCGGTCAGCAGAGAGTTAGTGTTGATGATGCATTTCTCACCCTCCAGACTGGCTGTTACACTTGTGTTGAATTGAAAATTTTCATACTAACTATAGAAGGACCAAGAAATTCAGGCAAATAGTGTGGTTAGGAAAGAAAACAGCATCCTTGTGCAGAATTCTTGGAATAGCACATGGAAGTGTAGCCACTGGCTGCCTCTTCTGGAGCTACAGTTCCTCTCAACCTGATTTTAGCTGTCAAAAGCTATTTCTAGATCAGTATGTCATGGTAATATGAGGTGAAATGTTGAGTGGAAGAGTCAGTGCTGAGGTTCCCATGTCTGTAAGTGTGTGTCCCCAGAGGCTCCAGGTTGGACTTACAGTACTCTAGTCCCATAATATATGCCCCTTAGTGGCTGGGATATATTTTGGCTCTCCTGAAATGCATCTTGTAGTTCAGTTTCATCCACAAGGAGTGAAGCTGTTAGGTTGCTTTGATACCATTGCACAGCACAAATGAAGGCATGGGAGGTGGGGGTGTTAAGGTTACTCCAAAGCAAACTCCTGATCCTAGCTAAACTGCTGATGTAAGAGGACTCAGAAGAGTTAGGTGATTGTCTTAAACTAGTCTGGAATCTTCCTTTCAGCTTGCCCATCCTAAGATAGGTGTGGCAAAGGTCAGCAGGATGGATTACTCCTCTCCATCACCTGAAAGGCTGCAGGCAGAAGATGGAAGTTTGACACCAAAATGATGACATGGGGTGAGACGAGTCCCAGCTGGGATGACCATGATTGGAGTCTCTGGTAAGCTGGGAGCTTGCAGCTGTGGCTCATGGGTATAAGACACTCTGCTGTGTTACATGAAATCTGAAGGGAGAGGAAGGTCACTTCTTTTAATACCAGCCAATCCTGGTAGAAAAAAAAACAACCAAACCAAACCCCCCCAGCCAACTACCAGACAAACCTTTAAGCATGTGAGCACGTTGCCTTGTATGAGTATTTGTGTAATTACAGCTAAGACAGTACTACCACAAGAGTATTTGATTGAGCTAAGAATAGCAGATTTCCTTGAGAAACGTTTTTGTTTATTTTTGTTTTGTATTTTTAAATTGTTGGAGCCTTGGTGACCTTTTACTTAAGGGTCCTAGAAGAATAGCCTGATTAGAGAGTGTTGTTGTAATAAGGAGGGCAGTTGTGAACTGTCTTAATTCTCTGGCTTCTTCCTTGTGACCTGCCAGGTTTTACTGGCAAAATAAGAAAAAAAAAAATCATGAAGTGGACGTACCTCTGAACGTTATTGCTATTGCTGCTGGATTAAAGGTAGAGAAGGCTAATGTGACGTTTACATTCATGCTGTTTCTAGGTTGCCATTGTCTGTGGGGCCGTTGTAACTTAAGTAAGTAGAAGGAACTCTCTGTTAAAGGGAGTGTATCCAGAATATGTCCTTATTAAAAGGATGAAGCATAAGAATCCATTCAAAATAATTTCTAAGTTATTGCTAGGATAGCTCTGGTGTGAAGACCTTCTGAAAGCTAACAAGGCTCCTCTGTGCAGATGAAAAGTCATTTCCCTGGGAGCTGTCAGTGGGCTTGGCACATAGCTAAGATCAGCAGAGATGAAGGGATGGGGAGCTCGTAGGATTGAAGGGTACAAATGACAGAAATGGAAACTTGTGATTCTGGGTTGGTAGAATGTTGCCCATCTTAGAAAATACATTTTTGCAAAGATTTGTCTGCTGGGAAACAGCAGTTGTGCTCAGGATATTTTTTTTTTTTTTTTTTTGGTGTGTGTGTATGTGATTTTAGGGATTTTTACAGGGGTGTTTTTGAATGAAGGAAATGGGTGGTAGTGAGAAAGAACGAACGAAGGATTGTGGCACCTAGGGAGGCAAGGGCAAAATGGCACTAGAGATTGATAAAGGGGAGCAGGTCTGGAAGAAGAAGTGATTAAAATATCATGAGTAAGACACTTAGATGTGCAAGAGGTAAAAGGATCAAAGCTGTAATTTTAAGACAGAAGGAAGGTTGGCTAACTTTTTTTCTTGTGGGTAATAGGGGCCTGTTAGCTGTCACACAGCAAAGGTATAAGCAAGACAAAGCAGTGGGAACTTTAGTGAAGCTATGTTTTCGTACTTCACTTGCTCTTAGATGGATACAAAGTAAAATTACAGCCTCGAAGAGATTCATAGTACTACAGCTAACACACCTCTTACCCTGTGATGGAAAAAAACAACCACCAAAACAACCCTTTTTGGCAATCAAGAGAAAGTAAAAAGCCAAACTATTTTTGTGTCAGAGGACCTGGTAATATTAAGTGGCTGAAGCCCTAAGTGGTGGCCAGACAAGTAGTGAAGGTAGAGCATTGCACATAATAGATTGTACTTTATGTGCTTGTCTTACTTACGCGCCTAATAGCGTGTGTAATTGATACTGAAATAAAGTGTAGTGGGGATTCATATATTTTTATTGTCCATTCATTTCACAGTGGAGCATGTATCCTGGTTGGAAAGCCCAAGGTCTTGTTAAATTTTAATTGCCTTCCCCTGCCGATCATACGGTAAAGGCTGTTGGCTAATTAATTAAGGATGGTTTTTAAATCAGGATTCTGTACGCACAAAATACCCTGTTATTTTCTCATGTGTCTAGATAGGTCACCTAATCCAGTCTTAAAATGCTGAAACAGGAGGGGAAAACATTTTCTTGAAGCTTTCATGTGAAGAATTTGCATGAGTTTGCTGAAACCAGGAGTGAGAAAGCTGTACTTAAAGAACTGAGCTAACTAGAGTAATTCCTACAGGATGTAGGTGGCAGAAAATATGTTCCTTTACTGTGGCAATTAAAATAGATGTATTGAAGTGCTATCTGGAGACTGGATGAGAAGTAGAGAGTGTTGTAGAATGTCTATGGGTCGTAGTAACTCTTACTAGAAATGTCTTCAAGATTTATTTCAGCTGTGGGTTTATGATAGTTTACAAATGAGGAAGGACTAGCCAGATTAAGATTTATTTCTTCCTGAAGAAGCGATAACTAGGATCATATGTGAGCATTCTTAGCACTGAGGAGAATGTGAACAAGGAATGACTGTTCAATGTTTCTTATAACATAGTTTCGGGGGATGTCCTCAATTTTCATTCAGTAGGAGTTTTGAAATCACCAAAAGGACATTAATATTTGCAGAAGATTAGTAGACTGCAGAGATCCTCACCACAACATTATTGTGAAGGTCAGAAGTATAGAGGGATTCAAAAAGGAAAAAGGAGTTGGCAAATGCAATGGGGAGAAGCCCCGGGGGTTGTTAGACTCAGTGGTCTGGACGTTATCTCTCCCTTAACAGTCTTTATTGGACTTACTGCTGGAAGCTGGTGCTGCCAGGAGAGGGTCATTCCTCTTTGTACCAACACCAGACTTTTCCACGTGACTTGCTGTTGCAGTTCTTTAAAAACTGTACCGCTTTTCCCTTCATATCCTGGTGGTAGACTTTCTTGGAGCTCTGAATACAGGGATCCCAATGTTTGGGGCCCATCTTAAGATCTTAAAAGAACCCAGAGAAATTTGATTTCCCATCTTGTTAGATTAAAAGTTGATAAATTGAGATGTGTGGGAGGGGAAGTAAAGGACCAGTGATTGACAGGGCCCAAGAAATGTGGCTTTGCTCAGCCTCAAGAGAAGGTGGTGGAAAAATCCATTTCTTTGTAGGAAACCCAGCTCCTTCCCATTGTCCTGCACTGGTAAATACAGAAAAGTGATGCTTCCTTTTTTTTTTATAGTTGGGCTTTTAACTAGAATGTTATCCCTTATCTCTGTTTGTGGGAGTCTGTTGGGGAGCGGGCTTGTCATTGTATCAGCCTCTGACTGGTGAGGATTTCACCTACACATTATGGAGCAGTTCCCAGCTAACTCTCAAGGGAGGCCCTCCATATCTGGAGTGCCATGTTCCTCTTTGTCTTAGCCCATTCTGAAAATCCACTTTCAGACTGGATTAAGATAAAAGAGAACAAAACACTCCTGTCCAAGATGGGGGAAGTCCACAAAAGCAATGAATCAACATCAGAGTCAAGTAGAGACAAGTCTTAAGGTGTTTGCAACTGGAAACTTGACCCATCTCACCAAGCTACGGTAGGGAGGGAGCTTTGCACCCTCCACTATCCTGTCTGCTCCAGATCTTACTGTTTCTTGTGGAACAGGGAAGAAAAGAAATTGTTCACTGCTACTTCTTTAAACTGTTGTACTGGGTTTGAATCCAGCTTGCTCAGAGTAAGTCCAGTGCCTGGTTTTGGCTGCTCACAGCTTTTCTGCCTGTCAAGTGATCATGATTCGTGACGGATTCTTTCACCGTGGACTAGAAAGCATCAGATGCCTGACATGTTTTGACTTCAGCTTGGAAATAACTCTCCAAACACTAATGTCTGGCTCCCTATGACAAACATCTGCTAGCTGAGATCTGTTAGTCAGGAGGTGAAAACAGTGAGATGATTGATGTGGTCGCAGGTAGAAGTTTTTAGCATGGCTGCAGGCAGAGCTGCTCGTTGTCACCTGTTCCGTTGTTCAGAGGCAGTTGGAACGAGCTGTACTGGCAGAAGCAGAGCTTGTTACAGGCACTGTGCTGATCTCTTTTGCAGGTGAGCCCAGATAGGGTGGATTGAGCTGAAGTTGTTCCAGTTGAAACATTTTCAAAATAGATGTCAAGAGCTCCAGCAGGACCACTTTACTTTTTATACCACTGCCTAAATCACTGCTGACTGCAGTCTGGTGTCTCTTACAGAGAGCAGGGGATAGATGCTTGGTCAACATACATAAATTCTTCAAGATCCTGGAGAAAAAGGGACTGTCCAGATGAAACCACTATTGCTTTGTACTTAATTAGTATGCATGACTGTATACTGTGATAGTCCAGCAGTGTCTTAAGTGCAAAAGTTTGTCTCTCCTGGTGCTGCAAGAGAGGAGCAGGAGTCTTTGATGCTGGCCAGGTGTTGGGCAAATTGGGGAAGAGCTCAGAAGGTGTATCCAGTAGCTTGGCAACAGGTAGAGGCAGCATACTATCTCCTTGGATTTGTCTGCATTCAGTAAGTGTTGGGTAGGGAGGACAGTAAGCCTGGGAATGATGTGTGCACTCTATCTAAATCACTGGGTTCTAGATGATTCAAGGGGTGGTGAACACACAGCCCAGGATTCATCCTTTGCAAGTCAGGACTGATGTCTTCTTGGGCCTGGTAGAGTATGGGTCTCTGTACCCTGTTCCTTTGTGCTCTTGAGGGCAAGTGTGAACCTACCCAGAACCAGATGACTAGACACTGACATTTGTGTACAAAGACATCCTACATTGGTGATCCCCGATTAAAATTTAATCTTAATCATGGACTCAGGATGTGTACTAAAATAAGGTGATGGGCCTGACAACTAAGGGTATGCACAGTTAAAGAGATGGCTTTGAGGAGTTTGCAAAGAAAAACAGGATGCTGCTTGGAGGAGCAGTCAGGTGCATTCTGTAGCTGGAGATAGAATTGCACTAGTCAGGGCTGGGATGGGTTTGAACTGCTCTTCATCAAAGGCTGAGGCAGATCCTGATGTGGCTGGACAGTGTTGGCTCCAGGGGTTGCATCATGTGGCTGGGCGTTCTTGAACTGGCCCTTGTTGGCTTTCATCAGTTGAAACATTTTTCCATCTGTACCATTTCTGTAATCATCGGTTTGATATCTGATCTCCATGCTTTGAGCTAAATCCTCTTTACCTAGTCCCCTAGTTATATGATCTAAAGCTTATGCTTTGAGGTTGCCACAGAGGCAAAATGAAGCTTCATCACTGTGTTGTGGGGCATGTCGGCACTGAGCATGTGGTTTTCTTTCATTCTTTTTTTTTTTAAAAAGTCTTTACCACAAAATTGCCGCTTTTGAAGGTTATATAAAGAGATGGGAGTTTGAAAATCCTTTGACTTCTCTGGAATTGGTCTACATGGTACAAGAGGGTGGAGATTTCTGGAGTTTCCAGTGCTGGTGCTTCAGGACAAAAAGTTGTTGCATCCCAGTTTGACCTCAGTTATCCTTCCTATGCATCCCAGTTTGAAGACTTGGTCTAGTTCACAAGTTTTCTTTTCTGCTAGACTTTTGTGTTGTTTGTTTGTGGTTTTTTTTTTTGTTTTGTTTTCAGGCTTCCTTAGGATTTTTAACGGCAGAGGATAAGTTTGAGCCGAGTTCCCTGAACACACTTGTTTGCTTTTTCCATAGGTTCCTTAGAAAGAGAGCTTGGACGGCATGCAAAGTTGTGAAATATCTGCAGACAGCACGGATGATCCTCTTAGTAGTGGCCTACGGAGAAAACGACAGCCTCGAATAGTAGTTATTGGTGCTGGGCTTGCAGGCCTGTCAGCAGCGAAAGCACTCTTGGAAAGCGGTTTCACGGATGTAACTATCCTTGAGGCGACTGACCGAATTGGAGGCCGTGTACAAAGTGTGAAACTTGGTAAGAGCAGCATTTTGGGAGTAATGCACTGGGCTTTCTTTATTCTGGTAGCAGGGCTTTGTGCTGTCATTAGGCTAATTTGACCTTAGAAATGTGCTTTTTCATTCAGTGTGCACATGCAAAAGGTTATTTGAGGAGTGATGTTGTCAGGATCATAAGTCCTTGGGCTCTTTTCGGGGTGGGTGGGTGAGTCTGAGCTAGTTTGTGCATCTCTTCTGAAGGAGGGCTGCTCCAAAACCATGTTTCTATGAAATTAAGATCTCTGTGATTGTTTTCACCCATACAGGAAGAGCTGTGTCTCTCAGGTCTGTGGGAAGCATTCTGTAGTTAAGTAACTGTATTGAGACAGGTTCTACCAACTTTTTCAAGCTTGACTCTTGACTAGGAGCAGTCAGTAAATCCCCTGGCTAGTGAACGGCCATTTCTCAGTGACTTCCATTACTCGCAAAGGGGCAAGCTCCAAGCTATTCTGTTTCACAAATAGCCCCATTCATTTCCCTAGAACTAATTTACTGTGTAGGGCACTACCCACTGTGATTCAGACTGCTGGGAAAACCTCTTCAATGTATCCTTTCATCCTGATTTGCAGCTTTCCTACCTCTGCAGCTTCCTTTCTCTGTGTGTAATAAAGGTGCGGACACAGGATATTTTAATCCCGTGTCAATTGGAAGGGCTTGTAAAATCTTTAAATGCAAAACTACTGGAACAAACATTGCCCTTTGCAGCACAGTAGTCAATGAAACTTTCCCTGGTATCTAGAAGGGCATTGCCTGTCTCTTCTCTGCAGGAGGCAAAAAGCTCTTCACTTTTACCGAATTGCCTTCCTGATTTCAATTAACTAGTTCTGTTTCTGGTCACACTCTGTATTTATTAACTTTGGCCTCTTGCTGCCCTCCTTTTTATTTGTCAGGTGCTTATATCACTTAGTATATTTTATTTGATAAACTCACCACAGTAAATAAACAGTAGTGTCCCATGAACTTGCAGAAGGGAAATGAGTGAAAAAGCAATCGGACAAATTGAATCTCCAGGGTTTGAATAGGGCACTTTACATTCTGCTGAGACTTGGCACAGAAGTTAGAATGGGAAGTGTGTCCTTTACTCACAATACACTGTATTAAAAATATCCTGGATCATGTCTGTGAGAGGAGGGAAGTGTTAAAGACCCAAAATCTTCAGGGAGCAATATATTGTTTTGTCAGTGCACCTGTGAAATAGTTTTGTTGTACTAGTTTTGAGACCAATTCTCGCACCTTTAGACATCTTCACCAGTTACTTGTATCTTTGCTGTTGCAGGGCATCTGCTTCCTCCCGTTCATCAGCGCTTCTTGGCTAACGTGAGACAAGAGTAGGCTTTTCAGTCTGGTGGAGGTCTTGCACTTGGTAGATGTAACTGTTATTTGCAGAGCAGAGGACCAGGAAACCAAAGTCTTGATCTTTTAATACCTTTCTTAAAACTACAAACTAAATCGTCTTTTCTTATCCTCTGCAAACCATCAGAGTTACACTGTGTGGGTGTGGACTGCAGTTCTCTCCCGAGGTGGGTCCGTGTTATGGCCCCATCTGTGCTTTGCAGATTCGCATGCCCTTTAGCCAAACAATTTTGGAGCTCTGTTGGGTGGTGAGATCTTCAGAAGCAGCATGTACTCAGGGCCTCCTTATTCCCTGGTATGAGGGCAAAAGGGAAGCCTGATCCTGGGCTGTGTTTTCTTCCTCTGTATTCCCTGGAGCCAGCAAGGTTGCACCTGGGGCATGCAAGACCGGCTCGTTTCTCACAACTGGCTAAAGCTTACAAGAAACTGTTACAGAAGTGGTTCTTCTGGATGTTCAACATACAAACTTTTTGATCTGCTTCTGTAAATGGCATTTGAATGTTGAACTTCTCTGGCCACTCCTCTATCTGTACACATGACTAAAGATCCAGTGCAAATCTTGAATAGAGCTATGGTGGCACCTTCTCAGGGTTATATCCTAATACTTCCACTCTCACTGAGCTGTATCTTGCAAGGGATAGTATTTTCCCTCAGCTGCATAGAGTATGTTGCTACTCGGCACAGGGAGGAATAATTTGGATTTTCAGAGGTTTATTCATTGTTTCTAGCACAGGTGAGGCAGAGGGTTTGTGTGTTTGTGGATTCTATGCGTGTTTCTTGTACATGATCTATAACATATATATCCACCATGTTTCATGACAGGACACCCAAGAAATAGTCAGGGCTGAAATGGGAAATCTGAAAGTTCTGTGCGTATTCAGAAGGCTTGATACACGATCTGTGTATTACTTTAGAAAATTACTGGTATGGTGTATAGTTGTGTATAGGCCTATTTTGACTGCTGCTTGTTTCTCAGTAATTATATTCACAGAATAGGAAGCAGATTTTGTCTGTTTTTTGTTGTATTGGATGGTGCATTTGAAGTATGTTAATATTGAAACTAAAATCTTTTAAGGCCCTGAAAGTAAATTAGCCACCTCTATTTAAAAAAATGTTATTTAATTTTACGCTTTTAAATAATTTATCATGTAACTTACACTAAGTAACAGTTGGCTTATCTGCTTGGTAGAGATGATTGTGAGTTTCTAAGTATTACAGGTAGAATGACTGTTTTTAATTTGTTGGTATTTGTTTATATTCCACACAGCTACTGAAAACAGGAGAACTTGGAACACATTGTTACCCAGCACCAACACAGTGGGACCTGCTGGCATTTTTTTTTCTTTCAAAGATCAGGTGCCCCATAAATAAGAGCTATATACAGGAGGATTGTTAGTGTAGCAGAGAGCAAGCTCCTGACATAAAGCAGCAGGCAGTATTCCTGCTGCTGATCTGGCATGTGATGACTCTCAGGAGGATTGCATTAACAAGGTGACTGCCACATGCAATATTTATGAGCTTTGTACCTTTAGCTGCCAATGTACAGCAGTCATTTCCACTAGGCTGGGTGCTCTGGGAGTGTATTGGAGTTTGTGGTGGCTTAAATATTCACACATTTGTGACTCGATGCTGCACACTCTGAGGCACATGCCTTGTTTTAGGTACACATCAAAGTCTTGTGCTGTCAAGTCCTATAATATATTTTGAAGGGCAATCAGCATGCACCTTAATGATGAGATGGTCGTCTGCTTGAAAAACAAGATAATGTGGAGCTTCCATTGGAGGCAGTGTCTCAGCTGGAGAGTAGCATTTCTTGGAGCTTTTACCCATTAAACTTGACTGCGTTATAGCGTAGTGCTGCAGTGTCTTTCTGTCTGAGCATATATTTACATGTTAAACAGTATATGATGGCTAGTAACTGCATGATCCTTTCTTCATCAAGCAGGATCCTATTAACTATCCCACTTAATCAGGCATTCACACACCTCTGCAGAGTGAACTGCACAGTATAGTGTTGGCTGGGATATTGGGAGAACACGGCTTTGTCAGACTTTAAAACAGTTAGTTGCTCTTTCTTCTGAGAATCTGTAAAAATGTGGGTGGAGGACATGACCCAAGCTTATTTTTAGCACCTCCTTTCAGCTGCTGAACATCTCCCTGTGCCACCAGCCTAAACATGGCAGCACTGGCTTAATGGAGTGTGAGAGCCCTGGTGTAAGCCCCATTAATTATAAGGGAGGGAGAGAGTGGGGCTGACCAAACTTTTTGTATTTTGCAGACAGAGAGTATAGGTGATGAAGACTAAATGTGTTTGGTGTTTAACATGATAGTGCATCTTTTTAAGAAACCTGATTTTAATTTTCAAAGGCATAAATACTAAAATATAACCCATTTACTCGTTTGAGGAATGGAAATGCATTTTTGTATTGTGCTTAATCTGAGGTATATTTGTAAATAATGTGCATTTTTAATCACAGGACAAGGTTCAGTGTGCAGGCCAATGTTGCTATCTCAGGGCCATCCAAAATTTCCTACATCTCCCTGTTGTAGATGCTTTTCTTCCTGTGTCTGGGTATCCATCCCCTCCTCTTGAATACACTGGATATTTGAAGTCTTTAGGTACTCTATTCTTTCCCAACAACTATAATATTTATGTAAATATCCTTATATGCCCTTCTTGAAATAGTGCAGTGTGGCTTCTTACAGCTCTTTTCCTTCTCATGCCCCCTTCACTAGTACATGGCTTGTTCTGCAAATTGGGCAGGACATCCTCTGCTGTCTGATCTGTTCTTAAGCGCAGGTTTAGAGAAGATTGAGAAAGGTCAAATAGGAAGGATAGAGCAGCTAGCAACAACCATGGTAAGAGCCAGGAACCTAGAAGATTCTGAATTTTACCTTTAAGTATCAGAGGTGTGTCACTGTGATGTGTCTCTGTTGGAAACATCCCATCCTCCTAGTACTATCTAAACTTGTATCCCAAAGGACTAGTTTGAAGAACACTGCCATTGCCGTCTTCTAACAGAGAAAGTTCACTTAAGTGATGTTCAAATGTGTTGTCCTTGGGCAATTGTTCTGCTTTTGCACATGTACATTTTATTGTGGGTTGAGCATGACAAGCTTTCAGGAAAATGGGCTTCAGTGACTAGTTTCCTTGGTTTACTTTCCTACAGGGCACGCCACTTTTGAACTGGGAGCTACGTGGATTCATGGTTCACATGGAAACCCAGTCTATCATCTAGCAGAAGATAATGGTTTACTTGAAGAGACTACCGATGGTGAGCGAAGTGTTGGACGGATCAGTCTTTACTCCAAGAATGGGGTGGCTTATCATCTTACCAACAATGGGCAAAGGATCCCGAAAGATGTGGTTGAAGAATTCAGTGATTTATACAACGAGGTTGGTATTCAGCTGCTTTGTGTAGGTTGTAGGTTTGCCTGAAATGGTGAGACCCCTTGACAGTTACAACTGGACAAAGCACTGGTACTGGACAAAGGTAGAAACCCAGTAATATCTTTAATTTCTTTGCAAAAAAGTCAACACTTAGTTTGCTCTTATCAGCTTACCTATAACCTATTTTCCCTGATGTGGGATTAACCACCGTTGTCAGAAGGAACAATCTTCCCACATTTGTCATCAATTTAATTGCTTCCAGCAACAGTTGCTGGAAGATCCAGTCATTTGCTCTAGAATGAGCTACTTGGGAGTAGAGGAGGGATCATATTGTAAAACAAAGTAGAATGCAAACCCAGCTAAATATTGTAGCCCTGTGATATTTTATTGATGTTGTAAATACCGTAGTGTGCCAAAGTCAGTGCAGTATTGTAGGAATTGCAAGTTTTCTTGCATCAGAAGGAAAGGAACATCTTTTCTGGTAGATTCAGACCAGTGTGGAATTCAGTTTAAGGTTATTCTTTTGATCAATGTCCAGTGATGTCCTCTTTGGTTCAGTGTAGATGAGGGCCTCAGTATGTGGCAGAAGATCCAAACAGAAAAAAACCCCAACCAAACTACAGACACAGAACCTAAGCATACTAAATAAAAGGCTGCAAGATGGAAATGCAAATGCATGTTTGGTGGAAGGGTTAACCTCTGCTAAAAAAGCAATGAGCTAGTGTTAGAGTCTGACAAAAAAGGCCAATTTTACTTTCTTGTAACTTAGCACTGCTGCTGTCATCCTAGTATTTCTTTCAGAGGGGAAATGGGCTTCCTTACTGATTTGTGTGTTGAGCACACATGAATGATTGGTATTAATTCTCTCTACTTTCAGTAGGAAGATTTGGCCTTAGGTAGAGTGAAGTGAAAGAAGGAGGCTTGCCAAAGTTAATTATAATTATTCCCCACACTTTTGTCATGTCACTTATGAAGTACATTTAGGAGGGGTCAGTGCAGAATATCTAGTCTTCCAGGTAATGTGATCTCTCAGTGGGTTATATAAAACAGAGCAAAACATTATTGTTTTCATCAGGCTGTAGCCATGCCTAAAACCTTCAGATTTTCATCTGACAGTGAACTTCACCCGTATTTGACGCTTGGGTAAACACACACTAGATTCAGGTTACTCTTGCATACTTCATGTTTAAAAATGTGTCCATAAGCATTTAGAAAGCCACCAAGAGAAAAGTCACTGTAGCTGTAAAGAATTACCAAGAACTGAATGGGGAGCAGAAATGGGGATTATTTTTTATTTATTTATTTATTTTTAGAAGACTTCTGACACTCTCCTCGGTCTCTGAACTGGAACCTGTGATGGGATTGCGCAAAAGTATTTAATTTTAGGGAGTGGTAGTAGGAATTTCAAAAAAAACCTCAATATGGAAGGAATCTAGCAACCCATGTTAGGGAGGGAATTCTTTTTGGACATAGGCAGGTGGAGATAATTAATCTGAACAACTTTTTCCAGTTACTGGATAGAAAAAGAACCAGAGCCAGCCAGGAAAAATACAGGTGAAGTGTGTGTGGAGCAAAATTAACAGCAACTAAGACTAGAAAAGAGGGAGAGAGAAAGTGAAAATGCTGCAGTGAGCAGCATTATTTATGTAAATGGAACACCGCCAAACTGCATGCAGTGCTTGGTGATCATCCTGTCTCAAAGATGATATGAAAATGTCCAGCAAAGGGAGGGTGTTCAGAGGCAAGCAGACTGAAATGAGAAGAGAACACAAAGATGAGAGCTACTTAGCTTTGAGATACAGCCAATAAGATAAAAGCTATAACAAGGTGCCAGTGTTTTAGAAATGATTAATTTGGTAAATCTACCCTTTCTTTTAAAGCAAGAGAAAGGGAACAGCCAGTGACATGAGAGAACAACACATTAAAAGTTAATCTTTATGCAACATGTAATTAGCTTATCGTTGCCACAGGATATCTTTATCACTAGGAGACAGAAAAGGCTTTCACATTTATGGATTGTGAAAATGTCTACAGCTACTCTCTGTGATAAAAATATAAGGGACAGCTTAAGCCAAGAAGAAGACATCAGCCAACCTCTTAATTGCTGTTGTTGAGGAGGTGCTTTCTCTGTCATCCTTCAAAGTGTGCTGGAATTGCTTGCAGGGGCAGCTCATGGTTTTGTTGAGCATCTTGTCCCAGCCTCTTTGGGGTGTTAGGTTGGACAATCTTTAGTGATTTAAGACAGCTGATTGTGGTTTCTTCCCTGCACTGTGTAGGAAAAGTGGGAATTAAGGTGGGTTACATGATCTGAAAATCTTCAGTTAAAAAAGACTGTATGAGATAAAAGTGCCCCAGTGGGTGGGTGGTCAGGAGCATGTGCAAGCTTTGGGGACCTTTTTTTCTGGCATAAAGTGCAGAGAATGTTTCTGTTTACACATGCTGAGTCTGCCTGGGGCATTTCTGTTTTGTGTTTCATTGAGTCCCCTGCTGCCTCAGCTTGTAGTATTATTATTATTATTATTGCATTTTCACTAGAGTACATTCCATCATTTTGTTTCGTCCTGGCTGGCCAGTACACTGGTGCTTTAACTGGTGATGAAACAGGTGCTGGGGAGGAACAGTAGGAATTTGATCTGCAGTTCTGCATCTCTGTTTTTTTGAAAGGTTTTAACAAAACACCTTAAAGTTGTCTAGGGTAAAAAGCCATCTCACAGATCACCAGATCCCGAGGTCAGGCTCCTCCCTTGCCTCGTAGGAGCTCCCAAGACCCTTCTCAGATCCTTGAGGCAGCCTGCTGTTAGCAATCCCACCATCATGTCATCTTATCTCTCAGGCTGCATCTCCCCCGTTAGAAGAGGCTGAGATAGCAAAGGCTGTGACACAAGCTGTCCTGACTTCAAAGGAAAAAACCCCAAAACCCACCCAACAAAACAAGCAGTGACCACATGATGGATGCAAAGCCTAATCAGGGATGGAGTGCTGGCATTAACAGTGGAAAATGTAGTCCTGAATGAACGGGGCTAAATTTGTCACAGTTTCAAATACTTTTGCCCTCTCCTGCACAGTTGGCTCACTTCCCATGTACTCACACACTGCCCTTCTTTCCCTGCAGCTGCTGCCATGTGCTTCTTGGGCTCGAGCATATGCTTTCAGTTCTGCTTCTCCATCTGTATCTCTCCAGCCCCAGTTATCTTGTCATCTGGACACCAAATTCTTGTGAATGCAAAGGGCAGAGGGTCTCCCTCGAGTGTTTCATGTGGGTGTGGGGAGTCACTGGAGCTGGAGTCTAAGCAAGGGAAGGTTTCTCCTCTGTGTGCTGAATTCTCCTGGTGTGAAAGGCAAGGCACTCCAGTACCTCCAGTGCTTTGCCTCGTTAGTGCATTTGGAAAGTCCTTACACTTTTTCCAGGCACTTGTCCAATCTTTTTTGGCTGGCGGCTTCTACTTTAATACAAGTTTTGCTGCTTTTTTTGTTTGCAGTAGCCTGAATTTTTGATAGCTGTAGGGGGTACCTCACAAGTCTTTATTTGGTTATGAGGAAGCGAAGCAGTGAGACTGCTCAGCTCTTCATTTCTGTAGCAGAGAGTTCCCTGTGAGAGGCTGCTGTAACCGAGAGGCTGTTGCACTGCATTGAAGTCAGTCAAGATACGTCACAGGCTTGTGATCGAGGTGACCCAAATCCTCCTCAGTGAAAGCACTAGCAAGCTGAGCCTGTAAGGAAGGTCTCCAGTCCTGCAGAGCAGCTACCTGGATTCCCAATCATGCATTGCCAAGAGATGCATCATGAGAAAGGGCATTGAGCCTGCTGTTGGTGGAACAGCTCTCCAGCCACTGTTGCTTTAAGACTATCCTCAGACGATGTACTGTGTGGGGCTGGCACTGCTCAGGGTCATCATCAGTCCATTTGGTCGGTCTCTCAGAGGAAGTGGGCACCAGCACTGGAAGGTTCCCCAAGGTGTGATGTCAATGCGACACATTCATAATCTTTCACCTTCCTCTCTGCTCTTGCTAGAATAACAGGGAATCCTGGGGCTGGGGGAGGATTTTGGCTTCTGCCTGCTTATACCACATCTGCAGGACTCTCAAAGAAAAGCAACAGGAGCGTGCCCTTTGAGGCTGATGTCTGCAGCTTCAGTGTCTCCACATGTGTGTATAACTGCTGGGAAGATGTGAATAGGGACCACTCATCTCAGAGTTGCTCTTCTGTAGGTGCTAAGGCCTCACTTCCCTCTCCAAAGAGGTATTTAAGGCCAACTCCCAGGTATTAGGGAAGGGTGGGAGGGAGGTGGTGATCTTGACAAATTAGATGCAGGTGAAAAATCACAGGGCTTTGCCTGCCCAAGAATTTCACAGTCCATCAGCCAGCCTGATTTAGAAAAAGTGCCTGTTTTTACTTAGGCTTTTCAGGAAGGATTCGGTCCCTAAAGACTTGCTTCACAGGAACCCTCCCTTTAACAATCAGCTAATTAATGACCTTGTTATCTGTCAGCTTTCTCCTGTGTGCTGCACAGCTTCTGGGGAAGGGATGCAGCCAAAGAATGACAAAGTTTTCCACCCTTCTAACCCCCACCCTATGATGGGCTTTGTGCCATCCCCAATTAAGCTCCAGTGCCTTGCCTTGTGTTATCATAGAAAGCAGGACCAAAGGGCCATGGAGAGTCCCCGTTCCCTCCCTGCCCCTCTATTGCACTGACAGATGTCTGGCCTGGTAACAGCATGGACCTATCTCCAGTGGGGTTTTTTACCGACCGGGGATTAAGTCACTGCAACTTTAAAGCCAAGTGGGGAAAAAAACAATGCTACAGATCGTCACTGGCGTTGACAGGAAGGAGTGTGAATTGGGATGTGCTTTCCTGACCTTCTTCAGTGCTGAGAAACTTCTTTATTTAGATTTGTTCTTCCTAAGAGACTGCCTCTTCCTGTGGTGGAGGAGCACGTATGTAGTAAACACGTGTAGGTGGGAAGCCTGTAGGTAACAGAGAGGACATCCCTGATGGAACCCATGTTTGCTGCAGAGACCTGGTTGTGGGATGCCCCAGAGCCAGTCAGAAGGAAGACAGAAGATGTAAGCCAAAGTGGAGCTGCTTTAGGATTACGGCCATTAATCTCCTTTTAATTTCTGACCTTCGGCCCCATTTCCCTGCAGGACTGTATGTAAACCCTCAGAATTAGGGAAAGAAATCTGCTTAGGATGAATAGCCACTGGAGATGTTCTGTGTGTTTTGCTTCTGCTGGTGGTTCTTGCAGACAGGCTTCCGGGGCCAGTTTTTCTGCCCAGACACTGAGGAACTTTAGGGTGAGAAATGATCAGGTCATTGTTTGCCCGTGGTAGGAGCTGGACATTGATGCAGTCTGTTCTTTTCTTATTACTGCTTGTATGTGATCTGTAGAAAGGGGAGATGAGTCTAGACTGTATATGGGGTAGCTCTCCTTGCTGATAGGCATGATGCTTTCGATGTGGATGCATGAACATTTTGTAGGGTTAACTAGAAAAATCAGCAGAATATTTCAGGTCATTCTTGATGCTACCTTTCACCCAGATATTTGAGATAAAGCCCACTTGAACTCTCTTGGGAGCCCTTCTGTCATCACATCGTGATGAAATGATTGAAGGAGAATGTGTTTTCACATCTCACTAGTGCCGGTTCCCAGTGACTTCAGAGGTGATCCCATAGGCGTGATGATGCTTTCTGTTTTATAAGCAGTTTCCCACCTGGGGAGGGAAAGTCTAAGTAACTCTGACTCCAGACAGTACAATTCTGCTTCTACTTCATTGGAAATCTACCTCAAATGTGGGCTTCTGGTGAACCTTTTCCATGGTTTCTTACATAGGATGTGTTCGCTGCGTGTGTGCACTAAAGAATATATTTTGAGTATAGTTTTGATTCTTTTATTATGACAGTATATCTCAATGTTGGACTTGCTGTTGTTTCTCCTTTTGTTTCTTGCCTACAATAGCTTTGCTTTCTGTTCATCAAATGGTTCAGCACCCCCAAGAAGAGAAAAGCAAGGAAGTAACAGGGATTCTGAGAAAGAATAATAAATCCTAATGGTGATTATACTGACGTTTATAGGAAAGACTTTACTTGATGTTTACAGCACAGAGAACTGTGCATTTCTGCTCTTTTCTCTGTTGGACAATGAAGAATACAATGGTTAATAAAAACATACCCATGGCTCGGTTATCCTTTTGGCCAAACGGTGGCTGGGTTTTAACACAGCTTTGCTTGTCTTGTGAATGCGTTAGCTGCTTATAGTGTGCAATCGGCTTATGAAAGCTGAGCTGCATTATGCTGACGCAAGGTCTATGCAGCTTGTACTTGCTGGAATTGGTTTGGGCCTCAGAAATCAGTGGACCTGAGAACCATGGGATGTTGAAACTGCCAAAGAACTTTTGGCATTGGGGAACAGAAAAGGCACTACTTTCTTTCTTTTGCTGAAAGCCTTCATTTCATATAGGGTATTGGTCTTCATCTTTCTTGTTTGGAAATCTCCTTGGAAAGGCTGTGTCCCAATCCGTGTCTGCAGTTCTCTTCCATCTTCACCAGTTCCAATCATTTTTCTTGTGATTACTTCTCTGTTTTGTAGCTTATTTCCCCCCTTTTTCATTCTTTCACTTATTTTCAATTTCCTCCTCACCCCTTACTTGTCCTTATCTACTTCCCTTCCTCCATTCACTCGTAGACCTGCCCTCTCACTCGTACCACCGCTGTGCATTTTTCCTCACCACCTCCCTTTCCTCATCATCCCTTTATTTTTGCCTCCTCAAATTCACTTTGTTCCTAAAACCCAAGAGACAATCAAGCTTCTGGGAAGAATTGGAGTGGGAAGAAACTGTAACATGGATTTAAAACAATAGCCATATCAGTAGAGAATGGGAAGCTCTAGGAACCTTTGAAGGAAAGGTTGCCACAGTTCTGCCGCTTTCTTACCAGGCATTTACTCTTGAGTTTAACTTCTCAGTATGTCTGAATAATCTGTCTCCAAAGAAGGATCACAATGTAATCAACCATCTTTGACAGGAAAAACTCACCAAGCAGAAATATTGCCTCTCTACTTGTGAGAGTACTGTGCACCCCTGTGGCATGATATAGGTGAGAAGGTGACTCATTCTGGACAAACAAGTCATCAGTGGGATGAGTTGTGCTTCTGGGAGGCATCTTGTAAAAGCTTTCCTGTGTTAAAAAATCCGTCGGAGTTTTTCCATGGAAATGAAGGGCCATGATTCAACTGTAGGTTCTTCTGGCAGTATTACAGACAGAAGTACTGATGATGGTAGCCAGCCAGCCACAAGCAGATGGCCGAGGTGGATGAGTGTTTTCTTGCTTTTAAGTAGCTCATAAAGTGGAAAACTAGGGTTTAAAAAAAAAAAAAAAGTCAGGAAGATCTCCTTCAAAGAAGAACAATTTGTTAGGGATTTTTTTTGTAGATCTTCCTCAAGCTGGCTCTTGGTGGAGGGCTACAAGAGATGCCGTTGTTTTCCATGGATCTCTACCTGTCTTGTGCTCAACAAGTAAAAGGTGTCTGCATACAAAATTCCTGTGTTGATTGCTTCCTATTTTTCAGGGCACAACAGAAAAGTAACTGTGAAACTGAATTCCCCCCACCTGGTGGATTCCTGGGCTTTATTGCTAAATAGTGGAGAGGGTGGAAGGGCTGGTTCCAGGCTAGAGCATTCAAATATATGGGCCCTACAATCTGGATTGCACCTGAGACACCGAGGTGGGAGAAGAGCTAGTGGTTTCTTGTCAGGAGGAAGCGTGTGGGTCCTGCTGGTTGAGTCAGTCCTAGTCCTCGACTTTGGAAGGAGACTGGGGCCGAGTCAGGCTGTGACACTGTTCAGCAGAGCCAGAAATTACATGTAGCAAACACAAACCTGTTCTGCAGAGGTGTTCTGCAGTCTGCGCTTACTTTGCTTACTGATCCAGCTGCAGCATCTAAACAGCTGGTTGAACAACAGGCTTTAGCTACTGAAGATGGCAGGACTGCCTCTGTTGGCATCTGCAAGGGATAGAACGGACATGCCTGAATTAAAAAATAACTTCATAGTGACTTAATGACTTAATAGTTAGTAGTATCTTAATGACTTAATAGTAACTAGCCTGTTGCAGGTGAGCAAGGGTGGTTATCTTTGCCTGGAGAGAAGTGTGGCTTCCTACCTTCTAACCAGCATAGCTGCGGGCACAACTTGACATGGTGTGGGAGCAGAGTGCACAATAAACTGCCAAAGCTGATCTCTAAAGCTGGCAGGAGAAGGTGATCTGAATGTGCTGGGTTTGGATGGAGAAAAAAGCATCCTGATTGGGGCTTGGATTCTGCTGTGAATCATGTTGTCCATCTTTCTGTCCTCTCTCTGGCAGGTCTATAACCTGACTCAGGAGTTCTTCCAACGAGGTAAACCAGTCAATGCTGAGAGCCAGAATAGCGTGGGCGTCTTTACACGGGACGTAGTGCGCAAACGTGTCAAGGCCGATCCGGATGACACAGAGGCCGTCAAGAGGCTGAAACTAGCCATGATCCAGCAGTACCTTAAGGTGTGTGTGCACATCATTGTTTTGTTTTAACCAAGAACAGACAAATCTTGGACCTCAGACACCTGGCTAAGCCTTGACTATCACTGGGGAATTGCTTTCTATGGTCTCTTGCAGCTGGGGTGGTTTGTGTTTTTATTGACAACTTGTCCTTGTGAGACATGTCCAAAGACAGTGGGCTGCAAGAAATAATGCCTTTACTCTTTTTTCTTTTTTTTTTTTAACCTTAAACTTCTAGCTGTCTAATTAGAAGGGGCTTTCCTACCTACAATTCCTGTTAAATTTTCTGGTATGACTTAATGTTTTCTTACCACCTGAAGCTAATCTATTGTCAGGTTCTTTTAGTAACATCTTGTCTTTTGCCTTACACCTGGGACCTAGTGATCCTAAGCGTCTTTTACCCACTTCTGCCTCTGTCCGTATCTCAGAGAGCAGAAGAAATGTAACTTTGATGCTAGTAATCTGCTGGGAAAATCCCTAGAAAGCATTTTGAAGGTAAAGCCATAAATCAAAGGTAGATTGTATAAACCCATGTCCTAATCATCTTTCCTCACGGCTTCCATAGTTCTTTTTATCCCTCAACACCTTGGCCTAAATGAGATCTCTGTGGGATGAGGACTTAATGTTGCATCAAGTGCTCCACAAATAAAGTGTAGCAGTCATTCCTATTGCACTTATAATGACTTAGTCTTCTGAAATGAGGCAGGGGAGGCAAGCAGCACTCTGTGATGAGGGTGAGTGTGTGGTATTCACTATTTACAGGTGAGAAGCTGAAACAAAGTGAAATAAAGATCCAAAGAGTCTCCTCACAGGGGATCTGTGGTAAAGCTGAGATTTGAACCTGGGTGTCCCAAATGCTGTTTTGATATTTTGGTGTCCTAACACCTAACAAAGCTTGTATCACAGGGCATCTCCACAGCTTCTATGTAAAATCTAGTTATTTATCGTGTTATCCATGTAACATCAGCCATGCAGACAATGTTAGTCATTTGATATAGGCCTGGTTTTCCTGGTGGTTACTTATGTTGTTGCTACAGGTTGCCACAGCCAGAGACTTTTTCTGCAAGTCTCCTAAATCCCTTCTCATGTGTAAATACCTGAGAACAACAAAGCTTCTGATACTTAAGACTATCAGACCAGAGTGGTTGCTGAGAGAGTGGGGATTAACTGGTGTATCAGGCAAAGTATAGTCTTGATAGTTGCCTGTTTTTCTTCCTGGCATTTTTCCTTTTTGGTCGAAATAATTGAATAACCATCACCGTTGTTATCGTCACAATGTGGAGCGTCCTGTTGGAGTGTCCAGGCAGGATGAGCAGCCTGTTGCATGACCCAGGGAGCAGGGTTTGTATTGTGGGCCAGCAGAACTGACCCTGAGTCTGGGGATAGTTGCCCACTCAGCCGTCAGATGGGGTGGAACAACAGCAGTCTGAGAGGACAGGTCTTCTTCAAGACCTAGGTGCTGGCAACCTGGCCCAGCAGATGTGCCTGCTCAGTCTTCATTGGAGTCACTGGGCCATGACGAGGAAGGGGCAGCCACCTGTTTGTCAACACAGTCACGGGAGAAGCCTATGAACTATTTAGTACAACTTTCACTTGTTTGCCTGACATCTTAGCCCAGGACAGAGATTCCTACCCTGCAACAGAATGCTGCACAGGGAGAGCGCCTAGGCTTGCCAGGCTTCCAAACAGGGTCATTAAAGTGTGGAAATGCCTGGAAGATCGGCCAAAGGGTGAGGGAAGGAATTGTAATGTTCCTTTTGTAAAAAATGCTTAAGGAATTACAGAGTGCAAATCCTTGTGACTCTGGTGATTTGAAGGTTTTAGGATCATTGTGTCCCATGCATCAGTATTATCATTAGAAACTTAATCACAAGACAGGCCAAACATCCTGTCTTTGTTCTAGGGACTGTTGGAAGCTACGGCTATACCTAATACTCCTGCAAATGTTAACCAACAGGTCCTGAATCTAAAGCTTTCATAATCACATCAAATGAATCAAACACAAGTGCTTCATGTCTTGGCATTTCCCTTTTCTATCTCCAGTTCCTTCTATGTTGGGTTCTCTCACCTCTGGCACATTGTTGAATTGCTGATTGTTGTCTGTTTGACAGCATGTTGAAAGCTGCAGACAGCAGAAATAGCTGCCAGAAGTTTTTCATGGGTCCTCATGGAAACATTTGTTAACGTTGCGAAGAGCATCTGATTAACATAGCTCCTGCTTCTGTTGTAGGAGCACCAAGCAGCCAGTGCCTGACCAGTGAAGTGGGTTTTAAATGATAGAAAAGTCAGAACTGTGACCCAGAATCATGCAGAAGCAAAGACATCAACTCTGAACTCTGGATGATGCAACCATGGCCGATGCAACCAAAGCTGATGCCACTTGTTACTATGACAAAATGTTTTCTCTGGTTGGAAGGCAGGCTAAGGACTGATTTTGTCAGAACTATGGCCAAACACTTCTTACTAGCAAAAATAACGTGGTTTAAGAGTGGGACTCAGGACTCCAGCTTGCGCAGCTTCTTTGTGCCCTTGCAATGCTGTGCTGTGCCAAAATGAGTTCCTCTGTGGCAATGTTGCTTTTGTGTTTCTTTTCCTTAGGTAGAGAGTTGCGAGAGCAGCTCCCACAGCATGGATGAAGTCTCGCTCAGTGAATTTGGGGAATGGACCGAAATCCCTGGGGCTCATCACATCATTCCTTGCGGTTTCATTAAAATCGTGGAGATTCTGGCCCGCTCCATTCCTGAGTCTGTCATTCAGCTCCGCAAGCCAGTCAAGTGCATCCACTGGAACCAGTCAGTCAGCAAGGAGATTGAAAGGGTGGCTGACCACAACAGTGACCTCCCCGAGGAGGACAAGGGCTCTGATGTCTTTGTAGAGTGTGAGGACTGTGAGTTCATCCCAGCAGACCATGTCATTGTGACTGTGTCCCTGGGAGTCTTGAAGAAACGCCACGAGAGCCTGTTTCATCCCCGCTTGCCCGAGGAGAAGGTGATGGCCATTGAGAAACTAGGCATCAATACGACTGACAAGATTTTCCTGGAGTTTGAAGAGCCTTTCTGGAGCTCCGAATGCAACAGCATCCAGTTTGTCTGGGAAGATGAGGCAGAGAGTGAGAGCTTGACTTATCCTGAGGAGCTGTGGTACAAGAAGATTTGCAGCTTTGATGTGCTGTACCCACCAGAGAGGTATGGCCATGTCCTGAGTGGCTGGATCTGTGGAGAAGAGGCTTTGATTATGGAGAAGTGTGATGATGAAACTGTGGCAGAAACCTGCACTGAAATGCTACGTAAATTTACAGGTCAGCTATGCTCTGGTTTCTTTGAGTAGGGAAGAGAGAGAGAGTGGGGCTGGGGTGTTGAATAACCGCTAGGAAGGAAATGCACTAAAGTAATTTTTAGTTTGGCATGTTATGTCCCTTTGAATGGGCTGTGCATGTCCTGCCAGCATACCTCCTGCTTGGGTGTGCCTGAAAGCTATTTATACAGAGGGGCTGATAAACAGCTCAGGAAGTGGTGGGCAGAAGTGCTTGAGGATTTCACATCCTCTGCTTTAGTTAATCACAAATAACTCTTCAGCAGCTGGAGCTGTCAGACTCGGTACTCCTGAGGACTGATCTCAGCTGTGGAAAGCAGCATAGCTCTTTTAGAGCCAGTGGAGTTGAACCTGTTTAGATCAGCTGAGGTGATGTGATTGAATCACATCCCTGAGTTTCATTCAATATGAAGCAATGAGAATTGACCCAAATTTTGAACCTTGAGAGTTCCCATTTCCTGCCACCTCACTTAAACCTTCCTAGACTTCACAGATTTCACATTTACTGAGCACACATCACATTAAAGGCAGCAGTTGGAGCAAGACCAGATCTGAGGTGTATTATACTGAGAAAATCCAAGATGAAATCACTAGAAGTAGTAATACTTGAACATGCTGGGCCTTGGTTTGCCTGCAGTCACTTCTCTCGTGGTTGCACACCTTCCCAAGTAAAGGGCTTTTTGTATCTGTGGAGGTCTTTGAGATCCTCTAATGGAAGATACTGTACAAGTGCAAGTGTAAGATAGTAACACTGAAAGAAATAGTGGTTGACTCATTGGCAGTCCTGAAATAAGGATTTTGAATTTATACATAATTATAAGAGCAGCATCCCCCAAGATTAGATGTATTTTATGCAATTCTAGAGATGGGTCCCGTGATTAAGCTATTTCTATCTGCCTGTTAGATTATGTTAGCCAAATCTCAGCACCTGGTGGGTTTCCAGCATTACCTCTTGTCCATGGACCTCCAATTAAAGGAAGAAATTTGCCTTCCCAAGTATAGCTTTCCCCTGTACTTACAGACCATTTGCTCCCAACAACATGGAGATCTAGAGAAAGGGTCCTGGAAGCTGAGGACTACCTGTATAACTGGCAACTGCCAAAAGAGGTTTTCCATTTTACTACTCTTTTCAGATATCATAGGGTAGACACTGGTCTCAGAAACCCTAATGCAGCAACCAAAACTGAATCCTTGTTTCAGCTTGTTCGATGTTGCATTTATGTTGGGTGATGAAGCTGTGGCTCCCCTGCAGCCTGCAGAGACATGGGATGAATGAGTGAATGCTGGACTCGGGGCAGCTTCTGCCTCATGAGCTGTTTTCAGTGGTGTTGGGTATCCCTATGTTATGTCACAACGTAAGCACATGCCTTCTTTCCTCCTGACCTCAGCAGGCCGGCTGCTGCTCTATACTGGTGTAGCAGAAGGCTTTTCTCTTTAAGGCCAAGTTGTTCCACTGCTGACATCTCACACAGCGTATAAACAATGTTGGTTGTTGGCAGAGCTTCTTGTTTAAGACCGCTTCCCCCATGCCCCCACCCCCCCAAACACTTAGATTCATCAGTAGGAATTTGGCTCTTCGGGTCTTTGTTAGTTTGGCAGATGGGAGTATACTCTCCCACTTCTTTCTTGGGGTCCTTCACTGTTGTTGTTGTTGTTTGCATGTGTTGGATGTGCCTCTCTCCCTCCAAGGATGGAAATATGTTGGCCCTGGGTCATCGGTATGTGCTGCAGTTGCTGTTCCAGCTGATACTGCACCTGGTCACTGTCCATCAGACTCTTCAGCAGTGTGAGCTGTCTCAGCCTTCTGCTAATCCTGGAGAATTTTAGACTGAGTTTACCAGGGCCTTGCCCTGCAATGAGCGTTTTGTGCATAAGCTGAGAGGTGGACTCTCAGCTGCTCGAAACTGCGAGAAGAAAACCTGTTCTTGGAGCACCCATTACACAATGTGACCTGTTACGCTTTCTGCCCCAGAAACTTGTTTGTAGAAAACCTTTTCACAGATCTTTCAGTATGGCCTTGCTAAGGTACCTGGATTTATTCTGTTACCCTTGCTCCTGGTCTCCCTGGCAGATTCACAGGAGCAGCAATAATCTGGGCCAGGTGCCAGGCAGGCTGAAATAACAGAACCGTGCTCAGCTCTCAGTGCACCTACTGTCTCTTCTGCTATTTTTTTCATTGGGAGTGTGAGAGTGGGTTAGACCAGCCAGGGGGTGGTTGCGAGGGGGCAAAGCAGCCTTCTGTGATCTAACTGTAGTCATTTCTGAAAATGACTGGACTCCTCTGGTCCAATTAGCACCACCAAAGCCAGCTTTTAAAGCATTTCCACACAAGTTCGTGTAAGTCAGCTAACTAAGCTGGGTAATCAGTCTTCCTAGGTTCTTACTAAGCTCAGTGGAAAGACTCTTCTGTAAGACAGTTCAGATCTCCCACACCTCACTTGGTGCTCTGTGACATCTTCTTCAGAAGCTTTTCTCTACTGACTGTAGAAAGTGCCTTATATTCAGTAATCAAAGTAGGTAGCGTGAGCCTTTTAATGTTCGCTTTGCCTTTTGTAGCTTTCATGTTCTGGGTAGAAAGTCCCCCAAGTTCTTATTTATTGTTCTTCTATGAAAGAAATAAGGCAATACCAGGTGGGTTCCCATCTTTAGCTGTGTTTTCCCAGCCCGTTGCTCATGGAGGCCTTTGCCTTGGTTCCAAGGGTGATAGACAGCCCTATGTTAAATCCTTTCTTTTAGACTCACACTAAGAATTTCTCTCGAGAGGTGACCTTGAATTTCACATCCATAGGTTAGTGTTGTGGATTATCTGGCTTTGCTGTGAAAAGCTCTAAGGATTGTTCTAACCTAAGAACCGTTGACAATTACTGCTTTTCACAACTGGATGGCTGAAACGTGGTGTCCTCTAAATCTGATTAAATGGGCTGCCTTCAAACGATTAGAAGTCTTGCTCTCCTTTCTTTATTGGCTAAGCTCTGATTGTTGGAAGCCAGAAGGCAGCAACTGCAGGCCTGTTCCCTTCTGGAGGACTCGCTGATTGTCAAGCTGTGTCTGGAGATGCCCTGAGTGGGGGGTGTGTGTCCCATCCTCCAGCTGTTTCTCTAGATCTCTCTCAGGTTCTGCATCATATAAACCAGCCCTATTTGGACGGCTGGGTACCCTAATGTCTCTCTGGTGGCTGTAGATACTAATGTAGGGGTAGTACCACAGATCTCCATTGGCCTTCATGGGATCTTAAATACCCAGCTCTCATGTAGGCAACTAATTTTGTGTGTCTTAATTGAGGTCTGTGAGTTGATTTTATGGTAATCCTGTGTCTCATAATCAGCCCCACAACCAATAGATCTATGTATCCACACCTCCCAGTAGCTTGATAAAGACAGGGTTGTGTGAGGCATATGGAGTTATCTTCCATAGTGCAAGAGTTACCTTCAGAAGTGGAAATCTGTGGCATAAGGATATGTCCCCTCCTATTTTAGTGAAGGCTAAGATCCTTTTTTAGCCATTTTATCTTTCTTCGGACAATAGAAAACGTAGAAATTTCCACATCTGTATTAATTGTTACTTTTATCTTTAGGCAAAGGCACGTATTTATCCTTCTATTTAAGAGCAGATTGAGAAAGTCCAATTGAATATGTTCCTTGAACGAGTGTGGCCTTCCCAGTTTTCTTGTTTTCTGCCTTGCAAATAGTAGTTCAGGATCTGAGCTTGTGTTGTGTTCCCGTCTGACTTTCAACCAGGCTCCTTCTCTGTGTGCAGCAGACATGAAGGTCTCCTGATTTTTGTCTTAGAAACAGCTCCTCACATTAAAAGGTGCGTAAGTGCAGAAGCGCAGGAGCACAGTAGTTGCACGGTGGACACTCGGATCATGCTAACATGGTCCGATGTGCTGGAGAACCTTAAAGGAGCTCATGAGAGCTGGTATGTCTGCACTGCCACACAGCATGGTGCTGGGGAAGGAGGCTGGCTTTGGTTCTGGGGACTGTACAGCTGTGTTTTATTGTACCCAGGCTCTTTAGCCCTGTTCCACACTGACAGCTGGCTCCTGCATCTCTGCGTGAAGCTCTGCCATCTGCCCAGGGCCACACCGTTCATGTTGCTGTGCTGCACTTTCCCTTGTGATGAAGCTGCTGTGTGAAGAATAATTCCCCGATGGGAAGGCTGCTGTTTACCTGCTTGTATACACAGTACAAGGTCATCCGTGGGAAACACTGGAGAGGGACAAAGCTGTTGCTTTTACCAGTCTGAGCAATTGCTCTATTAAATATTGCTGAATGTATACAATTGTTGATTGGCTTGATGACTCCACAAACCTTTTCATTTACAAATTTCAGTCTTTTAGCCCATCTCTGGCCTTATCTGTAGGCTGACAAGCCCTCATCTCATTGCTTGTAACACTGTGTTCCTAATGTTAATCATCTTTTTATCAGCATCTTATCTGTTGACTCCTGTACTGAAAAATCTTCTGGGCACCTTAACAGTGGAACATGAGAACATGCACCAGCTACAGAAGAGGCACCACCAGCCCACTGCAGAGACTCCTTTTATTTGAAAATACATTGTGTGAACATTTTTGTATAGTGCAGTGTGATGGATGACTGCTTTGGTCGTGTCCGGTGGTGTGTTGTCCAATGGCTTTCATGATGTGTTCTCTTGGGCTTTCCCACAGCCCTTAAAAATAAAACGTGATAACTTACTTCCTTGACGCGTCCAAGAGCTCCCTGTTCTCGGACTCCCTTGGGCTTTTCACTTCCATCCCAAGCATTCCCGCTTTGAAGATTCTTAGAGGAGCATATTTTAGAGGCTTTGTTATGCTAAGTTGTTACCCCTGAAATAACATTTGTTTGTAGGATGTGTTTTGTTTGTAGGGTATATTTATTTGCTAGTCTGTGCCATATTTTGATGTGGGGGTTAGTGGTTAGAAGGTGTTGGGAGTGTACTCTGGCAAGCCATCCAGGTGCCTTTGCTCGGTTTCAACCTTGTATTTCATAGTTCTGGTGGACACACGATACTGCTAAAAGCAGCAGCTGAACCAGGGAAGTAACCTGCTCCTGATTTTAAGGAATTGATGGCACAACTAAATAACTGTTTAGCAGAACTAAATAATGTAGTGCCTAACTAGTCTTCACAGTTGAATGTCTCCCTCTCTAAGCCGTGACGAAGAAGGTGGGGGAATTTGGATTGTCTTTGTTGCATGCTAAACATGCTGGTGTTACAGAGTCAGGGTCTGAAGCAGGCACAGGAGCAGTGCAAGGTGCAAATAGGTCTCAATGCTCTGACTCGTGCTGACAGTCTCTTAGAATCATAGGATCGTTTGGTTGGAAAAGACCTTTAAGGTCGAAAAGAAATGTTAACCCTGCACTGCCAAGGCCACCGCTAAACCATGTCCCTAAGCACCACAGCTACACGTCTTTTAAATACCTCTAGGGAGGGTGACTCCTCCACCTCCCTGGGCAGCCTGTTCTAGTGCTTGACATCCCTTTTGGTGAAGACGCAGACTCAATCCGACTGGCTGAACCTTGCCTGGATATGTGACGTTGCCTCTAGGGTGGGTCTCAGCTTTCCTGCAGAGGGGATTTTTCTTCACTGCAATTCTCCCGTTTCCCCCATTCCTCTCCTGCCAAGTGAGATGTGATCACAGGACGGCAACAAAATCTCAGTCAGTGACACTGAGGTGGTCCCGAACCAGCCTAGCGAGAGGGTTCAACCTGAGGCTCTTGTGCCACCAGCTGGTAGGCTGCCTTGGCTACAGTCTGGATCCCAGGTACTCCAGTACTTTCTGGGGTGGGGACAGTGACTGCTGATGGCCGTATTACAGGTGCACTCAGGTGCCATTCACCATTGCGTCCTACATCCTCTTAGCAGGGGAAATCCTACAGCAATCTAGAAATCCTATTTCCAGTGTTAAAAGCCTAGTTCCCATGCCATGTGCACCCCACAAAACGGAAATGGGTCTGTGGGATTTTAGGTTCATTTTCGAGGCAACTGGGTAGCAGTTGGAGTGAATAATACAGGTTTTGAGACATTTCTGACAGCCTTTCCTATGCTCCTGCATATTGAGAATTTGCCTTTTGACATCCCTATCTCTGTTCCTCTTTGGAGGCGCACCTGTCTCACAAGGCTACCTAAACACCCAATTTAGTCGGGGCACCCAATTCAATACCTGAAGTTAGGTGAGATCAGTCATATCGTTGGTCACTGCCAGGCTCCCCGTGGCAAATGAGACCAGGAGATGCTCTGTGTTTTCAACCAGACTGCCCAGGGTTCCCTGAAGCTCCTTAGGTTTTTAGTAACATAAACATTTTGAGATATTTCCTAAAGTGGAAGACTGCAGCTGAGATTAAAAGGGATTCTATTGCTGTTATATAGATACTTAGAACTCAGTAATACAAAAGAGGTCTGGTTTGGGGCCTCTTCCCTATAGCCTGCAGGCTTGGCTGGGATGCATTTTCAGTAAGTCAGGCTGAATACATGCCACCCCATGCCTTGCACAGGCATTGCTATGTTTTCTCTTGGACATGGTCTTACTTTTTGTCTTGCTTTCCATCCAGGGAATCCAAACATTCCGAAACCTCGCCGGATCCTGCGGTCCTCCTGGGGCAGCAATCCCAATTTCCGTGGATCCTACTCTTACACCCAAGTTGGGTCTAGTGGGGCTGACGTGGAGAAACTCGCTAAACCACTGCCTTACACGGAAAGCTCCAAAACTACTGTAAGTATGGCTCAAATCAGTTCTGTGGTAGTAAGACTGACATGGTGCTGGGTAGCAGGTTTCCTGAGAGGGAGGTGGAAGTAAAAACCAGCAAATGTGTTTTCCAGGGTTTTTTTACGTACCCGTCTGGACATAAAATGAGGTATTTTACCTCTTTAATGTTTAGTGTTAGCTTCTAATTGTTTTAATGTAATTTTTTAAAATTTTAATCTACCTCTTTAACGTTTAACCTCTTGAATGCTTTAATATTTTAAGATCTCAGGGCCACATCTCTTTCTGAAATTATCAAGAGCTGATTTTCCACGTGGTTTTAGGAAATGTGATCTCTGCATTTAATGACCATTAGCATTATTGGCCAGTTAAAAACTCCTTAGGAAAGCATGTGTTACTCTGTTTTAAAGCGTAGTCTGAATATGTAGTATTAAATGCGTGACCCTACTAATGTCTAGGTCTGAATGTGTCAGAGGTGCATATTAGGAAATCTTTCTAAGTTGGCAGTAGAGGGTAAGGGAGGCCCAGTCCTTGCCTGGGGGACTCATGCATTGGCAGGGAACAATGAATTTGCTTGTCAGACACTGCCTTTGCTTTCTGAATATAGCAAGGAGAGCAGGAGCACACATGGAGATAGTTACCACAGCTCAACTGATGAGCCATAATGTATTAAGCTAAACTCACCCCATCGTACAAGGTTATGTGTCTAAATCCGGAGACAATGGCTGATGAATATGCAGCCTCCAAGCAGCTGCCTAGTTCATTTCCTCCACCCAGAGCCTGACTGCACCATGTAGTTCTATTCAGCACAGAAATCTATTTAAAAAGATAGGAGAAGCTTTAGGAATCTTTCTCTATTGTTCTGGAGAAGAGAGGTACCTGAAATTCATGCCTCAGAACTGAGCTGGCAGCAATGTAGCAAGCACCTAACTATGTAAGAGATAAGACACTGTGTCTCACCCTGTGGGTTTTGAGACATGACTGGTTTTCCTTCTTAAATTGCTGTCCAGAAAAAACCCATATCCTTAAAGCCTAAAAGTCTAATGTATAATTTAGGAGAGCAAAGGGAGGAGCTGGTAGAGAATTAAGGAGCTCTGTGACTCGTGTAGATTTGTTGGAGGCTATTGGAGCTAGCATCTGGCTCTGCGATGGTGCCTCAACCCTGCAAACAGCTCCATGCAGGCATAGCAACGACTTTGGCAGACGTGCTGTGCCCGTCCTTGTAGTGCATCACACTGGGATTTCGAGAACCAGCACTCTGAAGACACTGGTGTCAGCTCACGGAGGTGTGGGAGGGCACAGAAAGTATTGTCTCCCTTTAGCCTCGCATCTGCTTTCCAGTAAGTGCTGCTGAGCTTTTCTGCTTTTCTTATCCTCTCCAGCCGATGCAGGTGATGTTTTCAGGGGAGGCCACTCACAGGAAGTATTATTCCACTACCCACGGTGCTGTGCTTTCTGGGCAGAGAGAGGCCGCTCACCTCATTGAGATGTACCAGGACCTCCTGCAGTGCCAGAGCTGAAAGACCCCCGTGTTTGCGAACACAACCAACTACCAAATCCTTGTACAGGTGTGTGGAGGAGTTCTTTTTTAATTTCAGTTCACAGTAGAACAGCCTTTACCTTTTTCTATTAAAAAAAAAAAAAAGCCCTAACTGTTTAAAAAGTTAGTCATCAATAGCTTCATTTCTGTGTGCTGTATTGTTAACAGGAAAGAGTGCTCCTTTTGTCTGGTAAACTGTTTCTTTGTCATTTTAATTCTAATTTCACTTTTGGTGCCTATCATATTTTTTTCCTCTTTCTGTATTGTAAGTGCCTTCGATACTAAAATAAATGTTGTAATAAAAAGACTGGGTGCTTTGGTACTTCCTGGATACTCAGTAACTTGCAACTCTTTTATTCAGTGTTATAAAAATAGGGCTTTTCTCCCTTTCTACCAAATCTGGAGTAGGAGGATCTTGAGATAGATCAGGATATTCAGTGTACTGATTGATCTTAACTGTTTGTTAAAAGTATTGCACCTTAGAGGCACAGCCATTTGCCTTGCCCAGATTAGCACAGAAATCACTCTGCATCACTACATATTTAACTCTGTATGTCACCTGTCTGTCAGCTTGTGTAGGTCTTTGTACTTCAGGAAATCTGCTTATAATTTCACAGGGGAATTTGTCTTCCCTCTGGGTTCACTCAGCCAGTCCATGGGAAGTTATCAAAGGAATCACAGTGCTGGAAAGCAGAGAGACAGCCAGCTTTGGAGACATTTGGTCTGGAATGGTATCTTGGTTTTGAAGATAAACCAGTCATTCCCACTTCTCAAAAATTGATTTGATTCACAACGTAGTTTTCATGTCTGCAAATTAGGTTTCTCTCTAAGGAAACTAAACTGGGAGCACTTCTGCAGGAGCTGACTGGGTATGGTGCAGCCTGCAAAGGGAACATCAAAGTCTCATCTGTCACTTCTCCTTCAAAATGGAAGGAGCATTCGTGCCTCTGCACCAAACTAAAGTGCAAAGTGAAACCTCCAGATTCCCTTGCTAATGCCAATGCAGTTGGAGTGCACTCTACAGCTATAATTGGGACAGCCAGTCCAAGCGGAAAACACATGCAGAGTTATGTGGGAGTGTGGGCAAGAAGGAAAATGATGAGAAGCAGCATTCTTGATCTACCTCTGTGATGAAAATCCATCTTTTGTTGGGCAGCAATACCCAAAACAGGTGGGGTTTTCACACTTTGCCCCTGGAAAAGAAGGTCCAGAAGTCTGAATGACACCACTGATGTTGAAGAGTTTTCTCAGGGAGGTCAAGGTCGTTCCCACTAGTAAGGAATTTTGACGGAATGTGCGGGCTTGGCTCAATCATATCACATCTGGATTAAAAATATTTTCCAGGGAGCCTACATGTAGTACCTGACATAGGGTTTAATTAAAACTTTTTAAATGCAATTATCCTACGTGTGTGCTTTGTCTCAGAAGAGCTGAGACCTTAGGATGCAGCTTGGAAAGTTTAATTTTCCCTGCAGGGATGCTGCATCTCACACTAAAATAGTTTTTACTTTGTCTGAGAGGAGGGGGCACCCCAGAACCTCTGATACACAGTGAGTATCCCCCTGTCCCTTCCTTTTTGTTGAAGTGGGGGCTGGTCGCATATAAATGTGCTTGGTTTATCAACAGGATTCATTCTTACATTAGACTGTTTCTGCAATAAAGCAAAAGGCTGGGAGACATTTTTTTAGGGGGCTGCCAGAGCAGCCAGGGTTTGAAAGCTGATTGAACAGATGTCCTTCCTTCCTTTGCTTGAGCGCAAGGAGTTTCTTCTCCATGTTATGGGCAGAGAGGCCAGTGCTGCTCAGCCACAAGAAGGCTAAACTGCAGTGCCAAGGATAGGGAATGCCTGGCACAGGTTGTTCCTGGGCCTTGTGTGATCTGGGGAGCACATCTTCATCTGCAGGGCACCCCTGGCAGTGTACCTCTCTTGCTACGACTGAGTAGAACTGCTTGAAAAATCATTCAAGTTAAGTTAACGAGAAAAATCCTTGAAAATTTACTTGGGGTGAGTAAATAAAGATACTGCAACAAGCCTGTCCTAATGTGCACCACTTAAACCTGTGGGAAAGCATCCAAGATAAAACTTTCCTTCTGGCTGGAAAGACAAACTGGTTCTCAGTGGAGCCTTAAGGTAATCGCCCACAGCCATCCGTATGGAAATAGTTCTGTTTACACAGTGTCAGAAATATGTCACATCAATGGTGTTAGTAAGGAAGAATTTATCAGAACTGGAGTTTTCCTATTCTAGCAACATAATCTGGGCCAAAGAGCTCCAGCTGGTGACCGCTAACAGGACTGTGGTAAATGGGAAACCATCTGTGCGCTGTGTTGGAGCTACCCCTCAGTTCAGGGAGAGAATTCTCCATTGACCCAAATAAGCTTCCTGAAAAGAAACTTGTTTATTTTTAAAATGAGTTCCGGTTTTAGTCACCGAAGCATATGTGTGTGTGTGTTTGTGCGCATGGTTTGTTTCCCTCAAGGAGTTCCCTGGTTGTGTAGGCAAGTATTTTCTAGGACATATGTTCCTCTGATAAGCCGTAAGCCCAACGGCAGCCACGCCGACTTCCAGTATGTCCTGAAGAGGAGTTGGGTGTGGAGTCGGGAAACTCGCAGGCTTCGCAGATCGTCAGGGTTCGGATCCCCTGACCTGTGTGGGATTAGAGAGAAGGCTTGGGATAACTCCTTCTGGCTTTGAGCCTCTAACCAGTTTAGCAGCGCTGGGTGCCACCGCAGCGAGTGCAGAATGTGCGTGTGTGTGTTCTGCACCGTTGGGCAGGGGCGTTACGAGCCATGGAGCATCAAGGCCAACAGCTTGTTTCTGAGAGTGGTATTTCATGCTTTAGGGTCACCAGGGCTGATGCTTGAATCCTTGGAGGACGCTTTCTTGCTTAGGAGGCTTTGTGGCATGAGGGTTTGAAGCTCAGCTTTGTGCTTTTGGACCCTGCCTTCAGGGGGTCCTCGCTGCAGGGGTGGACGTTTAACCTGAGGAATCATAGAATGGTTTGAGTTGGAAGGGATCTTAAAGATTGTCTAGTTCCACTGCCCAAAATGTTCGGCTCTACTTCTGCCCTGGGTTATCACTTCCACAAGGACTTGTGTACAACGTGCCAATTTGTTAATGAGTCCATTTGTTGCCTTATGCTTTAATTACATGTCTTCCAGCCTAGCAGGAGTAGTGTCCCCCAGTCTGAGCAGCCCCTGAACCATGCAGATGTGTGTCAGTAAGCACAGATGTTAGTAACTTGCAAGGTTTTATCTTGACCTTGTGAAAGGTGCTGACTGGAACAAGAAAAAACATTTCTTTTTTCCGTAGAGATATAAAACCTGTTCTTTTTTAAAGTCAAGTAAACGAAACGTAGACATCAGCATAGTTTTAAAATGTTTAAACGGTTTCCAAAAATAAAAAAGTTTTCGGTTTGAAGATGATGCATGTTTAGCTGTTGCCTTATCTCTCTGCATTTCATTTAGCCATCTGGCTGGCTGCTGGCCAAGGGTGCATGCAAGGAGTGAAGAATGTGCCTGTTTTGGCATCTGCTACCCCGTGTGAAGTGTGCGTACTCGCTCTGTGCTTTTCTACAAAGCATCTGGGGTGGGAGTCACGTTGCTTAGCTGCAGCTATTTAGAAGGAGGATGTCCAGCTGATAAACAAGTTATGAAGGGTCCTTCTAGGGACAACAAAGAGAGGGAAAGGGACAGAGGGAGGGGAAAAAACCTCTCCAGTGGGTGTGTCAGTGCATCCCAAGATAGTTGTCTGGAGAGGAGGCACCATCTTTGACTGTCTCTCCAGCCTCAGCTAAGTTGTCCTGATTCTCTTGATGTTTTTCTCCCATTTTATCTCAGAAGCAACACCCTTTTCATGACATTACTGAGTTGAGAGTTGTACTGCGAGAAGTACAGCATGCTTGAGTTGAAGAGAACAAAAGGTAAAACAACCTGTACAGCTTCAATCACTCAGCTTTTGCCAGGGCTTAAGCCCAAGGAGCCAGAGTTGATTTTCCAGCAGCCAGATCTATTGCAAAGTGGAAGCAGAGGAGAAAACTGAATCCTTTGGGCATGTGAAGCTATGGCCCAGGAAAAACCAAAGGGTTGCCTTCTCCTGTGGCTTCTTCATCGTGGGATATCCAAGAAAAGCTGTTATGCTGGTAATCAGGGTTTCAAAGCTCCTCTTTCTGCTTTGTGCAGACAGTATGATGATGGTGTCTGGTTTTGCGAAACAGATCTATGTTGGTGCTCGCTCATTTGACGTATCCCAAGACACATTCAGAATTGAACGTCCTGGGACCCTGGTTTTCAATAAGGGGTCTTCTCTCTGTGGCTTGTGTGCCATTCAGCCTTGGCTCCTGGCGTACACCCCATGAGCAAGGGGTGTTGTCCTGCTCTTAGCACCCATTTCCACGGACTTGCCTTTGCCTGGAGAGGTTGGTCATTCCTCAGCGAAACCCAAAGCGTTCCTCCTGCTGGGGCAGTGTGCTGTGGTGGTACTGTCCCTTGTGCAACACAGCAGAACTTGCAACGCCAACAACTGCTGGACACGAACAGCTGGACATGCAAACAGGCAGCTCCTGACAAAGGGGTGCGCAGGTGGCAGTTTGGGACCCTCAAGGGGATGGGGAGGGCTGGTTCTGCTGCAAGTTGGGGCGTTGATTCCCCTTTGCTGGGGTTTTGCTCTTCCTGAGGACTGGAAACCTGTGCATGGGCAGGTTGGTAAAGGAGGAACAAGGGACAGTGCTGATGGCTGGACTGAAGCTTCATGCCTCCTGGCCTGGGGGGTGGTTTTCGTGCTCACTTCATACAGGGGCTTCAAGTCAATGTCTCCTTTCCCCAGCAGAAAAACCTTGCAGGCCAATCCCACTTCGACCCTTCACTCCTCTGCTTCTGTCACCAGCAACCCAGCCTTTAAAATGAGGCTCGTGTTTCTCTCAGAGGCGCTAAATTTAGCAATTGGTTACTAAGTGCTACTTAAAATTAGCAGTGAAGGCCACCCTGAGCACATGGCGAGGAGATGTGGCATCACCATGGGGTCTGTGACCACTTGTGTGACTGCCCACCCCGCTCTCCCTTCTCCGAAACCTGCAGCATCCTCTCTCCAGATGTGTCCACCTGGAGCTCATCGATAAGATGAAGGTTGGTGGAAGGCAGCCATGGGTGCTGTGATGGTGAGAGGCACCTAATTATCCAGAAGTAACTAGAGAGAGCTCCTGCTGGCTGGCTGGGGTGGGAAGGCAGAGGGTGGGAAAGGCAGGGTGCTGACAGAGGTGGGTCCCCGAAGCCCTGTGGTTGATGGGGGAACGTTCACATCTGTCCCTGGCTGCCCATTTCCTGGCTGATCCTTCAACTCAGTAGCAAGAAATGCTTAAAAAAAGGGGTTGGTTTGAAAAGTTGGAGTGGTCAAAGCTTCTCTTGTGCTGGAGGTGCGTGGGGTGGTGGTATAGGCCAAGTCCTGGCTTCTGGCTTAACACCTCTCCATGCACAAATCATTACTGATCTTCAGCCAGCAGAGAACCCCTTCCATGTCACTGTGCCATCAAGCCTGAGCTGGTGGCACTAAGTGGACTGTAGTCCGTGCTGCCACGCACAGAGGGGGCCATCCACACTGTACCTGCAGCAGCACATTTAAGGCTCCCAGCATGATTTCCTGGCACAGGGCTGTAGATGTTTGCGGTGTTTAGCCCTTTCCCTCTTGGCCTGTGGGAATGATCCAGGACCCACACTGGTCTCCCAGCTGTGCGAGTGGGCACAAGCCAGGCTGTACAAGGGGATGCTAATTATACAATTGCGTGAAGGATGGAGTTTGGTGGCCATAAAATGTCCCTGATGCTGGTTTATTTGCAGTAGCAAACACAGATCCAAACTGGAAAAGGAGCCTGGGACCCCAAAAGATACCAAGACATGTAGCAGGGGTTAGGGGAGGGGATGGGAAGGAATGGCAGCAGCTTGGGAGGTCTCTCTGTGTCTGACCATGCCACGTCACTATCTTGGCTTGTGCACATCCTGATTTTGCTGCTGCTCAGGGCTCGCTGCAGCCTTCATCTCCTCTTTCTCAGCCCAAACATTCCCTCTTACAGAGGCTTTTTCCAGCATGGAGATGCAAAGATGGAAAAAAGAAGGAAAAGCAAACTCCAATAAGTTACAAGTTTGTGCTGGGTGCCCTCAGGACTGATCTGCCCGAAGTTCAGCATGTTAATGCCTGCGGGCTTTGTTTGCCTCATCTGCAGTGACCCAACACCCCCCAGCACATCAGACTGGCTTGTCAGCACCTTGGTGCTGTGGGGCGAGGCAGAGAGACTCCAGGTGTCCAAACCAAGTTTAGAGCCACCTCGGAATTGTTAGATGGGTGCCTGAAGGGTGAACAGACAAACTCAGCGAAACAGAAGTGCTTGCAATGACCTGGTGCTGAAATTGGAGATGGTCAGGTGATAAACAAAGTGGATCCTGGCTCTGGACGTGGTGGGGTTGGGTGTCTTCTCCTCCTGTGGCTGTCCCTGGGTGAGACCATCTTCTCCACGGCACGGGGCCTGGGGGACCTTCCGAAGGCGGACACAAGCCGGGAAAGGCAATTTTATGCTGCCACCCTGTGGCTTTTTAAAATCTTGTCTAGAAATACTACAGGTTATATGCTATAAGAAATATGTGCAATACGTGCCCGCGTATATGTGAGTGAAGTAACAGAGGTGGGAGCCCGGAGGGCTGAGCCTGGACACGGTCCAGGGAGCAGGTGGGTTATCCATGCTTTTTTTTTTTCCAGTCAATGGGCTTGAAGGACTTAATAACCTGAGATGCTTTGGGGTGTTGGAGACATCCCCGGGGGGCTGGCAGGAGCTGTGGGAAGTAGAAGGAAGCAGCTGGATGATCTCCCATCTGCCAGAACCCGTGCCTGTGTGTACAGGTGTGAGATGCTGGCCATGCTGCAGGCTCCCTGGGACTCTGAGTGCCGATTCCTTGGTGTCGTGGGCAAGGGCAGTCCGCCTGTTCCCCGTCTGCTTGGCCCACATGAGCTTCAGGGTCAGCATCATTGCATGCCCACAGCAACTGGAGTGTGGCTGTCCCCCCCCAGGAGCTTTGAGTGTCCCCTTGTAGAAATAACAGTGATTAATTTGGTCCCACATGAAGGTCTGAGAGTGAGGGGCTGGATATGGGGGATTTCCATGCGTTACAGGGATGTGTAAGAGCTCAGCACCTTCCAGGATCTCCCTCTTTCCTCCCACCCTCTTCCCCTACTATAGTCCCTTTGATGGGCAGCAAGGAAAGCTGGTCACATGTGGTCACGGGCTGGCAACCATGGGGACTGGCCTACCTTCTCAGGGGCAGGTGCTGGTGATAGCTCATTAGAGGGACAAACCACAAAGGATGAACAACTGGTCCAAGCAAAGGACTCTGATGCCAGCAATGCCAGCTTTGTACAATTAAAAAAAAAAAAAAAAGGTACAAAAAATCCTTTGTGAAGCACAGGGAGAGATTTCCTAACTCTGGTTAGCCTGGCGGCCTCACAGCAGGGTGGTGTGCTTTGGGTATCTGTAGAGAAGTGATGTGAGTGTGCAAGCAGCAATAAAATGAGCAATTATGTTCGGAGGAGAAGGAACAGTGTTGGTTTTCTCACAGGCGGTGTGGCCCGAGCCAAGGTGGCTGCCAGAGGGCAATTTGTAAGGCATGTGGCACATAAGCATTGCCTAATGGAAAGGCAACAGCACAGACAGCGATTCAGGGGTTGGATAAATTGATTTATAAGGGAAGAGAATTTAAAAAAAAAAATAGCAGAGAGAAATATGTTGTGTTTGGCTGGGCAGTGGGCAAGGGCTGAGCTGGTGGGATGCCAGGAATGCGGGAGGAGCTGGCGGATGCTCAGGGGAGGATTTGTGGTGTGGTGGGTGGCATGTTGAGCGCAGGAGATGGCAGCTTAGCAAGGAGAGAGGGCACGTAACCATCCTGCTATCGGGAACGTGGATGTGCCAGTCTGCAGCAGTGCTGTGCTGAGCCTTGCCAGCTGAGGGCCTTAACTCTCCAGGGAACTGGGACAGGGACATCAGTGCCAAACCTCTTCTTCCCTGCACTGGCTTGCTTCATTTCAAACAAAGCTGGAAACCCTAAGTTTGCCTGCTTACAGGTAAGCACACTTCAAAGTCCAAACTGATGCTTTCTCCCTGACCTGGGGATGCTCAGACCAGCTTGATAACACCCAGGCTTGCTTGTGCTCATAAACACGTGCCGCATTCTTTGGTTATTCCCGGCCACACTGCTGTTTCCCAGGAGAATGGACTGAATTTATTGGGTTGAATTTTTACCTGCTTTTGTGATGACAACCACCGTGCTCCTGCGTGGCAGGAAGGAAGAGGCTTAAACAAGCCAGGAGCTGCGCTCCTGTCCTGTCCCACACTGCCACCGCTCCGAGCCCGACCATTCCTGCCCGCTCCCTGCTAACCTGAGTGTATGTGGAAGTCCAGCAGTCGCTGGGGGATGTTTGCCAGTTGATTCAGTGACCTTATGCTACCTCGGTCACGTTTCTGGACGCTGTGGTGCTCATGAGGAAGACAGCAGTTGACCCTTACAGCTGTCATGTAGGATCGTACAAAGGGTACTTTGGCTCCTCTGCGGAGACGTGGCTGCACTGGATCTGGGTGCAGTTTGTGGACAGAAAAAGGACCTTGAGTGAGGATCTTGTTTTGGAGGGTCCCCTTTGCAGCCCTTTGTTGGGTGCCACCATGGCTGAGCAGGAGAATCCATCTTGTCATAGGATCTCTGCTCCTGGATCACTTTCTGCTCTTGGTGAAGGTTCTGCTGAGGGGCCACAGCACAGCCTGGGGGTGATCCTTGGCTTGGCAGGGGATTTCTGTTGATGTGCCCCTGAGATGGTCCGTGGACCCTTGGATCTTTCTGCAAGCAGAGCCAGAGTCTGAATTGGACCTGTTCGTGTAAGGATAGACCCAGGGCCCTGTTTTGAGGATGTCTATTTTGAGGTGGCCACCCTAGAGGTTGAATTTGGCCTGTCAGAGCCATGACCTCGTGAACACCTCATTCCCTGGCACCAGCTCTCCTGAGGACCCTCCAGCATAGAGAGAGAACAGGTTGTAGCTTACGTGAGTTGTACTCAGGTCCTGTCTTTCAGAAATGTCCCATCACCTGTCTGCAGGTGGCATGCGTCTCCTGTTATCACATGCTGGGCACAGGCTCATGCATGTAGATCCCTGTGCATGGGGCTGGTTGCACCCCATCCTGCTCTTCCATCACACACCGGGTCTCTGCCAAACCCTGGAACCTTGTCTCTTTGCCCAGGCTTAGGGACAACCTGCTGGAACGGTTCAGCTCTGTTTTGTTTCACAAAGAAACCTTCCACTGCACCTTTTTTCACCTCGTGTAATCTCAAAACCTCCACAGCCCCTTTGCCAAGGGTGTGTTTGTCCAGCATCTTCATTATGGGAGGGTTCTAGGACTCCTCTGTACATCAAGAGGAATGTCTGGTGCACCCTCTGCCCCTTCCCAAGCAAAGCATCCCTTTTGCTTCTGAAAAATGTCCCCCCCTAACAAGCAAACAGAAGTTTGATACTCTAATTACTGCTGCTCTTTCAATTAAAACACCAATTTAATTCCCACGTAGTAACCTTATGATGGGACTGCTGGGAAGGGCTAGGTGATTCTCCATGGCCATTTCCAGATGCTGAGCCCAAGGAAACCACTCTGCTATGACTTTTAAGTGGCAAAAAACCTTTCCCATCCCCAAAGAATAGGAATATCAAGCTGCCCGCTGACACAATTGGTTCTAAATGGCCAGGCTTTCAGCGCAATCAGGACAGAGGAATGACAGCTTTTTCCTACAATACCTTTTCAGACAAGGATTAATTTTAGACCGACTGTCTCCGCTGCCTGAATCACATCTGGAGCCGATGCAATCGGTGCATTGTGTGTGGCCGTCAGCCTTCTCTGGTCAAAGCCACTTTGGTCCTGTGTCTCACAGGACCATATTTTGAGGTGAAAAAGCTGTATTTGAAATATTGCATGAAGCCCCGCTTCGTGGAAAGAAGTGCTGCGGTATCCCCGCTTTCAGAGGACTCATTCTCTCAGATAATCTGCATGCAAATGGGCAGCGGGGTAGGGAGGGAGCTGGAATGGATAATGACGGGTCGGAGGTGCGTAGAAAGGGTTGGATAAAATGCCCCTTAAATTATCTAGACCTGTATGCAGATGTCACTGCAGTTGACCCACCGTTTTGTTTGCTTGAACTAAAAACTCTTGGTGAATATCTATGGATAAAAACATGTGCTCAATTTGTATATTTATACATTTTTATATATCTAACATCTCAATGACCCCACTCCCAGGGCTCTCCTAAGCAGAGGCTGCCCCTGCAGTGGACTTTGTAAAGTGTCTGCGTGACCTTGAACTCATCAGAGCGGCTCTGAATGAACTTCCCAGCAGGCTGCCTTCCCAAAGCTGGCTCTGGCCCTGCCCCCTCCACCCTCCTTCCTACTCCCTTCACCCGTGCACAGTGTAATGTCCTTGCTACGTGCACAGTGTAATGTCCTTGCTATGTGGTAGCGTCACTCCAGCCACGCCTGTTGCTCCAGGACAAATACTTCCACTGGGAAATGCAAGAGTGGGAGAGAAGAAGCTTTGCTGAGCCAAGCCCGTTCATCGCTGCTCACCCCTGCTTTGAGAACAGCTCAGACACGCTCTTCTCGACCTAAAGCAACCCACCTCAGTTCATCCTGAGTTGGTGTAGGTCCCCTTTCGCTGGAGGATTGGGGTCAGGATGATGTGGCCAATCCACTCACTGGTACTTCCAGGGGACACAGAAAGAAATTCTTCCATGGGTGAAGAGAGAGAGAGAACAAATAACAAGATAACGTAGAGAGAGAGGGAAAATTATGAGATTTTGGAAGAGGTGTCCCAGAGACAGGTGCTCTGAGGGCAGTGCTGAACATGCTGCTCGCTAGATGTAAATGACACCAGAAAGAAATGCAGTTTTTCATCACCCTGAAAGTGATTGATATAAGGGCAGATGTTTTCTCCCTGTGTTTCGGTGGGAAATTTTCAGCCTCTTCCTTTGACCTAAAGGTAGATGGCCACATCTTCCAAAAAATTTTGTGGTATGCACCGAACCCAGTACTGGAGGCAGGTTAGCCCTTCAGTTTAGGAAGATCAGCCTGTGGAGGCAGTTGTTTATCAAAAAGTGGGGTAGTGGAAAATACCCAAAGCTGCTTTGTGATTTTGGTAAAAAAATGTATATGCACATCTGTCTTTGTCCTGCTGCTGCATCCCAATGTACCTCGTCAGGCACACAGCCTCCAGTCCATCTGAAGAGGAAATGGATCAGGTAAGTCATAGACTCACAAAACAGTTTGAATTGGAAGGGGCCTTAAAGATCACCTGGTTCCAACTCCCAGCGATGGGGGGTCGAGCAGAAATGACTGCATTCCCTGCTCTCTTCTCCCCGTGCCACCCACCTCTGCGCTCTCGCCCCTCCATTAGATGTGGGTTGCTTTGGCCCATCTGGAGAGAGGAGAAACTCTGAGCGGGGTGCGGGAGGAGAGAAGGGAGAGGTGAGGACGAGTGCCCAGCATTAGGTGGAAAACCTCTGGAATGAGATATGCCAAAATTCATTTTTTGTGGAGAGTGGGTGGGTTTTAGGAGGCTTCCAGCAGCTCTCTCCTCTGAAGTCTGCATTGTGCCCAGTGCACTTATAGGGATGCTTTGCTAATGTAACACAGAGTGCCTGACAATAGGTAAAGCGCTCAGGTTTTGATAGCTTTAAAAAGGAGGGGGAAAAAAAAGGGAAAAAAGAACAAAAAAAGGAAATATATGCAGGAAAAACTAAATGTTTTACACAGGGATGCAAGTCAAAGAATCCAGGGCCTCATCCAAAGTCCATTAATGATAAAGGGGGAGACTCTAGATGGCTTCACGATAGTGGGGGTAGCTGGTTGCCAATGGCTGTGCATCATATGGACACTCAAGAGCTAATTCAGTAATTATCTGCCTTCTGCAATATGGCACTCTTTCTATCTCTGTCCAGCCAATTCTTATTTTCTTACGTACTTCCCACACTTCCCTTAGATTACACCTTCCTTCTGGCTTACCCAGCCCCTTGTATTTGCTGGGCAGAAACCCTACCGACTCCAGGATGCAGAACAGGAATTATTTTTTGGAGTTTTTAAAGCCAAGCCTCAGATACAGGCATGGTTTCATCATAGAAGCTCGCAGTAAAGCACCTGACCCTGTTTGCATATGGAATGTGGAACACAGGTTCCTCTGATGCTGGGAGCCCCTCTGTGGAAACTGAGAAGAATAACTGGAGAACACGTAAGTCTGAAATCCAAATATATGTGTGACTGGGGTATGTGCTGGAGGTGGTGTGTGTGGGGGGATAAAACTGCCAGGGACTGTGAACCCTCTGACCCTCTCAGGGCTTCAATAGAAAGGGAGGAGGCTGAGAGGGAAGACAACTCTCAAACTGGTGCCTGCAGTCTCTTTTTAGAATCATAGAATCATTTAACCTGGAAAAGACCTTTCAGATCATCAAGTCCAACCATTAACCCAGCATGGCCAAGGCCACCACTGAACCATGTCCCCAAGAACCGCAGCCACACACCCCCAGGGATGATGACACCCCCGTCCCCGGGCAGCCTGTGCCAGCGCCTGCCAGCCCTCTCGGTGCAGAATGCTCCCTCACACCCAATCTCACCCTCCCCTGGCGCAACGTGAGGCCGTTTGCTCTCGTCCTGTCGCTGGTTCCTGGGGAGCAGAGACTGACCCCCCTGGCTACAGCCTCCTGCCAGGCCATTGCAGAGCCACCGGGTCCCCCCCAGCCCCCTTCTCTCCAGGCTAGATTTGATTTGCCTCTGAGGCATTATCAGCTGAAGAATATAATATTTCAGCGTGGTTTCCAGAGATGGGCTGGCTCACGGCTGGGTCTCTGCTTGACAGCCCTTGCAGGGGTAGGTCTGGGGTTCAATGCGGGTGCAGTGGGCACTCAGGTGCCAGCCCTGTAGACCTGCCTGCAGGCCATCAGAGAGGAACCCAGACATGAACTGCAAGCATCCACAGCTTGTCTCAGGAGGCTTTGCCCGGGGGTGCGGGTTGTCTAGGCAGGCATTTGTAAGCTATTTAAATAGGCCTTGATTGACTTGCTAAGGAAAAGAAGCAAGGACTGGGATATAGAGAAGGTTGCATTTATATTCAAAAAGCCTTAAGGTGAGATTGGGGGAGTCACAGGTTATCCTTCCTTACATGTGTCCTGGGGAAATTAGCTGGAAATGATATTTAAAAGCAGGATAATGAAGTAGCAGGGAGATAGCTCACGAGAGAAGAGAATGAACCCAGCAGCCTGTGGAGAAGAAAAGTCTCACAGAATGATTGTGACTCGATGACCGTGTCAGGAAAACAGCGGATGGAGACTTGGTGCATTTGGATACCCAGAAGGTCTTTAACAAGGTCAGAGTAAAGACACTCCTGAGGGAACTAAGGGGTCATGGGCTGAGTGGGAAACACGCTGGCTCCTGGCTGTACAGCTGTCCTAGGAGAAGGCAAAGAGGAGGATTAAATGGTCTATTATGGCAGGAGGTCACAGTTCAGTGCTTAGTGCCAGGCATGCTGTGCTGGTTAACGTGCTGGTACATGGCTTGGAAATAGAGGCAGATGAATCTGCTAGTAAGACAGAACTAATTCAGGTAGTTAAAAGCAAGGAGGAACTTCAGAGACACCTAAATAAGGCAAAGGAATTAGTATGACCATAGCAGAGGAAACTGAGCACTGATAAAATGCAAACTAACAGAGAAGAGAGGAGAAATTAAGCAAATCCTGAGCAGGACAGGATTCTTGGATAACCTGTGTCTGGTCAAGAGTGACACCTCTGTATCAGGACAAGCAGTTCAATACAAAACTTTTCACTCTGTAATTGCAGTCAAGAAGCAAACAAAACATTATGTTTTATAAATGCCAAGATAGATGCTGACTAATACTGATAGAGCCTTCACGTAAAAATTAACATGTAGTCCTCAAAAAAGTAATGGCAAAGTCACTCAGATTCTGGTAACTGGGATCCAGGACCTAGGGACAACTGAGTCACTGGGAGAAACTAAAAAACATTTGCATTATTTACAACACAAACAAGCGGGTTATTTTGAAAAAGTATATGAAATAATACAGACTGTTTGATGTCGCAGCATGCGGAGGACCACAGGTGTGCTGGGACTTGCTGTCTTGCAGACTGAAAATGAAAACAGTGCTTCCTGGGATTAGGTTACCTGGCCAAATCTCCTTCCAGAGGAGCCTCAGGAGCATGGTGGTGAGCCTGCATTGCCTTCCTGCAGCACCCTCAATGTAGCAGCTCACAGGGCCATGGCATGGCAACACCTGCTCCCACTGTCAGAAGGAGGTGGGCTTTTTTATCTCATCCTTTCCTCTCAGTACCTGTCATCCAAAAAAGCCAGACAGACATTGATGGATTCCTTCTCTGGAGCCCCATGTTTCCCTGGTCCAGGCTGTTTGCTTCTGAGAGCAGCAAAGCTGTGGAAGTGCTGCTGCTCTGACCAAATGTAATTTTTAGATGCTTGATCATAAGCACTGGCCCTTTTCCAGGATGTCAAGATCTCTGGTAGCAACAACCATAAGAAGAGTCTAACAGCTTCTCTGCATGTTTAGAGTCATTCAGGGAGGGGCAAAGGTACACTTTGCTGGCTCTTTTTGTCTGATGTAGACACTGGTGGATCTGCTCTCAAAGTTGTCCATTCGTGTATGACTCTTTAACCTTCTTCACTGATGAGTTTAGACAGGGAGTTGGTCTCGGTGATCCTTACTGGTCCCTTCCAACTTGAGATTATGATTCTATGTGGGTGCTATCAAAATGTTGGAGTGAGTACCTGTCATGTACTTAGTAGGAAACTCAATGCACTGGGGTTTCTCTGGCTTGATCTGGTGGCCTTTTGTGCTGGCCATGTCACTTTAGGTCTTCAGCAGGTCCTTGGGTGCCATGTCTTTCCAGCAGAGACACAAGGCAGCTTTCCAGATCCTGGCACTGCTGTATCCTCTGGCCTCATCCCAGCTCTGCGCCAGGGCAAGAGCAGAGGAGGTGCTCTGTCACCCGCACTCTCGAGCTGGAGAAATGCCTGGTGCAGGTGATGAGTAGTAGCAAGGACTGGGGAGTGCAACACCAAGGGCAATGCCCAGGTTTTGAAAGACCCTGATTAGGCAGGAGAGATCACTGGCCCCACTAGTCCCAGTGTGATCACCCCTGCCAGGGGGTCACATACCCCTCTTGGGACTTGGTAGGGTGGTTGTCTCCATGCTTGCTCACCCTAGTTGCCCATGGTTTCTTGGGTTATGGTGCAGGGAGACAAAAAATCTTGCAAAGTTTAATGAATTCCAGGTCATTAGAGTGGGTGTGGTAGAGGGGTGGTGGGCTACAGCAGATGTCTTTGCTGTGGTGGAGGTGAGAGTTAGATTGCATTCTGGGGAGGGGAGTTTGAGAGTGGGGAGGGTTTCCCAATCCTGGTATGAATGAAGGGTGCTCTGACCACGATCAAGATTTTAAAAGAGAGAGGAGGAGCAGTTCATAACACTCCTAGGTAGAAAGAGATCTGAGCCAGCCACAACTACCAGATGCAAAGCGCTAGGAAAGATCAGCCTTTGGATCAGTGGACTTTGATATGGGAATGCTTACAGGCAACCCTCCCGGCAGATCAGAACTGTAAGATTTATATTTATTTCCTTTGGAGTTGATTTTGCCACCCTACATCAAGGCACTCCGTAGCTGAATGCAGCCTTTTGGGCCTTTATTGAAAAACAACTATTTTAGATGAGAGCAACAGCCTTTCAGTAATGACAACAATTTTCTTCTTAGCTCAGAGTCATTAAGAAGGAGGAGAAGGAACAGGCTGTGAGAAATGAAGGTGTGCACCTCAGCAGTGAGAGGCACTCGGTGTCACTCCAGTTGCAGGTGACCAGGGACAAGGATAATGGAAGTGTTGTACCCACGTGAGCCAACCTCTGGCTTCGTATCGCTAAGCAGGTATCTCTGGTTGCTTTGCTTGAAACACTTTCCAAAGAAAAAAAGAGTGAGGAGAAGTTACCGAGAGCAAAAAAGGAGATAAAATGTAAGTCTTTCTGAATGGTTGTGTACATACATAGAGAATAAACTTCAATTACAATAAATAAGACCACTTCAGATATTCAGTGGGCAGGTCTGATGAAGATGTATTAGCATAAAGATGACTCGGTTTATCTATGTTTAGATTCTTCTGGGTATACTTCATTTATTTTCCACTTTTAATGACAAATTTCACTTTCAGTCATCAGCAATTTTTTTCTAGCTGCTGATATTTACATGCCTTTTTGTTTTTTGGATTGAGTTGAGAAAAATCCAAATAAGACTGGCATTTTTAGTTAACTTTCTCCATTATCTGGGCAAATGCTGTTTGTGCCCCCAAATGACCCCCAGATCCTGCTGAGCTCAGAAACAGAAGCTCTTGGAGATGTTTGCTGTCACCCACATAGGGTGTCCTGGAGAAATGGGTAGCAACAAGCTCCTGCTGTGCTCTGCTGCCTCCTCTCCTCTCTCTTGGCATCCTCCTTGCTGAAACTCAAACTGTAAACACTGGGGTATCGGGGTGGGGAGGCCTTTCCCTCGGAAGTGCATCGCTTGACCTCGGTGCCCTCTTCTGTCACCGGCCCTTCTGATGACAGGGCAGATGTAATGAAGAGCTATAACCAGTCAGAACAAAGCTGGGTGATGAAAACTTAGGTCATTAATGATTTATGAGCAATGTTGGGGCGCAGGGTGTGCCGACCTTAAAAGCACATCTGAAATGAAGCAACAGGGACTGCGTTTTCCACTTGATATAAATAAATCAAAACCAGTGGGGAAGAAGAGCATTTTTACTTCTTTATTACTTTTTTAACATCCTGGCCAATGGCCAATGTTTCTCAATGAAATGTCTAAAAAAATGTCCCCAGCCAACTCTGTGGCTGTTTGAGGGGTATACGTGTGGCTGCTCTGCAGCCTGATAAAAGCTGTTTGTTCTGAGGCTATTCAGAGTCTCTTATCATGCCCTCCTGTTGCTTCTTTCCAGAACAAAATGACTGCTATAAAGCTCTGTGCTCTGCATGACATGGAAAAACAGGATGGTGTTTCTCACTGGAGCCTCAGAGATATTCAGCCCAACACAAATGGCAGCCTACAAAAAAAAAAAAAAAAAATAAAAATCATGTCCTAAAGGGGAGAGCTGGAATTCTTACCCATGTGATCTATTTTCCACAGAATCATAGGCTTGAGGAATAAACGTGGTTGGAGGTCTCTATTTCAGCCCCTTGCTCAAAGTTGGGCCAGCTCTCAAGGTTGCTTAGGGTCTTGTTCAATCTAATTTCAAGTATCTCCAAGGACAGAGGCTGCACAGCCTTTCAGGGCCCCTGGTCCAGGGCTGCATTATACTCGGAAGAACTACTTTTTCCTTTGTTTCCAATGGGAATTTACCCTGTTGATTGTTGAGCCCATCACCTCCGAGGGGAGCCGGACTCTGTTTTCGCTGCAACCCCATTAGAGCAGAGCAACCAGACCCACCTAAAACCTTCTTTTGTCTAGGCTGGATGAACCCAGCTCCCTTGGCATCTCCTTGTGTGCATGCTCCAAAATCCTGACCCCTACCGTGGCCTCACTTGTCCAAGTCCCTTTGCATGGCAGCCCAACCTCTCAGCAAACCCACAACCCTCCCCAAACTGGTAGATCCCAGGGACACCTCCTAGAGATCTGCCGACACATCAGGGCCAATGCCCAGGGGTCTCCCCTGGGTGGAGAAGCAGAATACTTGTTTAACTTTTCTTCTCTTTGATTAATTATTTATGGTCTATGTAAGTGTGAAGGTCAATGTTTTAATTTTTTTTCTTTCCTTTTTTCTGTTTTTTCCCCCTTTTCTTTTCAACTAGTGATGATATTCTGGCTGCTCTGTGTGATCTAAGATTCTCAAAGCAAGAGGTTCACCCAGCTCCTCTTTCAACCTCTGTCATAGTCACCTGCAGAGCAGGAAACCTTTTTCTCCTTTGTTCTGCGCTCAGCTGAGAGATTCCAATTTCATTTGAAGATATTTCTGAATCCTTTTTCAGTTATTTTAGTACCTTACCTGATCCCTTCATTAAACATTTTCTCTTGAAGACATCTAGAGGTTGGAATATGTTTAAGCTACATTTGGTATTTCTAACCTAGTGCAATTATAGGTTTTGGGTTTTTTTTTCATCTTTACCTAAGCCATTAATAGCAATAAGCTGATTCACGCAAAACCCGAGTTGTATCTCTTCACTGCCCATGACTTCTTTTTTTTCCTGTGTCGCTAACAGTATTTTTAGGAATACATTGGCACAAGCACCATTTTCTTGTTTAAAATACACACATGACCCTTTTACTTTGCAGTTGCCTTTCACATTGACTTTTGCTATTAGGCTGTCCATTGCTCCCATGGAAAAAAGTATTTGATCTAGAGAAGTTGGCATGTGACGCATGCTGTACATGGTATCCATACGCTAATGGCCTTTGCAAATTCCTCTCCAATGTTAAAATCCATTTCTCTTCCTCTTCTCTGTTCCATAAAGCAAATATTGCCTTCTTTTATGAAGGTCTCATAGCGTTTACAGTCTTCTGTCTAACATTCAGCAACCTATCCTGAAAAAATTCCTACCTCTCTAAGCTGTCACCTAAGGTGTAAAAGGTCTTCTGGTTTCATAACAGGTGGAATAAACAGAGAAGGAGCAAAAGAAGTATGATTAAACAGTCATTTCTCACAGTGGAGGAATTTTATTAGAAATTTCCTTAAGGTAATGCTAGGTCCCATGATGGTCAAAGTATTCCAAAAAGACCTGGTAAAAGGTGTAAATAGACTGGTGACAGTGTGCTGACAACCCTCACTACTCGGGATAGCCAAAGCTAATGCTAAATGTGAATATTTGTGGAAGAGATGCCATGATACTGGATTAGCAGGTGGTGAATTTAATACTGATGAATGCAAAATAATGTAAATGAGGAAAAAACTATGCATAGGTGGTCATGCACTCAAAAGTCATCATTAACATTCAGGAAAGAGATGGTGAATCTTTACGAGCAGCTGAAAGGGGTACCTTAGCTCTGTGCTCAGCAGTGGGCAAAAAGGGCAATAAAATGTTAGGAATTACTAGGGAAAGAATTGAAAGTAAGGAAAAAAAATATATAATTTTGCCACGTGCATGGTGGTGTTACACAGCTAGTGATATCCCTGGTGGAACTACCACTGAAACAGTCAGGTTAGCTGACCACACACTCTCAAAATGGAATAGACCTTGAAAGGTCAAGGGAAGGACAACAGTAAGAGGTCTGGACAAACTTTGTATTTAGATAGGCTCGATAGGCTAGGACTGCTTCATGGGGAAAGAGATGGCGAGGATGGACGTGATGCTCTATGAACCGTGACTTGATCACGGCCACCCACAGACAGCAGTTAGAGATGGGAACAGTTATCCATCTCACATCGGAGTCCAAAACGGGGAAGTTCTGGGCAGCCCACCTACGACAGGCAGACGTTATTGCCGCAGGGTAACTTGGAGGCTGAAAGCAGACATGGGATAAATAGGGAATTTGAAAAATTCACCAATCTGAGACCCACTGGTGACCAATTCTTTAAGTGCCCCGAGTGTCAAAATCCAATTCCTTGGCTTAAAGAGAGGACAAATAGAGAGAGACACACCTCACGGGCTGTCAGTCAGGTTCCTTTCTCTGCTAATAAATCCCTCCAAAACAAATAGAAGAGAGTGAAAAATAACTTGTCTGGCCAATTTCCACCAGCTAAAAATAACTGCAGGGGCCCCGACAGAAAAATGTAATGCAAAGAAAATGGACGCTGAAACTAAAGTAAGAAATAAAGAGATGGCTTGGGGAGAGGAGAGGAGACCTTTCCATCCAGGTTCCTTCAGGTCAGCGGCAGATGCCTCTGCCCAGTGTGTTTTCTCCTTTCAGCAAAACACGTGCAATGTTTGGGCAATATTTTAAGCTCAGCAGGACATGCCAAGTCAGACAGAAAGACATTTATTTTAGAAGTCGGACAGTGTATTTTGATAATTAAGCCTGACCTTCTGCATAAGCAGGACAGGAGGGCACATTTTTACATCAGACCCATTACTTCTCCCTGAGCCAGAGGATGCATTGTAAAATGATTCTCCTTTCTTCTCTCCCAAGTTTTGCAAGTTTCAAGAACCAAGCCTTTGAGAAAATTTACTCCATTTATTAATTACTCTCCATGCTCACTTTGCTTTTAATTGTAATTTGCCTAACCCCAGCTTCCTGCAAGTCGATTTACAAGTCCTGTGCCCATTGAATGACAGAGCCTTGCTCACCCAGACCCTGGGGGGTGGGGGTCCCTGTTGTGCATGTGATCTGCAGAGAGAGGGGCTCAGCTGAAGCTTGAATGGCTCTGAGGGATAGCACTGTGCCAGAGGAAAGATGATCATTTAGAGGCTTGCAGGAGAAAGTGGGGACTGGAATGTGTCTACTAGTAAATTAATCAGCAGGGGAATGTTTATACCTTTTCACAGTCAGTTTGATAGCACAGTCATTCATCCTTGGTCAGCTGCAAAAGCTGGAGATGGGGTAAATACTTGTAGTTTAATTAGCAATAGATGGCTAATTTACAGAACTTGAAAAAAAACCCGGTTTCTAATTCCTTAGAGGTAGGTTAAAGAGAAGAACATATGGAACAGTATAGAATATGGAATGATATGGCTCATAGGAACCTCAGAAAGCTTAAATTGCCCCACTACCTGCAGCAGGATCTCTCATATCTAAAATCTTACCTGCCACAGCACTCTCCAAACTATCAAGCTGCAACAAGGTCTTTTACAGTCTCATACCAGCATACTTTTCATGCCAGTCCCTCTGCTGCCTTCTCCTCACCTCATTCAGGGCCCACTCTCTCTTCTCTTGCTTCTTCCTCTCTCTCTCTTCTTCCTCGGCTGCTCTCTCTTCATTGGCTGCCCAACATCTTAACTTAACCAGCCACAGCTGCACCTTATCTACATCGGCCAACCCACCGTCTCTGAAGCCAGCCCACAGCTGTATATTATCAATGCTAATTAACCCAGCCTCATTCCACTACGCTTACCTACGATAAATATTTGCCTGAAATCCAGTGATGGAGAATCCACATCCTTTCTAGGTAACTGATTTCAGTGACGGAATATTAGAAAACTCATTATTGATTTCTTCATCACCCAGATGGTGGTTCAGCTGCTGCACTCAACGGGCAGACTCTTGGGTGGCAGCTTCCCTCTCAGGAGGGCACAGGACAATGGTCTGGGGATGAAGTTAGCCCCAGACAGAAGAGTGCTTTTTGCCAAGACAGCACAAAAAAGTATCTGAAGGGTAAAATCTATGCGTATTTTTATACATGTGTAGCTCTATGTAGACATATCTATTAACACATACATAGGGAATGCATACCTATATAAAACTGTACATACACTGACCACCCCCACACCCTAAAGCTTTGAGAAGCAAGGTTTAAACTTGCAAGCCTAAAATAGGTTAGAAATGAAAACACCATAGCAATTGAAGTTAAATTGGATCCGTACTGTGACTCATCTGTTGGAGACTATAGTAATAAACACGCAGAAAACAAGGGCGATTTGCTCACGGATTAACATAAATGCTGTCAAGGCAGCAAACGTTTTACAGCCATAAAATTACCTTGCTGTGATAACAACAGGGCTACCCGAGGGCCTTCCTTTTCCCAAAGAATTTGTGGAGAAATTACAATCTGTGTCAAGGCAGCTTGTAAATGACAAAGAGCTTTTGGCACAACGTGATGCAAGTACAGTTTTGCCTTGCGTGTTCTAATCGGTGTATGCTGGCTTGTGGGCTTTAGGGGATCTTTTCTTCTGTTCCGGTCAGGTTTCTGTATTTCAAACACCTTCTGTGAAACTCTGGAAATGGAAGGTCTCCGTTGACAAGGAGAAAGGCTCTTGCGGTGGTGTTCTTCTCCAGCCGTGCCCCTTGAAGCCTCCATGAATGGGACTAGGCTCTGGGACCTTCTTTTTCCAGAGACACCCTTCTGCCACAACAGAACTCAGATTTCTGATCCATGTGTTAGTCTATCTGGTTTTAAAACAACCACTGATCTGCTAGGAGAGAACAGATGGGTTTGAGCAGGTAATGCTCTGTCTCTGAGCAGTGGTGCTGCAATGAGATTTCTGAATCAACTATAGCCCTTAAGGAATATTTTTTTTCCATCCAGAAAGCAAAAGCTGTGGAGAAAGGAGAGTAAATACTCAGTACAGGAGCTGGACTGGGCCTTGATTTTTTGTGAAATATCCAAATGCTTTAAGGTCTCAGTGAGATTTTTAGCATCGGTCAGCTGGACCTATCACAGGCAGAGTTCCTGCCTTTCCTCAGCCTTTTTGAAGGTAAAGGAGAGCAGTGCAGAAAGTCCAGCAAGTCCAAACTGTGTGAAATGTCCTACTTGAGGCTGTGTTGTGAAAATGAAATCAGAGATCTGGGGATAGTAAATGCAATAAAATGTTCACAGAAAATACGTAAAAATTATTTTTGATGCCTGCACCCTACCTCCAAACCCCAAGACATCTATTATCCACCAGCATTGCACACAGAAAATCTTTGAAGTTGGATAATTTTGGTTTATTGAACTGAACAGAACTGAACATTTTGCTATAAACTCTTTTTTTTTCTGGCCTCATGGGACTTCAGGGTAGGTTACTATCTCTGACTTGTCCTTCCCACCCTCTTGGCAGGACTCTCCTAAGATGCCGTAGGGACTGGGTGGTGTGGTCCATCCTGCAAGTCAAGCGTTGCTCTGACTTTTGATCTGACTTACATTCAACCATGGTAAATATCCTGTGTCCTCTTTACCCTAGGGAAAAGGGAGGATCAGACCTTCACTTTCTGTCTGTTCTTTGCCCAACATTTACTTCTGCTCCCAGCTTACAGATCAGATCCTTCTGCTGTGTTCCTGAGTCAGTGTTCCACAACAGGTTTTCTGTCCTATTTCCCAGCCATGTCTTGGCCACGGTCTTGGCTAGCCTAGGATGGCTCAAATGGCATGAAACACCTGTATTTAGGTAAGAAGTCTGGTTTTTTTTCCTCTAGATACTCATAATGGAGTTTAAACATCTGGTTCATAAACAGACAACTTTTAGAAATGGAGATGTCTCAGCCTGTGGGCTGAATCCACTGAACGTACCTAGGAAAAGCAATCCCGCTTGTAAGTGGCCTTAATGTCATTATGCACGACGTGTGTCTCTATGGAGGGACAGTCTGAGGTCTGAAAGCTGAAAAGAAATTGAGACCTTTGCAGAAGATGGATGGAGATTTCTTGGGAAATCTCTGGGCAACTCCCAGCTACAAGCCTGTCCTCTGTGCAAAGATCTTGAATGTCAGTCTCTTGAGGAGGTGGCTTTCCATTTCCGAGTGGTGCTCAGTAACAGAAATTTCCCTGTGGGAACTGGCACATAGACGGCAAAATGGTCTGACCTCGGTGATTTAATGTGCCTTGGAGACTAACCTTGAGCTTTCTGTGTATTTTCTCATTCTAGCCCATGGGCAGAGAAATGAAGGATGAGGCTGTGGCATGGCTGGGCTGCCCAGCATGCAGATGAAGGGGACACAAATGGCTGTACTGGTTCAGAGCCTGGGTCTAGCTGTGTCCCTGCTCTCTGATGATGGAAACTTCAGGAGGGATACAGGGAAAGAAAAAGCCTGCAGTGAATATCCCTTGAAATATTCTCCCAGCTGATACCAATTGCTGCCTCAGGGACTTCTCAGCTGAGAGATTATGCAAAGGTTTCCAACAGCCCTTGATGGACTTTTCTGTCATGAAGGCACCTGACTGCTGTTCTGACCCCTATGGAATTTTGGCAGATGCAGGATCTCGTGGTGATGAGGTCCACCATTTAAATAAGTGCTGTGTGAAGAATTACCTCACTTTGTTCATTTTGGTAATTGGGTTTGATGTCATTTAGTCCTTGTATTATGAGAAGCAGTGAATAATCATCCACTGTTCATCTTCTCCCTGACACTCCTTATTTTATAGACCTTGTTTGTGCTCTTCCTCAGTCATCTTTGTGCCTTTTGTGATGGATGTACTTGACCCCTTTTTTTAAGGGGATTTAATTGTTCTTTGGGTAGAAACTATTACATATCTTTGGTTATCTGTGTCAGCCTTTTCTGAGCCCTAAGTCCATTCTATCCTTCCTGATCTGGGCTAATCAGAAAAAAACAAACAGTAGTCAAATTACATCACAGATTTATTCAGAGATGCAGAGATATTTCCAAGGTTGTTCTCCATCTCTCCCATTCTCCATGTCTTTTTCCAGATTTCCTAACATGCAGTTTTCACTTGTGACTGCTATCAAATATCGATCCAATGCTTTCATATTATATCCCCTTTTGATTTTCCCTTTCCTGTCTCAGATAGATATCACATACATATTACACATATATATGTGCATGTGTCTCTCATATATTCCAAGAGGTGACCCTCCCCAAAACCCCAGCAGCATTTTTGGTAAGCCTTTGCAAGTGCTTTACTATCCTTGGCAGGTTTTCCTGGTGAGGTTCCCACCTCATGATGTGCCAGGCTCAGGGTGTGCAGGCAGCCCCATAGGAGGGTGCTGGGGAATGGACCACCTGCATTTGACCAGCAATGCTGCAACCCTGGAGTGAAAGCTTCTTAGGTGCGGTCAGGGGAACAGAGCTGTGGGTCTTAAATAGGCAAAACAGCTGGGCAGGATTGAGGAAAGGAAGCACAGGTGTAGCAGGGTGAGATGATATGTTGGCTTTAGGCTAGCCAGATCCAAAGAAAACTACTGAAGGAAGCAAAGAGAGACCAAGATGAGATGAAATGAGATGAAATGAGGAAGCAGAAACTGCCTAGGGGTATCCAGTGGGACATCCAAGTGGGGATGCAAAGTAACCAAATACACCCAGGTGGCAAAAATGTCCCTTGCTTCCTAAAGCAGCAATAGGCTTTTTGCGGTGTCTTCTTTAACTACCACTTGTCACTGACAGGGTAATGCTGAGTCTACTCAATAGGCTGGAGTAGGATCTGGAAGAGAGTAAACTTTTTTGGGAGCCTGGGTGGTCAGGCACAGGTCACAGGGCCTAGTGAGCTCAGTTGCCCTCTTTGACCTCAGAAGGGTGCTAAATGAAGAGGCCATCCCCAAGAGTATACTGATGCTCCAACCTCCAAGGCAGTGTCCAGGCTTTGCCCAGGTTTACTGCTGGGACCCAGATACAGCAACTCAGTGAAAGCTAGATCTCAAATTCTGACAAGTCCATCACAGAATGGAGAGCAACCCAAATACCAAGTGTTGGCTTCCCTCAAACCTGAATAAAAATGAAAAAAAAAAAAAAAAAGAAAAAAAATAGTAATTAACTTTGTTGGACGGTTCTTGCCAGGCTTTTAAGGGTGCACCTTATTTCCCTGGCAATCAAAGAGCACATGCTCCTCATAATGGACTGTGCTTTGGGTCATGGCCAGTGGTAGGAATATGTTTTGCAAATCACCTGCCTACTGGTTGTTCATCTGAGCAGAAAAAACCCTCTTCTGCATCTGAAGGTTGTCTAACAAGGGCTGTGCCGTGGAGAAGGGGCATCAAGGCCTCGGGTGAGACAAGGGAACTGAACTCCCACCAGGATCAAGATGCCCCAGCGCTCTTCTTCCAAGTGGATCCATCCTGTCCAGGCAATGCCCAGCCAGCAACTGGAAGGCGTGAGGAGTAGGACTGTAGATTTTGGTGGGCAGAAGGAACAGATTTGGGGGTGCATGGGGCAGGGGAGAGAAGGGGGCACTGGGATTGCACAGGTCACTTATGATCCCCGTGAGACTGCATGGTCTTTATGGGCTACTGTGAGATGAGATTGCTGAGCCAGACCAGCACCGGCCTGTGCTCTGACAGATGGCAGGATGGCATAGCCCTGGCCCCTGATCCTGTTTGCATTAGCTCAGGCCACGCAGTGTTCTCAATGTGTTAAACCTGGGGTGAGGGAGGATGCCAAAACAAATGTACCCAGCCTAGCCCTGTTGCTCCAAAGGCTCCTTCAGTCCTCGTGGCCACGGCATAGGTCTTTCTTACCATATCCTTGGAGAAGTCAACAGCCAAACACCTAATGCTTGCTTCCTGGCATCCAAGCAAGGCAGCAGCCAGTCTTGACAGTCATGCAGAAGGGAAAGAAAACCCTTTCAAAATATGAGCATCATCAGTCAAGAGCATCCTTTGCTGTGGGTTTGCCGGAGAACACAGCATCCACCTCCCCTCCCCAGCATCAGTCTGGCTCCACCACGCACGGGCATTAGCAAAATGCCCAGTGAAGCCATGGCAATCTTTCCCTGGAGCTGTTGAGCTGTGTTTGGTGGTTGCTTGCTTTGCCTCTGCCTGGAGTCATCCCTGAAGGACAGCCAGCCTTGAGCTGTGCTTTGCCATTTGTTTTGCAAAGCAAAATACTTCTGGAATACTTGTTGGATGTTTTCAGATCTCAGTTTCTCCCCTCACTGCATTTCAGACTGCTATGTGATACTGCTCTAGTGTCCTACAAGTGAGGCAGGTGTTTTATCTTCTTTTGCTGTTCTCTCCTTTGGGCTTTCCAGCTCAGAGTCCTTCCCATAACACCCAGCTTGGAGACACCAGTGCCCAGTATCTAGAGGTGCCATCAGGCGGCATTCTGTGAAATGGAGCACCTGGAGCGAGACAGGAGCATAAGAAATGCTATTTCCATTTCACCATGGGTAGTAGTTTTGTGAGTGACTCTGGAATTTTAATTTCAGCAGAAAAATGAAAATTTTCCTGGGAAAACTTTGAGGAGTTAATATTTCAGTTTTTATTTAAAAACCTTACTCTGATGGAAATCCTTTCACCAGAGCTTGTTTCCTACCACCATCTGCACAGCAGCCTGCCCTCCTCCTGCCCTCCTCCACTCCCACGGGTCATGGCTGCATCCGGATTCCTCCTGCAGCATCTGGGAGAAGACAGGGCTGGTGCAACTCCTTCATCCCTGCATGACGCAGAACTGAGGCTGTCCTCTTCTGACTTCTTTTAATCATAAATTCTTGCATGTGGGAGTGATTACCCTTGTGGAATTACAAAAAAGTCTTTGAGAAAAAAGGAGGTGGATAATTTGCAGGTTTTTCTTCTTCCCTCCCTCCCTCATCGCCTACAACACCTGTTTTAAAAATCAGACACAGAAACAATTCACAGCGGCGTTTTAGACAGGTTTGTGCATGTATTTGGTACAAAGAAACAAAAATATGTGCATTCTGTTTCATAGAGCTTACATCAATCTGACAGAACTTGAATCACAAAACAGAAATACTCCGGCTAATAAATACATCTGGGGATGAAAAATAAAAATCTATACATAAAAAATTCCAATGTCTGCTAAAGAAAATGTACACTTATATACACACTGTAAACAATAGTAATGCAACCCAACGGCAGTCCAGCTCAGGCTGACAGACCTTCCTTCTCCCTTAAATAGGACTCATGAGAGTCTACAGACGTAAAAGTGGCTGTTCACCATCTTCAGCACTCAGTTTGTTGAAGCAGTGAGGTCTGACGATGCAACAGTGACATGAAGCCAGTGCATTGAGGTGAGAGCTGCTGGGTGACCAAGGTAGAGGTGTGCTGGGAAATGGCCTGCTTGGCAGATTTGGAGAAACAGGGCCATACCCTCAGCTACTTATACCCTTGTGGGGCCAGGGGAGTCAGTGGGATCAGACCAAATTCACCTCCTGAAAGTTTGAGCCCCTTTTTCCAAACCTGGGAGACCTTGGAGGTTAAGGGAATCAAAAAGAAATGCAGAATTTTAGATACTCGGGTCATATTTCATACATTGTCCTTCTTCCCTGCCAGCAAAGGCATCTTTGTCTACTCTACATCAAGTTCCACATGAACAGCCTCAGAGTCCAGAGACATTGCTGCTTCTGACGAAAATACTAAATGAAAGGGGGCTCTGGATTAGGTGGGAAACCAGTATTTTGCCTGAATGCAACACAGCAGAGCTCCAGAGTCACCTACAGCACCGTCTAGGGTATTTCTTGGGGCCAGATCAAATGCAGTAAGTAAAAGAGCCAGAGCTGAGGCATTTATGTGTGTGTATGCATATGTGTGCTTAAACCGACTTTATCCTTATTTTCTCCCTTGTAGGCCTGTTAAGAATTGGGATGGAGAAGCAGGAAACATCCAGACTAATCCATCTTTCCCTTCTGGGTGCTGTCAAGGGGCTAGAGGCTGTAAATATAAGTATTTCAAAATTGGAAAAAAAAAAAGAAAAGGAAAAGTATATTTAAAACATCAGGGAGAAGCAAAAGCAATAATGTCAACTCATTCATGGGAATGTCAGCAATTGCTAAAAGCCCCTGCAAAGTCTCCATTTCTGGGAGAATGTCTGCCCATTATAGGAGGATGTCTGCTATTTTGGGGATGACGCACATATATAAGTATAGTAAAGTGTGTATGCGTAATTGTATGGTCACGGGTGCACATTACTGTGTCTGTGGGTGCCTGGCTGCGGAAAGACACCAAATAAATCTGCTCCTGAGCATCAGAAAGCACTTAATAGCGGATGTCCATCTTCCTCCTTGACTAGACTTTCACTTCTGATGATTTCTCTATCAGCTCATTCTAAACTGTGCCCGCAAATTGCTTACATTATACACTTGCACGGGTTAGACCTGTAAGACAGTGTCACCCAAACAGGGTCCAACAATGCAGATCTGGGTGCATTTTCTCCCTCCAACAGTGGCATGTGTGCACGTGCATCCCGAGAGGTGATGGAAGGCAGGAGGGATAATGCTTTCACTTTGACCTTCCAAACATCTCTGCTCTTCAGCAATCACCCTCTCCCTGATACCTTCTCTGCTATGTCCCCAGTGCCAGCAGTGTACTCTCCCATTAGGATCCCCCAAAAGCCCAGGAAACTCGTGGCAGCTGCAGACCTTAGGCTGCAAAATGTCTTTCTGTGTCACCCTGTTATCACTGTAGGGACTCACTTTCCTTGAAGGCCAAAGAAATGGGGGGAAAAAAGATGCATTTCCACACAGAGGTTCTCATGGGGTATTGGGTCCTTGCTTTGAACTTCTTAACCTAGCAACCTCTGGCTGATTTTGCAGATGCTGGCTAACATGCAGACAGTAATGAGTCTGGGTTTGGTGCAGGTGCAATGCTGCCCGTGTGCCTTGGTGCCATTTGCTGCTGGCAGGAAAATATTTGGATAAAATCTGCAGGTCTTTGTGCAGTAATTCATCCAGTTTGGAGTCTTGCATGGAGTAAAGGGCAGAATGTTGTTAAGGGTGTTGAGACAGGGCCAGCTTCAGATATCACGTCCCAGTATGCACAGTATGAAAAAGTAAAAAAAAAACCTTTTCCTCTGTTTTGATTTCCTTTAAAGCAAATGGACATCAGAAAGAAAGGTGGCGTTCTCTTTGCTCTGCCTAGGAGCCTTTCATTTTCCTTTGGTAGCCACCCTTAAGAAGATTAGCTAGATGTGCTGTAGGCACATTCATGAAAGACTCCCAACGGGTTTGAGGGATAGAGTGCTGAAGTGGATGGGTTTCCATCCAGGACACATTGAGTGCCATGTTTCCACCTCTTGACTTCATGTTCCTGTTCTTTAGTCACCTGGCTTGAGACACTGCACCTCAGATCCAGACTTTGCCTCCCCATCTACGTGTGTTCTGCCCCTTCTCACAGCTTAATCTGATGACAGCTCTTTGTAGCTCATTGCCTGTGTGAAAGTTGATAAAACCAGTGCCTGCAGTACATGGCCAAGTAGAGTTTGGGTGACCATTTTCTGAGTTGCAAAGCATGATTTGTGTGAGCCTGGCTGAGGCAGGTCATGGCTCCCACCTCCCTGAGGTGTCTGGAGGAGGCCACAGTGCACTTCTGTGGGACATCATGCTCTGGGGCTGTGAGCAGGGCAAAAAACCCCCTTATTGGCATTTCTTTTGACCATGCTAGCGGATATAACCAAGGGCAATTGTTGATAGCCACCAAAGGCTTCGATGTACCAGGTATATGAGAAGCCACTTGGGAGAAGAGTCACGGGTGTGCCCCTGGATGAGGAGAAGATCCGTCTACATGAGGGAACTTCAACTGCATGTCAGCTCCAGTTTAGCTTTGACTCTACGGGTAATAGGAACTGACCCCAAACTCAGCAATCGACCTTTCCTGAGCCACAGGGCAGGCTGACATGGGCCTGAGTGAAGCCCCTGGGATGTGTCTTTATTCCGTGGTGTTTGAGCGAGACAACAAAAAGAGCAAGAAGGGGACAGAAAAGGCTGGGAATGACTGACACCAAAAGCAGCCGCTTTCTTTCTGTATCACAGAGGAATGTGCACTAGAGCAAGGTGGGCTGCAAGTGTTTCACCAGAAAGTGAAATGAGAAATGTATCAGGAGTTGGAATTAGAAAGAGAGACCTGCACACCTGCTGGCATCAGTGTATGCATCTGGACTGCTCCTCTGGCCTAAACCCAGGTTATGCGGAAGGGGTAAAGCTGTGGTTGCTGCAGACGTGATGACTGAGAGCCAAGATCCCCCCACCCTGCTTGGGAACACGACAGTCTGCTTGCCCTCCAAAATAAATGCCTTTGCTGGAGGTCCTGTCTGGAGGTCCTGTCCTTGCAGACCTGCAAGCTCCCAACCCATTATCTAAAGGATCAGAGCTAGCTACAGCTCAGCACTGTCCTTTCTGGGTGGTGCCTCTGGATGGAAACGTGATCACATGTACTAAGGCAGGGTTGGCATCTTTTGGGGTTTGATCTTTCCATTAGATTTTATGGTGGTGTTTTTAAGGCAAAGGAGACATCCTGATTTCCCTTAATTGCACAGCTTCTTCCAGAGCCAAAGATAATCATCCATTGGAGGAAACAGCTCTTGTCCTAAGGCGATATCCACCCCACATCTTCCCCTCCTGCTGTGGCTTATTGAAATGGGATATGCTATTGGCTTTTGTTTGAGGAACCCATCATCCCACAGAAGGGGCTGAGCTCTGCGTAGGGGATGCTTGTATAACCTTTGGGCAACTGCATTTTATACCTGATTGCTGCTTCCAGTCTGCCTGACAGACCCACAGATGATATCCCTTCACGCTTCTGCTGGATACCTCTAAAGAAACCATGGACAGCTGTCCCAGTGGCTTCAAATATCTGTTTCCCTCAGCCCGCAGCAGTCTGTTAAGTCATAGGTTTGATAGTCAATGGTTTCTGTGAAGTCATGAGGGATCCCAATAGAGACAGACTCCACCTCGGTTTTGTAGGTGGCTGTCACCCCCCCTTTGCTGGAGCCACCCCGGATTTTGTTAGAAAGGCTGTTCATCTTCTCCTTCAGCTGGGTGGATGCTGGTTTCTGGAACGGAGTGAGCATTTTCCAGCCCTTGAAGCTGAGTGTTCGCCTCTTACTGGCTCTCTCCTGCAAGGAGGAGTTAAATATGAATGAGCTGTTCAGGGTGTTAATCCTGGGTCTCAGGTCTGTCTCAGAGTCTTGCACCGAGCTGTTCATGGAGGCTCCTCGCCAGTGGTGGTCATAGACACGCCAAATGGGCCGTCTTCTGTGGTGGCATTGGCACTTGAGCAGCCTGATGAAAGCTCGCTTGAACTCTTTGCTGGAGCAGGGGTAGATGATGGGGTTCACGCAGCTGTTGAAGTATCCCAGCCAGAAGATGATCTTGAAGACAATTTCAGAGGGCTTCAGAGATGGGAAGAAAGAACCTTGGAAGAGATTAAAAGAAATATGGTTAGAAGAAGAGGGAGGTTGTGGCAGTGCAGGGTAGAAAGGGTGGTGGTCAGTCCCCTCTGGAAGAGGCAAGACCTGCAGAAAAGTCTAAATGTGTGATTCTCCTATTAGGTCCTTGGTTAGCGATGCTGTTGCCACCAGACTGAAGAACTGGCCACTCCAGGACAGCAAGGCAATGATCCTAAAGTGATAGTGATGGATCACACTGTGTCTTTGGCAGGGGTGTCCTATCCCCCACTGCAAAATGGCTCTTAGCAATGGACCCAGCACCCTCAAACACATCTGTGAGCCATTGTGGCAAGCCCATACAGCCTGGAGAGAGGCTTTTAGTTGTGGTAGAAGCTACACAAGTATGAGCGGTAGTGGGGATGGAGGGTTTTTCTCACACATCTCTCCAGAAAACCATCCAGCAACATCACCCCCCACCCCTCAAATCCAGCATAAACTGGGTTTCGAATAGATTCCATTCTGGAGGAGAAAATCCTGGTGCAGGACCAAACAGCCTCATGGCCAAACATGTGTACCTCATTGTGAGTTCAGCCATCCTGCTCTGAATTGATGCAGGAGACTTGCACCCAAGAGGTATCTTCCACAACTGGGGCCAGGCTGCTTTCTGAGACCCTATAGCAGGGGCTGAGGGCATCACTTTGGGGAACAGGTTCAGTGGTCCCATGCCTCCCTGGCTTATCAGCACAAGACCACCAGCCCCTGTCATATTTCAGATCAGACAGAGAAAATGTGGCTTGGCTGGTTTGCATGGAACGGTTCTTGGTGCCTGCCTCTTCCTATGTGTCCACTGTACGGTTCACCACTACCACGTACAAGGATGGATACAACCCTATTGCTGACACTGATGGAAGAGCAACACCCCTTCATCTCCTACACATGTATTTTGGGTCATCATTGTCACCCGCCCTCTGTTCAAATTTTGCAGTGATGCTAAGGTGGACTCTTGAAGTGGGCTTAGGTAACATCCACTGCTCCCAGCTTGTACCTGCTACTCGAAAACTCTTTTGTCCTCTCCAACCCCTGTCTATGCTTTTGTGCTAGAGGTTCCTGGTGGTTTTCCTGGTGAAAAAGCTGGAGATCTTTTTTGCAGCCACAAGATGTCAGTGTTGCTCCCACATGGCCCACCACAGCCTTCCCCACTCATCTGAAATAACTTTCTGACTCAGCCTTAATTTCTTTTAATTTTAGCTCTGGATGACAAATTGTGCCGCCATGTGACTGAGCGTTAATTTGTATTTTAGTAAATAACATTAGCTCTGGATATCGTTATTATTTGCTCTGTGCTCAAAAGCCTGGTGTCAAAACAGTAAAGCCGGTGCCAGGAGCCAGAAATTCGGGACTGACACTACAGAAAAGGTCCCCAAGCTGTTTGCTGGAGAAAAACCATCATCCAAGAAACCCAGAGCACTGGTTTCAGCCAAGCTTTCTTACTCCCCTCCCTAAAAAGTTTAGAAATTACAGCCAGACTCAGCATTAGGTATGTGGGCTATTCCATCACGGGGACGAGGGAGAAGACAGATCTCAGCATTTTCTGATGGTTAGGCAGGGAAAGCACAGATGCAGCCGTGCAGCTTAAATATCTGCTTAAGGCTAACCCAAGCTATAAGGCTGGAGTATGTGACGGCTGTCAGAACGTGCTGAAGGAGTCGATGAAATAAGGACAGTGAGCAGGAGTGATGTGTCTGCGCTGGGAAGACCCGGGGCCATCATGGGAAGGGATGGCATGTGCCGTTCAATGAGCAGCTGCTGGTGTTGCAGCCTGTGGCTTTGAACAGAGCACTCATGCCGGGGTTAAGTTTTGTAGAGGCAATGACCCCACCTTGGTTGTTTTGATTAAAAGGGTTTATTCTTTCTGGGACAGTGGTGAGCTTTATGGGTTGGTGCTAGGCTGTTGGAATCCCCCCATCCAATTCTAACCACAGCAGAAACACCAGCCCGAGTGTTTAGCTAGGAGTTTTTAAAACCCCCAGTGGTGCTGGGGACAACCCCCCTTTGCACTGCACGTAGCATTTCCTCAGTCCTCCATCCAGCTGTGGCTTTGAGCCTTCCCCCTCTCTCGCACCACCCCCAACCCGCACCCTGGAGCTACAGGCACCATACAACGCTTTGGGCAAAGTCGACCAGCGGTGGCTTTCCAAGCCCAGCATCAATTCCTCTCTTCAGTCTCAGGTCCTGGCAATAGCAGGTGGCTGTTCTCCTGCCCAGATCCACCCTGTCCCCATCCTGCCCGGGCAGCAGCCTCTGCCCAGAGCCCCCTGCTCTCTGCAAGGCAAGCCCTGGCTCAGCCCTAAGGAATTGCCTTGTCCCTGCTTGACCGTGCTCTAGCTCAGTGTGAACATTTGGGGCCAAGACAGGTGAAGGACTTCATGAAGCATGTAATCCTGCTCATTCCCTTGTTGGGGAGAGGTTTCATGCCTCAGTTTCCCCTCTGGAGAAAGAGGCTCTTTTACAGTGTTGCTGTGACCCCTGTTTTGCAGCACCCTGAGTTCTCAGAGGAGTCGCATCTTTATGTGGCCTTTTTAATGTTAAGAGAGAGGAAAAGAAAACAAAAAGCTATGGTAACAAAGCAAATAAAAGAAGGGTCTATTTAGAAATGAGGCTGGTAATTATGCTTGAGCCAGGCTACTTAAGAGATTGGTGCTTGCTTAAACAGCCTGATGGTTGTTAAAATAATAACTTGCATCTAGTGTTTAGCAGTTCATTGCACAATGCGGTTTCTGTACTACATGCTCTGTCTTTTGCATCCAGATAAACCCCACAAAATTAAAAGAAAAAAAAAAAGCTACGAATTCTCTGCATTTCATCTTTGGCTAGAACCTTGTGTACATCTGAAGACAAGGGCCTCATTACCATGCAAATAAGCGTGCCTCTTGGAAGAGACGTGTACTGAGTGCATCCACAGTTTCCCCATTTGATCACACTGGGATGAACAGAACTAGACAGGGAGTCCCCAGAATAAGGTCCTTGGCTGGTGAATTTGCACCTGCTAGAGCATCAGGCTCTCTTGATAGGTGCTGGGAGGCTGCATGTGAAGAAGGGTGGTGGGGTCTTATTAAAGGAACGTGTAACGAATGGAAGAAATTAGCTCTTGCTTTCATACACATGAATATGCAACGATATTTTGAGAGGGAGGGGTTTTGACCTGGGCTGTGTAGCAGTTACTGTGCAAGAGCATGGATGTTGTTGAGATGTGTGGAAGACAGTACTGAGTAATGGACACTTGAAGAGTTCAGGAAACACATGGATGTGTCAAAGGTCCAGAAACAGAAGATGGGAGTAAAACATCAGATACAGCAACACAGAGTGATGCACCAGCACTTTAGCCTGATACCTCAGTATAAGAGCACTTTTTGATGATCTGGCCCCGAAAAGAATCAAAGCCGGAACAGGGCAACATCAAAGAACAGCAAGCCCAAGTACTGTATGACCTGTGCCACAGCACAAGTTTGTGAAACCTGTTCTTGTTTCAAAGAGGAGCTCTTCCTACTCACTCAAAATCAGCCCTCTGGACACGTGTTTTGAGCATCCAGCTCAATGCTTCATGGCAAAGCTTGGTGTACTTTCTAAAGGAGAAGGTAGTGACACCTACCTTGGGGACATCCACCCGTAGGGTGGTCTTGGTGTGGTGATCACCAACATTATGTACAGTATATATGCTGGGATCTGGCAACTGCCTGCCATGCTGGAGCATCTGGGACTTAGAGAAAGGACAACGGAGGCCTGGCTTGCCCTTGCTGTGCTTGAACAGGACTGCTGCTTGTGGGGGTAGTGCTACCAGCAGGGAAGTCTCCACCCCACCTAATCAAATCCACACATGAGACACAAGACAGACCTCTGAGGTGCCCCTTCTCCACCCTGACTGTCTACTCAGTGATGCTTGCTGTCCTGGTTGATGGAGGATCCTGGTTGTATCTCAGTGTAGGATGCTCCAAGGTAGAGTGGGATGCAGAGCCTCATCCTTCATATTTCCCACTGCCTTGCTGAGAAGGCTCCATGTTGGCTTATGGAGATCCTGCTGAGGATTTTGTCTTCTAATAAATAAAAATTTTATAATAATACTGCTGGGGGGTTGAAAGTCCATTTGGGACCTTTATAACTTTTGTCATTTTATAAAAGGTCATTCCACATCTTGCAAATCTGAATCCTAGTGGTAGAGCTGAGTCTGAGCAAGGGTTGCAGGTCCTGTTGTAACCCTAGATAATTATCTTCAGGGTCATTAAGAAATTAAGAAAGTTGCAGGGGAGCTCAGGAAAAACTTGTCTGCACTGTGCAAAGTTCCTGGACTCACAAACTAAATGTGATTTGAAGACTGAATTTCATTCTTTTGAAGGTGCAAAAGTTGAGCCAATAAAGTATGTGCTCTGAAGTGAAAACAAACAAATAATTTATTTGCTCTTCTTCCAGCATGTGTGTATGTGCAGGACATGCATATGTGTGTGTTTGCTGTGTGTGTGCACCTATACATTTTTTTTCCTAGTTAATGTTACCCTGCTCCTATCTGGGGAAAAAACAGCTAGGTACAAATCTCTGCAGCCACAGGCATGCAACACCCTGTGTTGGGTGGTTAGGGGCTGCAATCTTCCCTCCACATATCCAAACACATATTCCAGGGTTTTTTTTAGGTTGTTTGAGCACAATCTCATGATCTTTCCTTGTGTGCCCTTCTCCACCCTGCCCTCCCCATGACTCACTTGAAGGTGATATCACTGGATTGTTTGGAGAGTTGCTGGTCCCAGTGTTCAACACTCCAAAAAAAAAAAAAAAAAAAAAAGCAAAGCAAGAAAAAAGACAAATGCACAAATGAAAATGGATCCGGTCCAATCTAAATTCTGGCCCTGGTTCCCAGTACGCAGCCAGAATCTGTGAGCAGGCTTGCTTTCTGCCGCAGTTGGCAAAGAGCATCTTTGTTTTAAAAGGTCCCTGCTTTACAGCATGTCCTGAATAGTCCATGGCACAAAAATGCTGCAGATGTGACAGCAGGTGGGAAAAACAAAGTGCCAAAGTCATGCCCCAATGCCCTCCCACCTTGAATGGGGAATATGGGGACTGGCAGGGTTGTTCATGCTGACAAGGGGCCTTGCTGTTGCTTGGTGTGGGCTTTGTAGCAGGAACGGCCCTGGACAAAAATAGCTTATGGAGGGCTGGACCTTGCAGGTGTTGGTGGAATGCCATGGAGAAGGTAAATAGGGAGGTTTATTCACTACCTTTTCTGCTACAAGTGGCATCACAGGAGGTGGAGACCAGCAGGTGGTAGGTTAAAAGCAAAGAGGAGGAGATGGTTCATCTCACAGCATGTTGCTCAGCTGTGGGTATCCCTGCAGGAGGAGGCTGTGGATGCTAAAAAATGGCCAAACTCATGCAAAACATCTCCCAAGGTGCAAACTACTCATGTTCTTCAGTGAGGAAGCTCCAGAAATCCTTATATAGGATTAGGCCTGTGGTGGGGACAGGTGTCCCATCACATGAGCTTCTTCTGAATGTGGCCTCAAGGGCCAGGAGGGGTCTGAGGATCCCCCCGCAAGATGCATCAGAGCAGCAAGTCAAAAGAATTGCAGCTGGTATAGGAAAACCCCTAACATAAGAGGTACCACAGCTGCTGAAGCTCACTGTGGGTTCTCCTGGCCAAAGAAATAGTCAGTCTCTTCTTTTTTCCTGGCTCTTACAAAGTGAATTCATTAAATCTGGTCTGAAGTCATAAAGATCTGCCACTTTCTGCTCACTACACAGCTTGCACCCCTCCTTGCCAACTCCTTCCCAGGCCCCCATGATGGACAACCTCGTTCATGTGACTGCTAAGCTATGGGAGAACGGGCTGGAGATCAGCAAGGATTTCTGCCTGTGTGGGGGGCTGGGAGTCTCAGCTTCTCTTTCCCAGCCTTCTCCTCCATCCATTACTGACCACCTCCACTCGGCATCTGTAGGCGTACCAGGGTCCCTAGAGGGTTAACACCTCCTTGCAGCTGGTGGTGTGTCTTGGAGTGATGAGGGAGTTCACTGCCCTCCTAGCATGGATCCAAGAGCTGCTTGGCGTAGGGAGGAGGACAGCATGTTCGCAGTGACTCTGGCGTTTTCCCTAGAGGACGATGGCGTTGGGATATCGGGTAGAATTCCTCAGGCCTGTGAGCCTTCCAGCCAACCCCACATAAACAATGTCACAGATAAACGAAAGCTTCCGTCATGCCAGTGCAAACTCCAGCAAGCTGCCTGCGTGCCTCTCTGAGCACAGGCATGCTTGCTTGCTCCATCTTCTACACTCTGACCTGGCTGAGAAGTAAAGTGGGGAGAAGTTACCCCTCCCCTGCCCATTGCTGACCTTCTAGGCACTGTCACGTTGACCCAAGTTGATGGCTGGAAAGGTGATCCCATGGAGCACCTGGCCATACCACAGCCCATGGTGGGATGTGCTTATCTGGCGTGCGAGGTCCCCATGAGGAGGGAGGGCAGCCTGTGGGGTGGTGGGGCTCAAGGAAGCATGGTTTAGTCTGGGGGTGGTGGGGAGGTTGCAAAGGTGGGAAAGACCGGTCTTGTGTGTGTCAAGGGCTCTGAAAAACACCAGTACTCTCAAGCAGGATCTCAAAGCTGAGGTCTGAGTGAGGTCTGCTTGTCAGCATGAGAAGGATAATGCAGCAGAGCCTTGTTCTGCTCATTCACTGGTCTAATTCATGGTCCCCAAAGCTGTCCCCTGACCTCTAGACAGTATGTTTCTAGTGATGTCTCCAAAGCTTTCCTCTAAGTTGCAGCACATCAGTAGGGCTTTGAAATTGCCCTTCATTCCTCTCAAATCTCATGTTGGAGCTTTTCTCAAAGCAGTCCTGTGAATCTGGATCCCTGATGGAGTCACTACCATAACGGTGTTTCTGTGGCCTCACATTTCCTGAAAAATGTGTGTCTCTTACGTGAATCACCTAACTGAATTTAGGTATCTGAGCAGGTCCCTGGGCTCCTCTTACCATCAATGGTTTAGTCGGTAGACTCTGCAGTGAGAATGGAGTGACCCATCTCATTGTAAGTGTAAGTCTGTACCGAGCAGGTGGATCACACTAGGTCTCAGATGACTGGACCCAGACTCCTGGCTCATGGGCAACCACATCGTGGGCATCCAAGGTTACTCCTGATGGATTTCACCCTAAATGTCATTGGCAAGAGATGGTGTCCTCTTCTCTTAGGAGGAACTTCCATAACTTCCCAAGCATCAGTTTTTCTCCTGTGCAGGACAGAACTCTCATCACAGGAAGAATTTCACCAGTGAGCCTCCCACAGTGGTGAAGGGTGAAATAACGAAGAGTCACACAAGAGCATCTACACCTTTACCCAACAGAAAGCCAACAATGTAATTTCGAGCCTTGGATTGCGCACACTGCTAATTTGCTTAGCATGATCCAGCTAGACCTCACCACATAAATGTGGTCCAGGGAACAGTTCACTCCAGATACCATTCCCAAAAAGCCATAAGGACCTGCCAATGCAGTCCTCCAACATTGTCCCAGCAGGCTCTGCACCCTTAAATTACCTCCATATACCCTCATGCCACATCACAGGTCATGCAATGCAAAGCGTCTGTTTCAGACTGAAGATCCGCTCTGGTGGGCTGCCACACAACACACCCTGCTCTTCCAGAGATTCACAACTCTACAAAAAAGTAATTATGTTGTAGGGACACTGGGACACTGCATGGAGCCCAAGAGAGGCTTTGGACCAGGTGCTCGAAAGTACTTTGCTCTAGTCTGCTCTACTGCCCTTGCTCTGGGGGCTTGTGGCCATAAACATTCTATTTTCTCTTTTATTTTTTCAGCAGGATTGCTGACCCCTAGTAGTTTGCTTGGTTCCTGAGCAAGTGGTAGTTAAAACTGTCATTTGCTGGATACTGTTTAGAGTGTGATGCTACTATAGACAGGTGAGGGGACGCACAGAAGGTTCAATATGCCAGGTTTCTTGCAAAGGCACTGGCCCTTTGGCTGGGGGCACATAGCTGAAAGCAGCAGCATATACCCAGAAGGTCATTACATTACATTCTCCTTCCAAGGACCTGGGTGTCCCATGCTAGCACCATGCACAAAACTTCGTTGCTCTGAACTGAATATACTGCATTGCATCCTTCATTAGGGATCTATAAAGGAGAAAGTTGTGCTCAAGCTAATGAAGGAATAATTAAGAGATTGTGGCCTGCTAGTGTAGAGGGGTTGATATATAGAGCCCTGGGTGTGGACACGGGTCAGGAAGGGATTGCTGTCAACCCTGTGGCATGATGACAAAGCCATCCTTTTGAAGTATATATGTCAGCAGGATCAGGATTAAGAGGAGCACTGTGAGCAGGGATTGAGAGGGCGCACAGAGAGGGTGTCGCAGTTTGCACCCCTGTTGGTGCAGAAGGTCTTGTGAGAAGGGCCATGTACCCTGCTGGTAGCCCCCACAGCCCAGGGAAGCACTCTAGGTTTCTGCCAGGATGGTGGGCACTCGTCAGAGTTAAAACCAGTGTTTCTACAGAGGAAGCCCCTGAGATGTCTGACACTTCCACCTAGATGGAACTCAGTACAGAGGGTAGGTTGAAACAAGTGGGCAGACCCTTCTCCTGCAGAAAAGGTAAGCACCTGCAAAAGACGTGCACAGGTTGATGATCTGTTATGTCAGGTGGCCAAGTTGTAGAAAACAGTTAAAAGGCTGTGTGGTATTAGAGGGACCAAGACACAGAGAGAGAGGTGTTTTCAAAGCCGTGCTCCTGTAGTGCCCGCCACATGACAGGGTGAGGCACCACACCAGAGAATGAGGCACTTTGGATCCTGGTGGCCCACAAAATCAGGACTCTGCTTCAGTTCCTACCCTACAGTATCACAACCAGAACCAGATATGAAGCTTTAACAGCTGTAGACAGCTCTGAGCAAGGTCTGCAAGGAGAAATTGTACCAGAAGCACACAGTGGATACTGCAAAAATAAATGTTGAGTGCTCATAGTGGGTCGCTCTGTTAAGGGGCACCGAGGCTCTCATCTGCCAGCGTGATGGGGAGGCACGTGAGGTACGGTACCTCCCGGGAGCTAAGGTCCAACATGTTGCCAGAGGCTGCCAGAACTTGTCAAGAGTACAGATTACTGTCTGCTGCTGCTCTTTCATGTGAGCATGAATGACACTGCAAGCTGGAACCTGGGCAGAATCAAGGAAGGCTACAAAGCCCTTAGGGTGCAAGCAAAAAGTATCGGTGCCCAAGTTATCTTTTCTTCCAATCTGCCAGTCAGAGGAAAGGGTGCACTCAGGAATAGAAGTACAATGCAGATCAACTTCTGACTTTGTGGATGGTGCTGTCATGAAGGTTTTGGCTTTTATGGCAATGGAACATTCTTTGATTACTATAGCCTGTTCGGGAGGGATGGGATCCATCTGTCTAGTAAAGGCAAGGGAATCTTTGGCAGCAGGCTGGCCAACTTGGTGAAGTGGGCTTTAAACTGAAGGCTTTGGGGGGTGGGGTCCAAAGTGGCAACACTCACACTATTGCAACCGAGGAACAAGCCAGGCCAACCAGAGCAGCAACAAATGTTCCTTAGCTGCCTCCCAAGAAGAGAACCAGAAGACCAACCACCTCAAGTGTATGTATACCAATGCACAGCACCTGGGGAACAAACAGGAGGAACTGGAGCTCCATGCTCAGAAAGTCATGATATCATAGAAATAACTGAAACCTGGTGGGACAACTCTCATGACAAGAGGATGGCAATGAATGGCTATAGACCGTTTTGTAAAGAAAGGGAAGAAGAGGAGGAGTAGTTGTGCTCTGTGGTAAGGAGAACCTTTAATGTATGGAAGTCAGCTACAGTGATTGAGGAACTCCTATCAAATGCCTCTGTGTTAAGATCAGAGAAGTTGTCTCCAAGGGGGATCTTAGAGCAGCATCTGCTGCCAATGTCCAAACCAAGATGATAAGGCCAAAAAAGTAATATATGGGTCACTTAAGCAATGAGAACAACCAGCCATTGGAATAATCTCCCCAGTGAAGTGGTGGATTCCCCAACACTGGGCACATTTAAGATTTGGCTGCACAGGGTGCTGGGCCATCTTGTCTAGACCTTGCTTTTGCCAAGGAAGGTTGGACCAGATGATCCTTGAGATCCCTTCCAACATGGTGTTCCATGATTCTACGAGTTTTTTCCTGCTTCTTAATTTTTAACAGGAGCTCTGTGGACCCTACCCAGCCAGGACTAGGCAGAGGAAAAGGAGAGAGATTTTGAAACCACACCTGCTCTTGCATACTGCAAACCAAGTTCATTCTATCACAAAGCTTTTAAAAGGGTTAAAGCAATGCTTTCATCAGGGAATGAGGAACAGGACGAAATCTCTCCATTGTGGAAGGCAATGCTGTCCCGTCAGCTTCCACATGCCTGTGATGAAACCAGGACTTAGGCTCTGTGTAAGGACTGCTGCTGACCATTAATCCTGGGCCACCCGATGAGCCCATTACCATGAGTATTTTGCTTACTCTGTGGTGAAGAGCGTGGCTGGTTCAGTGCTGGAAGGGGACTGTACAGAGGGCTTGGTAGCCCCAAGCTTGGTGTTAGGCATTATCCTCCCCATGCCCTCAAACCAAGCTGTCCATCACTCCTGTCAGCACTGCCCTGCCCAGGAGCAGCCTTTTTAGCTGCTCGGTTCATCCTCCATAAAGTGCATCCTCCATAAAGACCCTCCATAAAGGGCAGCAGATTCAGAGCCACAGACAATGCTGAATACATCAGTCAGTAGGAAGAAGGGCTTTGAAAATGAGTCAGAGAATTAAAAAATATTATCTAGCTTCTGGTACAGAGTCCCTTAAAGGTAATATTTTTGCAATGCTATATGTGTATCCAAGTGCCTGTTCCTTAATGATAATAGCCTGACTCCAGCCCCAAAGAGGGCTTTAAAACCAATCTTAAAATCATGAGACTCAGCAAAAGGATATAAATAAAATCAGGAAGGAAAAAAAAAAAAAAGCCTGGAAGATTGGCCAATCTGGCAAATCCAAAGGGAGATATCAGGAAGGCTCTTATTTGGCAAATGCAAATGAAGAAAAAAAAAGAAAGAAAAAGTCTCCTGAGAAAAGGAAAAAGTCAGGGTAACTGAGTCGCATGTCAAAAGCTCTTGTCTTGCTGCCTGAGCAGGAAGGAGACTGGAATCCATGTGCTGATGTTAGAGTGAGCATGGCAAGAGAGCACAGTGAGATTCTTGCCTGGATGGTTCAACAGAGGAGACACGCTTGGGGCTGTCTTTGAAAAGAAAATTTCCGTCTGGCTCAGGATCTGAATGCACACAATGGCCTTGTGGGGTTGCTAGGTTCCCTCCAGGCAATGTAAAAACCAGCTTGTCATTCAGAGAGGAGCACTCCCGTGGCTCTCGTCCTGCCAACGCGGGAGCATCCTGAGCATGAATGTCTTGCTGCATCCAAGCCTAGGAGTCTCTTCTCCACACCACAGCATCTCGGCCACGCTTCTGGGTAACACAGACAGTATGACCAGTCCTCGGGGAAGGGAAGCATTTATGGATGAGCTGACTATCTGCCAGTTGCAGCAGAAGTAAGCCATAGGAAGGACAACTCGTGGACAGAGGTCCAACCATAGGCATAGGTTGCAAATAACAATTATCAGAGATGCTTCTTATTCAAATCCTGTGTGAGTTTACCCATGACTCAAACAGCATGATGGCAAACTGTGTAAGTTCTTGGGCTTGGATAACTTTGTCCTTAACTGCTGGCTTGCGTAATGCTCTCTTTCGGTGGACCATAACGTTTCACAGCAGGAGGCTATGTTCTTACCTTTCTGCTGCTTGAATTGCTGTCTCACTGGTGTGATGCAGCTGGTTAAATATAGGAGGCTAGAGCCATTCTAGACAGCCTGGTGTATCCTGGTGTACTGGTAATGTTTCAGAAGAATGTAGGTCTTTGGTAAATTGTCTCATGTCAGCCAGACCTGTGCAGGTGCCTCAGAGATGCTGGGGTGGTTCAGATGGCACTAAAGACTGGTGTTTAGGTTAATGAATTGAGCCCTGGATAGCTGGCTTTTTTACTCTAGCACAAATCCACCTCAGCAAAATGAGTCTCATACAACTGGTGACAAGTTACCTTGGGCTTTGATCTATGATCTCCCAAGCAAACCTGTGTTGTGCCAAGCCAGTGTCACAGCCACGAAGACCTTTAATCCAGTGCTTTTATTATGCACAGAGAAGCAAGGGAGGTTGGCTACTTTGGAGTTATGTGGTAGCTGGTTTGGGTGTGCAGGAGGTCACCCCCACCACAACCAAAAGCCTTCCTCTCCTCACTCTGTGACATGAAGAATTGCCTCAAGTGCTGCCTTTTAAGAAGACCCAAGCACAGCTATCCAACACCAAAGGTCATCACTACCATCAGTGCCTGCCGCAGGTTTCTATTCCCTTCATGATGGGCTGCAGGATTAGTCAGGAAAATAAATTCTTACATGGGATTCCTCTGGAGTGGAGGCAAATTCACCGTGGGGTTGGTTAGGAATATAACCTTCACATTCCTGTCTGGCCAAAGCCCCCTGTAAAAGGTGGTGTGTGGGTTATGAGGGAATTTCTACCTCTTTGGGGTCCCAGGCACCTCGCATTAGGATTCCAGTGGATCAGTGTTTCAGTCTTTTGCCCAGGCATTTCAATGGCTGACCAGCCAGCTGAGACACTGTCCTGATATAGCCTGAATCCATCTTACAGGGTTTAGCTTTCGAAGTCTGAGATAAACAGAGGGAAGAATTGATGCTCTCAGGCAGGTGGAGGTTGCAGACTGTGGAAGGGACAAATGTTGGGAGAGGTTCCCCATGCACCTTATGGTAATGTAACATCTAATTGATATTTGGAAATACTGCATCACATTCTCTCTTAAATGTTCCTTCCATGGACTACTCCAAAAAATCAACAAAAACTTCATGATCATCAGCATTATTACTTAAAGAGATGAAAATATTGTATATAGAGGGCAGAGAACTTACGTACATACTGAACTAAGAATAAATGCCAACAGCCAAGCAAGAGAGGTGCCAAAAAGGACTCTGGAGGGTCAGCTGAAGATTCATCACAATAATCTACTAGAGAAAACCCTAGGTGTTATGACGAGAGAAGCAATGACAAACTTCCCAGCAAGTTGGGTAAGTTAGTAGAAGCATTGCTGTGGCTTAGTCCTGTGATAACACTTTTGACCTACATATTTCATGGAATATCATCAGAGGTGGTTTTTTTTGCAAGAAGACAGCAAAAATGTTTCTTCAGCCCTTGCCACAAAAAGCTGTCTGCTTCTGTATCTGTAAATAGTGAATGGACACAGCACAGGGTTTCAGACCAGTGTTTCTCCAGCTTTTCTGAATCAAAAAAATCATCTTTTTTTGCAGACTGGCTGGCTTCCTTAAAATCTGGTTTTCCATGAACCATTTACCAAACCTTCATGGACCATCAAGATCTGGAGACCAGAGCTGGGAACCACTGTTCTAGACTACTGGTTCTCACATTTGTTGGCAGACACAAGGGCACTTTGTGGTGAACGCTCCAACCGGCTGCTTCTGTGCAATGCCTTTTAACAGCTTCCTTACACCTCCCTTTGCCAGTGGCTACTGTTCCTCTGTGGCCACTGTAAACAGAAACCTGGCTTCAACTCACCTCCAAGATAAAATGTTCCTTTCTATCAAGCTGTCTCTTCCACTCTGGTCCAAAACATTGGGAACGTGTATTTTTTCCAACTAAAGAGCAAGCTTGGGAAATCCTGTGGAGGGGAACGATTCTCAAGCAAGTCATCCAAGTCTTGGAAAAACCACTGTGTTTGCTGGGTCAGACCCAAGACTACTCTTTGTTTTTCCAACTCAGAAGTTCTTTTCTCTGCACTTGGTTTTCTAAGAATGTGAACTCACCCGCCCCGTCCTGTTTACAAGCTCGTAAATATGTAGATCAGATTTGGCTGAGGGGTAGGCCTTGGAAGGGCTGAATCCTGCTGGGAACACATGGCATTTTATGTACAGCGAGGCCAGATCTGAGCTGCACAAAGGAAAAAGGCAATTTTTCATTGGGTCCAACCCAACCCAGGAAAAACTTCTCCCCCAGAGCAAAATGCATGAGTCCTAACTTTAATTTACAGCATGAGGTGAGCAGAACTCACCTTGGGTGAGCATCACCAGGACCCAAACAGAGATAGCATCATTGATCTAGAAGGATGCTACAGTGGAAGGTTTACTTAAGCTGATTGCAGGTAACGCTGGTGGCTCCGAGTCTGGAGAACTTGCTAGTGGCGGGATGCCAATATTTGGAAAACACACTATCAAGGGGAGGTGTGGGAGCTTCCTCAGAGTGTTTCCACTGCGCCGGTCCCAAGGACATTCTGTTTATATCAGATTTGGGCAGACAGCACGTCACTGGCCATGGAGCCTGGCACCGCAGCACTTGCAGCCCGCGTCCCCCTCCCGACGTCGCTGGCTGCAAAGGATGCTGAACAGCATCCTCCAGAGAGCCGCACCGCTGGACCCTGGCGCTGTGACGTTGTTGAGGAAAGGGTGGAGAAGAAAGAATGGGGGAGGTTGATATTTTCAGCTCTGATGAAAAACTGGGACTGGCTTTGCAGGCTCTGGAGGGGTTATTGAAGACCAGCCAGCCAACTTCTTGTTTCTTTTCAAGCTTGGAGGGGAAAATCCTCCAACGCCTGCCCTGTTTCCGCACCCAGCTCCAAGGCACAGCCCTTCTGGCTATAGCTTGCAAGGAAAAATCTGCAGTTTCTCATTGCTTGCATTCTCAGTCTTTCTGTTGGTTTTCTTTTTCCAAAAAAAAAAAAAAAAAAGAAAGCTAAATTTTTTTTTTCATATTTCCTTCTTCTCACCCAACCTGGAATTATTCAGGGAAGATAGCAAAGAGTTGCTCTGTCTCGCCCCAGCCCTGAAGGCCACCTTTCAGCTGATACCAAATTCGGAAAACATTGCACGTCAAAAGGAGATGTTTTCCCTCTCTCAGAAAACAATGGGTCAATGTAACAGGGCTCCAAAAATATAACAGGAATGGTGAGATAACAACATCCTCATGGCTCCCGACAGTTCCTGAAGCCCTTAACTTCATAAAGCCTTTAACTGATAAAGTCTCCTGGTTGATGCTGCATCGGTTGCCTGCAAAGGATCCCTTTTACTCAGTCCTTTCCCCTGTCTCCATGGGGAGGGTCATGTCATCTGTCTGATGTGACCAGCTGTACATCTCTTATCTGATTAGTTGGCAGTGATGCACTTAAGCCATATCTCTGCAGGTACAGTGAACAGGGACAGGATAACAGACCACATTTTGACTGAGGGGCAATAGGCTGTTAGCATGGTCCCTGGCATGACTTTGTCCTGGACATGGTGCAATGGGTAGCAGAGCCAAGGGATGTACCAGATCCCCATTTGGGAGGGTTTAGCTGTGGCAATGCCAGGCACATGGCTAACAAATTGACCCTGATCCCTTGTATTTACTAGCACTGACGTGATGGGGGGACCACACTTTGTGTTTGATGCTGTACAAACAGAGAGTGGTAGGAAAACCAGTCCCCGAAGAGGGTGTTTGCTGACTAATGCTGAGCAGGGGTTCCCTGCATGCCTGTAGGACACACAAAGTTTGTACCCCAGGATTTGTGATCCATGACAATATGTTTGGCAGCTTGGATGGGACAGACTGCACCATGTTAGGAGAGGAGATTGCTTGTGATGCCTGAACTAGAGCAGTCCCCAGAAGAGTTGGTGGCATGGTATAACCATGCACAATGGTGTCAGTACCTGTTGGTGGGAAGGGGTGACAAGCCCAGAAAACATAGATGGTTGGTATTTTTATTACCTGAGCAATCCACCCGAATGTCATGGCTGAATAGAAAGTAAAATGACATAAAAGGCAACAACTGGCTGCCTGGTTGTCTAAGCCATAGAGCTGAGCCTGGGACAAGCACAAAGATGATGCTGGGGAGGACCAAGAAACGTAGCAGCAGACCAACCATTGTAGCATGGTGGTTTTGTTTAAGCTTTACAGCCACATGGAGTTTTAAGGACACCTTTCAGGAGAGAGAATGCAAGAAACTTCCTGCACTGCCTGATTTAAATACCTGCACAGGGCAATGGGATCTCTGCTGAGAAGAGATGAGTGTCTCAAAGTGCTTCATTATGGTGATGAGGCTCATTCTCCACTGACATGCTTCCTGCTCCATCTCTGTCCTATCTCTATTTCTTTTTAAATCTCTGATCCTGAAGGGAAAGGATGGAAATTCGCATGTAATTTTCATGGCAATTTGAGTATCTCCCATGAGATATCTGTCTGCCTCTCTCTTGCCTTTTCATTAGATAAACAAGACTTTTCACCTCCTCTGCTCTTCACTCACTGCTCAGAAGTAACAGACATGAGATCTGCGGTGCACCCCCTGTCTTGATGTGGTCTTAACTCCTAATTAACTTTTGGATATGCTAATTTTGCATATTAACTTCTCATTCCAGGGAAGTGACCCTAAGTGGACTTCCCACCCTTGCTTAGGAAAGTGCTCCTTCTGTGGACAGCCCCTTTCAAGGCAGGAATCAACCCAGGTAACTATCACCTTCTCTTCTTCCATCATCACCAATGAGTTTCTGACTTGCCACCTCCCTCTTAGGAGACTTTGATGGGTCCTCATGTCAAGGGAACAAAACCCCCATGCTGTATATATATAACTTGCTTTGCTTGTGCACTCCCGCCAGCAATGTTGTCTAAAGGCAGGGAGTCTGGGCGTTTGACAGCAGGCTCCCAGTGGGTCTCCAGGATGCCTTGGTCAGTAGGTCCTCAAGCAGAGGTATTCAGTATTTTCTTGTGCAATGAATCTCTGGCTGGGTAATGAGACTATATTTGCTGTGAGAGAGGAACCAGATTCCCTACAATGCAGATCCCCTACAAATTTTGCCTCCAGATATTCATAACCCTGAAAAGAGCAATTTCCCTGGCAACTGAAACCATATATGGTTTCACCAGTCATATACTTCTTCAAGACTACCAACTTACATGCACCTAGAGACAAATATCTTGTAAGAGTGAGTGAAGCTAAGCCACCTGATGATCCTTAACATGGATGTCATGGTACAGGCTTTAAAGGCAGTTACACATTGAACTCTCAATAAACTCATGGGCATTAAACGTGAAAATATCTTCTGAACATGATGGTACCCAATGCCAACCCCAGTATTGCTTACATTAGCAATACTGTCAGTTCTGGATCAGTATTCATGCCCACCCTGAACAGTAGTATCACATGGGAACATGGTGCAACAGTTCGTTAGAAGAATATTTTTACTTCCAGTAATTGTTGATGACTTGCTTTTACAGCTACCTCCCTCACAGAAAGGCTGTCAAGGGTGCTGGCAAAAAGGCATGTGTGATCCACCTAGGAGTAGCATTTCACAGAGCGTTAAACAAAAGCTCAGATCATAAAAAAAGCCAAGAACAGGAATATATCAACCAGACCAAGGAAGACTGAAAAATGGAGGTTGCTCGTATGGAAAATCATGTCCCATTTTGGTGCCTACAGTGCAGAAAGGAAGTCAAGGAGACAGAAAATGCTCTAAGGAGCTCTGCAAGACAATGCAAAAGTCTGGAAAACTTTGCTTAGAGCATGAGATTAAAGGATTTTGATCTACTGGCATTATCATGAGAAATGGAAGTGACTTGCTCATGCATTGTGGTGAAGTATAGAGGAAGATGTTTCTGATAGCAAACATATCTTTAACATAGCCAAGGATGGTAGAAAAATGTAATGGCTTGAAGTTAGAGCTAGATAAATTTACCCTGGAAAGAAAGCAGTCAGTTTTAGTAGCAACACTAGAAAGCAGTTGGAAAGAGCATAACTAGAGACATGGGTTCTCCATTATTTGCCATCCTGAGTTAATGCTGAGTGTCTTTCTAAGGAGAAAACTGTTTTTGAGTAATGAGGGAGCTGAAGAAATTATCGAACAAGTTGCTTAGGGTTGCAGTCATCTGTAAATCAGAGTAGGTAGTTGGAGCAGCCCCTTCTAGCCTTGCAAACTACAACTATCACCTGCAAACTCCATTCCAAAATGCAGTAGGTCTTGAATACAGAAGAGTTGTACAAATCATCATGTCACAGAGGGTCTTCAGAGACGATAAGTGCAAGAACTGTTTGGGAAACAGTTGGTCTGTTCCAGTAACTGCTTTAATTGGGAATAGCAGTGGCCCTTTATTCCCCATTGTGAGATCTTTCCCTGGGTTTGACACATGTACCCTGTGATGTCTAAATTTCTATGCATTTGATCTTAATTAGAGGCACTGACAATGAGTCAAGCATCTGTGTCAAGGGGTTTAATTGAGTATGATGAAGGTTTTGCTTGTTGGGGATCATGTCAACATTTAATTAATTACAATGAACTGCAATGTTGGTATTTGAAACCAGTTAGTCTCTCTGTACTCTTACATCCAGAGCTAATATCCTTTGGTGTGCTAGTAATTACGCAGAGCAAACAAAGCTGGGAAGAAATAAGCACTACAGAGTGCTGTCTGGGACCTTCCTCTCAAAGCAAGCTGCTGCCACTTTCTGACACTGATGGCAAGGTCTGCAAGGATGCCATGAACAGAGACCTGAGCCAGCTGCGAGCAGTTATTCAGGTTCCAGCAGCATTAAAGCTGCATTTTTTGTGCTGCTGAAGGAATCAATGTGTGACATGCTAATATTGCTTGGCAGCTCTGGGGGCAGCGTGGGGAGAGCAGCCTGGGGTGTCCTTGTGCTGTGCTGTTTGGTCCCTGGCTACCTGCTCTGCCTTGTATTTGTGGGGCCCACAGCCCACCTGGGAGTGGTCCTAAGGACCCCCAGAGGAGCTGGAAGAAAAGACATAGTAATGTAAAACTCCACGAGAAAGAGCTTTTCTAACAACACTCCTTTCTCCTGATGTGTGAGCTTTCCCCTCTCAGTCCAGCAGCAAATGTATAACCAAGATCAAGAGAAGAAAAAACCCTCAAGCAATTGAAACGGCTTATTTTTTTTTTTTTTTAAAAAAAATCTCCCTTCTTCTAGTGCATTCCCTGGGGAGACTGTCCTAAGGCCCCCACAAAATTATCTCCAGGGCAAGCAAACAGCCTCTGCCAGTGACCCTCTCCTGTGCTTTCCTCCCTGCAGCCGCGCCCCGCGCTGGCAGGACAGGTGCCAAAGGACACATGCTCACTCCTGGCCATGCCCAAATGAGGCAAATCAAACCCAGGGCAGCCCTGCCTGCAAACACTCAGCAAGCCCTGCCAGCACCACAGTCCTGCACAGCATCAGCATATGGCATCGAGAGGCTTTGTGACCTGGCCATCCCACCACCCTGCATTGCTTCTCTTCTCGGTGATGGGCAGGTGACTGCCTTGTTCCTCCATTCCCTCTACATGATTCCTCTCCCGAAGGTGTTTCCACCTTATTTCCTTGGCTCTCCTGTTCAATGCCAGCTGCCTGTGACCTTTTCCTCTGCCATGCCCCTGCCACCTATAAGGAGTGAGGTAGACATCTGCTGAGAGCCTCAGAAATGGAGTTAGCCATGCCAGAAACCAGCCTAAGCCTTCAAGATAAACCATAGGGAGAAAACCAAGTGGCAGGATGGCATCATAGCTGCTCTCATATTTTCCCAGAGATACATTAGCTTCCCAGAGATAGATTAGCTTCCCTCCAGGAGGATGTCTCAGCCTCATGAAGATAGGTCAGGGAGAAAGCAAGGAAGCTGTTCTCAAACATCTCTCAAGGTGAGTGCATCTTGCACGCCTGCCCATGTAGATCCAGGCAAAAAGAGGTTGTTATTGCAGCTTTTTTCACCTTGGATGAATCCTTTGACTCCAGGTGTCAGACACCCTGTAGGAGATACAGGCTTTCTCATGAAAAGATCTCAAATCCCATGACTCCAGCACAGAAGCATCTGGGGTATTGTTGTATCCTACTGTGAGTCTTCAGTAATCACCACCCTGCTCCTGACTTTGAGAGGTCCCCTCAGCTTCTGCTGGCCCAGAGGAGATGGGGCTGCTCTTCTCTGACTCATCTGGGGTCCATGTCACCTGGACCTCTCGCTGCAAGGTGCTGAGGGAAATCCTTGAGGGATGGAACTTTCAAAACATGACTGCTTTTCTGGGCCAGACTGGGCAGCTAGAGCTGGTCCGCTTTCCAAAATGAAATTAATACTAAGAAAATAATGGTAACAATATATCTCTGGCAAATTGGCCAGGATGCTTTTTGGGATGTAGGATAGAGAGGCTGAAAACCTGAGTGTGAACATAGAATAGCAGTGGCTAGGACGTGAGGCTCTTATGTCCCTGGGAAGCAAGAGTCAGCATAAGACTATGAGAGAAGGAGATGGCTCTTTTTCAGTGAATACCTAGAAAAGTACGGCGGGCCAACAAACATACTTTCCTCAACACTAATCTCCAGCCAGAGCTGCAGTGCCGGACTTGTCCTGGATGGCTGGAAAGGGGGGTACATGAGGCAATGAAAAAACAAACCTGTGTCTCAACACTCCTCTTTTCTAGGAGCCAGATCTGCAGGTCCAGCCGGCACTTCAGAACTCTCTCTCACCACCGTCCCCCTTTTTAGGGAAGAACAGAGTGTTACTCTGAGGAGCCAGCTGCAGCTCTAAGAGGCTTTACAGAGCCTGGCCTGGCCTTGTATCTCTGCCAAGCAATCACCGTTGATGAGTGCCTTTAATAAATATAGTTTATTCTAAGTGTACCTTGGATGCTGAGCTCTCTGTTGGGCGAAGCCCGATGGCACACAGAGTGACCTCCTGGCATTTGTCTCTAGAGGAAAGCATAGTCCCCTGATCCCAGCTCTTCCAACAGTATATGCCGATGGATGCTATCTCTCAATTATGCATCAAGCCATGCAGCATCACTCGGATGCCCTGGTCCTGTCAGCGTATGCATCTGGCTTCCAGGTGCACGACCCAAGACAGCGGGGAGCAGGGCAGCAATTGCTGTTTGCAGCCAGACAACTCCTCTGCTGTTTTAAAAAAAAATGCTATTGCTGTTCTAACTGAACCAAGCTCTCACTCAAAATCTGGATGTAAGCATGTATCTGTGTTGGGGTATGTGCATGAAGCAAAAGGTGTTTGGGCTGCTGCTCCTGTCTGTGGGGCCCAAACCACAGAGAATATATGAGGCGGGGCACTTCTGCCTTCTGCCTTGGATATCTGGAGGTGAGGCCTTCCCTAGCACCCCTGGGCATTTTTTAATCCTCCCATTTAATTTAGAAGGCTCAGACCACTCCGCAGATGAATTTTCCGTGAAAGTTCAGCTTATTTGGTTCCAAAACTGCCCACAGCCATGGGGCTGCCCAATGTCTAATTTCCAGGGTTGAGTCTCTTCAGGTGTGTTTTAGTACTGTCCTCCAAGCTTGAAAGCTCACATTAGCTCAGCTGTGCTTGCCCTGCTCTGGTAACCTCTTTAATACCACTTAGAAGTAACTACAAGACATGAATACACTGCCATTACTAATAACGGTGAAGTTCACGCCTGAGCATGCCCCAGCTCTCTGCCAACAGGGAAGGAGAATGGGATGGACTCTTCCTGAATCCAGCTGGATTTCACCTCCTGTCTGCCAGTGAGCAAACATGAAGGAGCCAAAGATCAGAACTTGCACCACTCCTCTGCAACTAATTTTTCACAGCCCCATGAAGTCTGTGTAATTTCCCAGCTGGAATTGCATGGGGCGGTGCTGTATTCAACCCTCTTCTGGGAATCAAGCAGCAAGCTGTTCAGCAGATGTGCCCTTATGCCATGCTTCAGGAGAAACAAGGACAAATGAAAAGACTGACATGTCTGAGTCCTGCTTCAGTAAAGATATGGGGATGTCAGCTCAGAGTCCTTCCTTGACAGTGGCACATCCATTTAAAACAAGGATAGGCTCCGTGGATCCCAGTTACCTCTGGATGTGGTGGATCTTATAGCAAAGAGCAGAAGCAAGAGACCTGCACAACGTTCACCTAGGCACACACATGAAGTCAAGGCTCGCTGGAAGGTGAAGTTGTTGGGATAAGTACAGGCAATGATATGGAGGGAGTGGGCAAAGTGTTTGCACAATAGTAGAATTTGTTAATCTTCATGGTTGAACTGAAACAAACTGTTTAAAAAGAAGGAGAACCACTGCGTGACAGAAAGAAACATAAAAGAGATGTTTTCAATGAGCCAAAACAGCTGGACTCAGATTGTCAGGGGTCTTCAAGGGTAGGATTCATCCCACCAATTGACACTTAAATTTAATTAGCTGCATGTGAGCAAAAGGCTCATTTCCGATGCCCGTGTAGAGGTGCCTTGTGCTGTTTGGCTCTACACAGGATACCCAAAACTTACACAGGGTTGGAAACTGTGACACAGGACCTACAGGAGATCTGGTGCTTTCTGGAGTAGAAATTGGAGGTGAGCTGGGACATCCTAGTACATCTTTAATGGGAAGAGAGTGATGTCCTATTCATGAATAACATGAAGCAGCAAAAGCAGAACCAGTTTCATCGCACCAGGGCAACCAGAAATTCCCGTGTAATGGAAATACTCTACTACATACTCATTATACGGGCCATTACACTTTTTCTCTGACTTGTGGTTGGGGGAGGACTAGATCATATCTTAAGACAATTTCCAGCCCTAATCATCCCTATTTCTGCAAAGCCAGTGGTGCAAATCCCCATGATTTTAATGTGACAAGAGGGAATTTTTAAGACTCGGTTTTTGAGGAGTGTGTCAACCCATACTCAGGAACAGAGCTATCTGGAAATCCAGATGCCTGGTTGTGGGAAATTTCAGTGCTCAATATTTGTTTTCTTTCAAAAACCAGAATGCAATAAAAAAAATGAATTAACATTTCTGAGGAACTATAAATTGAAAAAAATAAATTCAAAGACCCTCCAGTGCACACTGCTGTCTAAAAGGGATGTATCCCTGGAAACCTGGCAACTACCAGCTGATGTGGAAACACTCACTAATCCGTGAAGACAACTATGCCAACAGCCAACCACCAACTACTAGATGGATCTGCACTGTGGGGCAGTCTCACCCTCTTCTTCTCCATCCTCCCCAGCCACAGGGTGCAGAATATGCCAGGTCCTTGGCCAGCGATGTTTCCTGGGCTTTCCCTGGGCTGAGCCACACAGGATATCCAGGCAATGGAAGTCCTGCGGTCCTTGGCATTCATCAATCTGGGAATCTGGAGTGTCTTAAAGTCCCCCAAATTAACATGCTTGTAGCGGGAAGCCTTAAAGCATGAGAAAACCCTTTCTGGAGCCAGGGTGCTCAGGACTTCCAGGTTACTTGCATTAGATCCAGGAGTCAGCCCTGGGTTAGTGCAGAGCTGCCAAGGTTTTCACTTTGCTGGTTGCGTGGTAAGAAAGCCATGGAAACTTGGCATCAGCGGGCTGCCCTGGAGCTGTGAGTAGTGATTGCAGTAGAGGTTGTTAAACCTGGGACATTTCCGCTTAGTTTTCCAACTGGCGTTTTCCATTGAAATCCTCCTTTGCTGGCCAGCACCCAGACCCGCTACTTGGGTATCTCGTGACTTCGGCGTCTGCTTAAATGCTTCACTGACTTTGGGCCAGCGCACCCAGGAGAATGGCAAGTGCTTTGCAGATGTGCAGCAGGTGGCATCCATGCCCCAGGTATTACAGTGACAAGGCTGAATGTGACCGATCTGCATTTGCTGCTGACTCTGGATTGATACTGGAGAGCACAGGGCCTCCTGGCACACCTGCATAAATGAAGGAGAAGGGGAGAGGTTGTGCAGATGGATAATTTCTCCATCCTCATTTTAACTTCTGCCAATTGATTTCCTTTTCCTGTTTCTCACTCCTCTGCCTTCATTTAAGTAACACACCATTTCCCAGCTCCTTAATGCAAAAGATGCCAATCAGTCACCTGCAGGCCGTTAAAATGCTGATTGTGTATCTGGAATCGCCATTTTCAGGTTGGCAAATGCAAACACATACAGGTCTGCAGGGCAATGTTCGTGCTTCGCAGCAGCAGCGTGGGTGCCATCGGACATTTCAGCCCTGCACCCCTGACTGCTGTAGAAACCAACACTTCCATCCCCAGCTGTGCTGGACTGGGCACAAAGTTAAGCTGCTGATTTGGAAGTACAGAAGTGATACAAGCAACGGGAAACAGAGGTCGGTTATTCTTTTGATCACTGATGAGAATGGAGGACAAAATGCTTCTACTCAGCCAATTTAACTTTCTGTTTGAAGGAAGTCCTTCCAGTTTTTGGAGAAGATCAAAACATGCCTTGACAAATGGCTGCTGACTATCAGAACCTAAGGGGGATTTCCCATTTGAGCTCTCTAATAAGGTAACTTTGGCTTCTCTGCTAAATCAAAACACAGAGGCACTCTGCTGAGTTGCAGAACACCCTGCGCTGACCCTGTGGAGGAGACAGGGAGGGGAGCATGGCTGTCCTGCTAATCCACAATTTCCAGATGACTCCCAGTCACTGGGGTGACATTGCATCACAGAATCATAGCATGGCTTAGGTTGGAAGGGACCTTTAAAAATCATCTAGTCCAACCCCCCTGCTGTGGGCAGGGACACCTTTTACTAGATCAGGTGGCTCAAAGCCCCATCTAGCCTGACCTTGAATGTTTCCAGGGATGGGGCATCCACAGCTTCTCTGGGCAGCCTGTTCCAGTGTCTTGCCATCCTCATCATAAAAGATTTTGTCTTTTGTCCAATCTCAACCTACCCTCCCTTAGTTTAAAACTGTTGCTCCTTGTCCTGTCATTACAGGTCCTGGTAAAAAGTCTCAATTTTTCTTAAAAGTCCCCATTACATATTGAAAGCTGCTCTAAGGTCCTCCTGGAGCCTTCTCTTCTCCAGGCTGAACCCCCCCAACTCTCCCAGCCTGTCCCCACAGCAGAGCTGCTCCAGCCTCTGACCATCCCCGTGGTCCCCTCTGGCCCCGCTCCAACAGCTCCACGTCTCCCCTGTGCTGAGGACCCCCGAGCTGGAGGCAGCGCTGCAGGGGGGTCTCACCAGAGCGGGGCAGAGGGGCAGAGCCCCCTCCCTCGCCCGGCCGGCCACGCTGCAGGGGATGCAGCCCAGGGCACGGGTGGCTCTCTGGGCTGCGAGCGCACAGTGCCGGGTCATGCCCAGCTTCTCATGCACCAGCACCCCCGGGTCCTTCTCCTCAGGATGGCTCTCAATCCCTTCATCTCCCAGCCTGTACTGACATCCTGCCCTGCCCTTGCACTAGGGTATTTAAACAAGAAGTTATTGGGTGATATGAGATATTCCCCTGGGTGCTGGGTGACAAATCAGTCCAGACTCCACTGATGGGACTCTGTGCTCAGGGAAGCAGGGGGGCATTGGACCAGCTGGGAGATTACTCCCCAGAGGAGATCCTGTGATAAAGGTGGTCTCTGCCCTCCTCACAGTCTGGGACTTCATGCTCTTTCATTCATTCCTTTTGACCTCCCTTGGCTTGGTTCCCTCAGAGACCTCCTTGAGGAATAAAGAGGCCTGGTATCAATTAGCTGTATGAGACAGCTGGTGATAATCTCCTCTTTGATGTCCTGACATGGAGAAATCCCTGGATGCTCCCTTTGAGAGAGAGGAAATGGTCCAAGTTATGGGCTGGCTCTGCAGATCACCAGGGCTCCCTTGGTACTTAGCCTGGGAATTTCCATGGTCATGAATCTGCCCTTGTTCCTCATCTCCTGTGGCACAGGTGTCCCAGCTGTTGCCAGTATGAGGAGGTGTGGGCGATACCATCCATGCCGAGTCCCAGAGAGGGATTTCGAGGTAACACTGGGAAGAATTTGGCTCCATGGCTGAGCCTGACTTGATGCCTGATGCTGCTCCCATGGCCAAGTGCACCGACACCATGCAAGCCAACGATGTCAAACTGATCCCTCCTGCCTGGATTTTGGGATAACTCAAGGGTGAGTATTTTTTAAGGGATGGGTGACATCCTTCCTCACTCTCTGCCACTGCTAACAGTCCATGGCTTTCCTTTGAAAGAGGCCACTTGCTCCCCTAAAATGGCTTTTGGGATGTACGGAGCAAAAAAGGTGCATTTCAGTCTGGGACTTGTTCTGCAAAAGGAAACTGAAAAATGGATACAACCAAGAAATGTCCTAATAGTTCAAAACAGTAACATGTCTCTGCTTTATTACCCAGCCTTCTTAATCATTTTACACAGAGAGATTCCCAAGAGCTTTAGACTGTACCAGGATATGTATTCTGACACCATTCTCATGCAGCCTGCCAGAAAAAAAGACATCTGATGATATCAGGGCAAAAATATATTGGTTGCCTCTTTCATTCACTGAAAAGCATACAGATTGGAGGAGACAAACACAAATTTTCGTGTAGGGCAAACTCGTAAAATTATCTTGACCAAAGCAGATGAGAGAGAGAGTATTTGAAAAACAAATGCAAAGTTTCAATACTGAAACCTTTCTAAGCAGAACTTTTCTTTTGGGGTGGGAAGAAACAGGCATGCTGAAGTACTTTGTAGTAAAATTTGCTTACATTTATGTTTACAACCCAACCCAACCCAAATTTAATCAAAACACGAAAGGAAATAGGACACTATGGGCCAGTTTGAAAGACAGAGTTTAATTTTCTTTTGTTGACCCAACAATTCTCCCTCTTCCTTCACTAGACCCTAAACCTGCTGATAAAGGACCATTACCAGCCTTCCGGATCTCTCTTGGGTGATTCAACAACCTCATTGTCCAACTTTTCACCAAAACTATGCACATTTTAATGCTTGATATTCTTCTGTGCATCTGCTGTAGACCACTTGTGACAAATGTGATGGTGCCTAGAGGTCAGCAATTTGAACGGTTAAGCTCACAAGCCCAAGGCAACAGAACCTTTAGAGTGAGGAGTTACCATTTTGCTATTGGAGTTCCAGCTCCTACACGTGTGCCCCTGGATGTAACTGAAGTACAAATAGATTTTAATATCAGGAATAACAAATAATGAATTGTTCCCAAATGATCATATTCTTGCATTCTCTGTTGTTTTGTTGGTTTTGGTTTTCTAGTTTGTTTGTTTCCTGTTTGCTAATGGCAATAAACAGCTCGGTTTGCTTTTGATTTGAAAGCCTTTTCTGCATGATTTTGTAGGCAATCACATATTTAATGGAAGCATCTGTCTAATGGGATGCTTTCTGCTCCTTACCAACATTCAGTGTCATAGAGGCAGAGCTACAGCTTAGTACTGACATCAGCCTTGGTGGCTTCTGCCAAAACCCACTGCAGTTCACCTATCAAACCCTGCCCTAGTGTTTCTGTTTTGTCTAGGGAATGAATCGGAGAAACAGGCAATAATGACAACCCAGGAGAGGATGAAATCCAGGGAAATCTTGCTAATGCTGCAGCTTTTTTGAGTGACAAGCCTAACACCATCAGAGCTGGTTAAGAGAGGCTTTCTGAGTAGGATGGAGACCAACAGCCACTAAATAAGGAAGGATTCAACCTTGTGAAGGAAGGAAACAAGCTCTGGGTACAAGGATCTGTATCAGGGTGACAACAGTGGGGACTTCAGTGGTGACCCAAGTGCAGACACCTAAATTCAGTGTCTTACTTTGCAGAGCCATTGAAGATGTCCAGGCCAATGCCTGGGTGCCTGCCAGACCCCTAAGTAGGACTTTTTCTGACACCAAGAAACAGAGGCTATTGAAGGGGAGGAGGGAGAAGAGCAAAGCCCCCTGCCTGAGGGACTGGGAGGTGCTTGCAAAGACAGGTGGGTCCCAGGGGAAATTTTGGGTAGTGTGGATGGGAGAGGACGGAACAGCATGGCTAAGCATAAACAAAGGGCTAGCCAAGGGAAGAGGTTACTAAATTTTTCATCCAAGGGAATTTCTAACCTTGAGATCCATTGCTCCTGTGGCTGGTGCAAAGGTGTTTTATTTTTCATGGGTGCTGAGTGCTGAGCACTGGTGGAGGTACAATGCACGATCACCTGTATTGAAGAGAGCCTGCTTTACCGTAGCCCAGGCTAACTTCCAATTCCTGTCCACCTGAGAACTTTACTGATGGAATATTTGATAGGAAAGGAGGGGGGGATCCAGGTCCTGACACCACCTTTAGCTGGCCCAATCCTTCTGTCTCTTTCTTCACAAAGTGATTTTTCACAGACTGTGACACCTTTTTCAAGTGCGTGTGGTAGAATTGCCTCCTTGATGATTGCAGTTTGGAATAAAATAAAGTCTCCTTGGTCCCCTGCAAGCTTTATCCTTGGAAGTGCAAGTCACTCCTGGGCTGGAGAAGGAGAAGGGTGAGAGGCAGGCAATGACAAGAAATAAATAGAGAGAAAGAAAAATGGACTTTCCCAGATCATTTTTCTGAGGTGCTTGACCCAGTCACCATGGTGACCATGAGCAAGCGTTTGAGAGGCAGGATGACTCATGTTTGGCAATGGAGCAGCATTTCTTAATCCACATTTCAGCAGTGGCTGATGGGGACCTCGCAGCTTCGAGGTACACCCCTTCCAGTAACATGGGGAGCTGTTTCCAACTGAGCTTGGAAGGAAGGTCCTTTGGAAAGTCCCTTAGAAAGCAAAATGGCAGTGAAAAAGATGGACTTATGAAGTAAACCCTCTGGTGCAATCCTGAGCATGCACTTGGACATGGCAGGTAACATTCATTTATTCTTTTAGACATTCTTCCTTGGACATCTCTGTGGTATGGCTCAGAATTCTGAGTCCAAACCTAGCGCTGACACAAAAGCCAGAGCACCAAGCTGCATAGGTTGCACGGTGGCAATCACATGGGACACGCGCCAACACAGTGCAAGTGGTTGCCTTCTCCATCTCTTCTCCAGGTGGACCTGCCACTACCGTTGTTACTAGCATCATCAGGATTACCAGAAAGCACTGCTTGCCCAGACACCCATTTGTTTGGTGCAGCTTCAAAAGTTTGAGTGTAACGTAGAAGGTTGGTCTCCCAAAGTATCTAAACCATCAGTGATATTCTAAAGGGGAGTAAATCCACATGAAGCAGTGGAGGAATATGGATGATAAAAAGGCAAAAGGGATTTCATTAGGTGGGATGACTTTTTGCTTGTTCAATGCAGCAAAAAGAGGCTACAGGGGAAGAAGACCTCTGACCAGCTTTCTGCCAGGAGGGTGAACACCAAAGAAAGATTATAGCTGCTTAAGGAAGAAGATGATATGGACACAAAACTAAATGATTGCAAATGAGGCACGGATATGTTCCCACTGCAAACAATAAAGTTTCTGAGTTGAATGCAATAAGATCCAAAATGGCCCTCCCAAAGGCACAGGCAGCAGAGGGTCAGAGGCTGGGACACACATGAAGCTCAAGTGATTTTGAACGGGATCAGGCAGTGACAGCTACTCCTTTTCCATGTGGTGACGGCTGCCTGTCGTATTTGCCCATCAGAGCCACAGAGGGGTGCAGGGAGGAGGAGAGACAGGGAGAAGAAGAAGAGCTATGAAGGAAGTAGGTCCTTGAGGGACTGCCAATGCACTTGGTGGGATGGCAGACGTGATCATATTTCTGGCTACGTTGCTCTCCAATGGCTTGTCTGGATTCTGCTGTGAGTCACCCAGTTCTGCTTTGAGCCGTAAATGCTTGGGTTTGGAGCAAATTATTTTTGTTCCATACATTAGACTGCTAATTTAATCATCTGCAGTTTCTCTAAGTGCATGCTGATAGGTGTGCTGTGAGAAGACAGAGAAAGAAGGAACAGACCTTTTCCAGCTGAATGTGTGGAATAAATCCTGACAGGCTGATGGCCACTTTCAATGTAAACAATCTTCACTCAGCCCCCAACCCCAGCTGCCTTTGGCTCAAACAGCCTCGGACACTTGGGATAGTTTTGTTTTGAAGGCAAATACTTTCCCTTGCCCTGAAACTGCAGCAGGAAAATGAAACGGCCCATGTCCTGATTTCCCTGACCTTTGTGGGAAGTTCATGGATCTGTCCTGTAGAAGCCCAGTAGCCACACTGCCTGCTGGGGTCAGCAAGGGATGTTACTGAAGCCCAAGAAGAGTCTGTGCATCAGGTGTGTCATGTGGAGTGTTTCTGAGCCAGTTCTCACACCTCAGGACTAGCAGGTGGCCAGAGACCTAAAGCTGTGATGGGACAAGCTTCGTGCACACCACCCCCCTATCCAACAGCTTTACTATCACTACATGTCCTAAATGGAGAGGCCAAACCTACCACTGGCAGGTAACTCCATGTTTTTCATCTATTTGGCCAGCTGGGTCCTACTTGCCTAGATAAATGTGCCAAGTGATGAAGCCTAATGGAGAAACAGGTAGGTCAGATGAGTAAAGTCACTTAGAAGACTCTTCCTCTCTATCTTTGCCAGTCAGCAAAGATTAAGCCCTTCTTTCAAAGACTTTTCCATATATTTCTTACTATTCTTGCACTGAAGCATTAGGTGAGCTCTTTAACACTCGACAGCAATGTAAAGGAAGCCAGACTGATCCCTCATAGGCCATCTGAGGAAGAAGTAGTCACCTCTTTATTTTTATTTTCAGGACACAGCTTCAGAATTAGCCTGTGGAAGGGTGCATCTGCCGGAAAGGTATTAACACACCAAGACACCAAACTTCAGGGCACGACCTACACTGCAGTTTATGGGATAGAGAAAGAAACGTTTGTGTGGGCAGGTTAGCACAAGTATTTTCCACAATGGTGTCTGGTTTTCTTTTTAATTTCTTGGGAAGGCAATCCAGGGTACAATTCAAAGTAGACCCTGAGGTTGCCTACGTGTCTGGTATGACTGGAGATAAATGCCCTGGGATTCCTCCTGATGTCTGGATGTCCCTCCAGAAGAGCACAGGGCTTCTCTAGGTCCTGTCTTGCAACCAAAAACCACATACAGTTCCTTCATCTATCTTAGGGGATCTTGGACAGTACCGGGCATATCTTAGGGAAGTAAATTGCAATCAAAGTCTGGTTAGCAATACAGCTCTCTAGACATGGGCAATAATGGGAGCTGAGACACCCAGCTCACATGCAGACCACCTACCTGTAGACAACTATACATAGAAGCCTTCACATGTGAATCTGGTCCTACCCCTCATCTCTTTGTCTACCTGCAAACCAGAAATTAGTGTTTTATAAGAATTATTATATGCCTTGTTTACCAGAGTCATGGATGAGAGGGGAGGCACTGGTAAGGAGGTATTCAGGGAAGGGGACCCAGGGAGGATGATGGCCAAGGAGGTGATCAGATGCGATGGGAATTGGTGCCTTCTCCTCTGTTGCTTTCCTAGGACAGCAGCAGCTATCCACCAATACCCACACCACTATTTCCTGCTCCTTTGCCTGAATGCCAGCAAAACAGCAGTCTCCTTGCATGCAGACACCACTGGGTGCTTTCCTGCCTCCCACATCCATCTGGATCCACTACTTTGAGCTCCTCTGGGCTAGAAATAGCGTTACTGTTTGTACAGCACCTGACACAAAAGGGGCTGAAGCACATGACTAATGGGCTTGTGCATCATTAAGGCTCTCAGACAGATCATCCTGCAGAGATCCCTGAAGTGCTGTAACCGTGTGGTGTCTCTGGAAGGGAAGCACAATGTGATTAATCCCAAATAGCTCTGTTTTGGCAAGGTAGAAGAAAGGAGAGATGCAAGGTTTGGAAAACTCTGTGCTTTACTGCTTCTTCCTCTGTCTCTGCATACTCATCGCTGAGCCAGGAGTACACGGAAAGCAAACCTGGTGACGTGAAGTCATTCTGTTTTGTTTCCCCAGATCCCCAGCCTGAGTGCAATGTTGAGGGAGGCAGACAAGCCCGTGGCTGGCCGCCAGCTCAGCTTCACAATGTATCTTCACAGCTTTCCAGATAATTCCTGTGGAAGGGACCCTGGGAACAGAAATAGCCCATGGCTGAAAAACTTTCCTGGTGTAGTTTGACAAGTGTCTCCTAGAGAACTTGGCTTTAAGGCAGAGGTTCAAGAGCTGGAGGCTGCTATGAAGCCAAGTCCTCTCCTGTCTCTGCTCAGAGCAGGTTGGTGAGCAGCTGATGGTGTCTCCACTGTTGTGTTGTGCATGTGCTTGTGTTCCATGCCCTTCCAAACTGGATTCCTGAAAACACAACTGGGGTGGGAATACACGTGTCAGGTCCCCTGCCCAGGACTCAGGTGAGAGTGGTCTCACCCAGGGCAAGAAATCCCATCACTGTCAGCTTCATCTGGTCACCTAGGGGCTTGAAAGTGGCGCTGAGTCCCTGGGGTTTAGGGCTGGTGCCCTCCACAATCCCTGTCTTTGTCCGTGGGCTGTATCTCAGCAGTTTGTGAGGCTGGTCTGCGGAAATCTGCTGCTGGAAAACAGCCAGGGATGAGATGTGGCATGAGCCTACTGTGCGTTCACCTCCTTCCCTTGGGCCGTCCTGCGGTGGCAATGCCTGGCGCCAGACCATCCTCCTGCCACGGGGGGGGCTCCCATCCCTTTCCCAGTTAGCTTGCCCTAACCCCCTCTTGGCTCATTGACACAAGAAAAGAGCACCCTGCAGTGAAGATATCCCTATTCCTCATTGCCTCTATACTACAATCATCAGGTTTTGGCTTAGGATATGAACTTCCCTCTAAACAAATTTCTTTGTTACCTTTTCCCCATCTCGATGCTTTGGCAAAGCTCTGCTCTGTGGCAGAAGACCTGGGCCAAGACCCAGCAGAGCCCTTCCAGCAAAGGCTGGGGCAGCCTTTCGTAGGGGGGGCTGTCCCCCGCTCAGTGCCTGCGTTAATTGATCCTTGCATGGTTGATCTCTTGCAGGGCTTCCTTATGGTTTTGTTTTTTTTCCCCCATCATGGACATCTTTTTGGAGGATTTGCAGCACTTGCAACCTTGCAACAGTCTTGCAGGGGAGGGCAGGCAGGAGTTCTTTAATTCAGGACATCAGGTGAGGTAATGCCTGCGATTTGCTCTAGCCTTTGACTCACTGGGGGAAACACAGATCCCATGAAGTGTGATAAATAAGCAAACTGCAGGACAGAAGATTCCAGGTCCTGAACCCAGGTGGCACCAACCACCTCATGTTCACAGTGCTCCAGGCACTCTTCTTGGGCAGATATGTGTTGGAGAGAGCTGGCTGGAGCCAGCCCAGTCCTTGCTGTCTCCTGCCCCTCTTCCTTTACTGAGTGCCATCATTGTTCCTACTGTGAGCAATGAGAAAGGCGGCTTGGAATTGTCTGGGGAAGGGATTTCTCCCAGCAAGAATCCCTTGCAGCTGGTGGTTTTTTTTCAGCTACTGGAGGGGATAAAAAAAAAAGTTGCATTTCAGGGCGCCTTAACGACTGAGTTGTGAATTGTTTCAGGTTGGAAACTTCACAGGAGGAGGAAATGCCCTCTCTTTAGCGAGCTGGCAGCTGGTATTCTGCCACCAGAGCTGGTGGTTCTCTGGCTCGGCTCCAAATGCATTAGCTAAGGAGCCCTCTTAGAGAAAGACTATTCATTAGGGGTAGCTAAAAAGCCATATCCTGTTCCAGCCACTCCAGTAAATCCATCCCTGGTCTGATTGCACCCATAAATTACACTGTGGGGAGAAGTGGAGTCTTCTGTTTCCATGTGACAGCTTTATACAGCACCGAAACAGGGCAAGGATAGGCAGAAGTTGCTGATGTGTTAGCCATACTGGAGGGCTACCGTGTGACTACAGGTATGTTGGTGATACCTCAGTTTCCTTAGCCAAAAAGTGATGACAAACAGTGTGGAAATAGATGGGTTATCTCCCTCCCTGGTGACATTTGTGTGTGTGTCCCTTCTTACTATTTAGTCCTTTGAGCTACGGAGCTGGCACTGCTGCGGGAAGCGTGTCCCCAATGCACATTGTGTGGGAAGATGTGAATGCTACCTCTGCCATTCAGGGAGGTTTCTTCACCAGCCCAGGCAGCAGATAATTGATACAACAAATCAACTTCATTTGTTGCATACATTTTTTGCATATTTTGTTCATACAACAGAGAGTTCATTTTTGCCTTGCAGTGGCTGGAATTTGCTTTGGAGGAAGGAGGATGATGAGGATGTTTGGGGGTGTGTGTTCAGGTATAGGTGTGAATGGCTAAAAGGTCTTTGGATGGAAAGTGCTTGTAAAGGGAAAGCCTTCAGAAGGAAGAGCTCGTCACTGTGTTCCTAATGGCATTTTAAAGGAAGTATTTACAGCAAATAAGAATGGCAATTAACTGCCGAATCTGAAAGCAGCTCCCTTGTGAAAGCAGCCAGCTGCTGAACTTTAAGCTGAAGCTATTCCTCATGAACCACCTTCACTCCTAAATCCCCAAACCCTTTCAGCTGCAATGAACTTAAGAGCAGGTGAGTAAACAAAAACAAGACCGTAAAACATGTTTGGCTCTTGGAAACACTTTTGTCAGTTTGAGCATTAGGAGACAGAGCTGATGGTTCTGTTTTGGGGCTCTGCAAACCCTCTGTTGTGTGGTCACCTCAGGGAACCTCAAAGCTTTACCACCTCAGGGCTGCTGGAGATAAGAAGGGATCCCAGTCCAGCCTTCCTGGCACCTAGTTAGCCTCACCACACCCCAAGACTCCTGCCCTCCCTCCTCATCTCTTACTGTGCCTTCCAGATCTCCAACTACTTTCCTTGCCTCTCATCACAGATTTTGCATAGAAACAAGCTACCATCCATGAAGGGCTCCACCATAGCTGTAGAGGGTTGCCTGTCTCTGACCCCACGGTCCCATTCAAGAGGTCCTATGTGAGGGAGAGATGAGTGCTGTCACATACTCCAAAGAGATGACCTTGCCCACTGGGAGCTATCACCCAGCAGGTGCTCCATAGTAACCTGGTGGGTGAGAGGGCTGGACGGGTCCCGTATGTGAGGTCTGCCTGAAAGACTTGGATTACCTAAATCCTTTTTTGACAGGTTGCCAACAACTGGTATGTTATTGCAGACCTTTTTGCACTACAAATGGCTCAAAATAGTAATTAAGCCTCAGAGCCACTGAGACACCTTGTAAAATGTGGAGAAGACCCTGTGTTGATGTGGATGTGCAAGTCTCTAGAGAGGACTAGCCCTGAGTTATGTGGATGTGAGTCACTCTGCACTACTTTGCTGGTGAAAGTGCACGGTTTTCTTCCCATTTTTTCTTCTTCATTTTTCTAGTGGATATAGCCATAGTGGTAATCCTGATGTAGCACCTCCTGTGAAGAGTGAAAAAGCAACACCTTGAACTTTACAGCATCCATCCTCCTCTAGGACCTCGCCCATCAGCAAAAGTCACCAATGCCTGCACCACCATTTAGCAGCCAATGCACAGAGGAAGAAAACCTTGGATATCCTCAGAAGAACTCTTTTGGGTTGATGCATGCAACAGATGGTCCTTGATGACAACCCAAGCGAAAGCAAATGACAATCCCAGGGTTATGAGACCACACTTAGCCTTGCCTCCTTATCACATGACAAGGAAAGGAGGCAATTAGTTCACAACACAGAGCAGAAAACCACCTTTACAAAGCATTGTTAGTACCAGGCTTTCCTGGGAAAAGGTCTGCTCAGACGGCAAACCTGATTCACAACTTCCAGAGGACCAACTCAACACAAGAAGCGTCAAGTTATTCTATAAGGAATGATGGAGAAAAAACACTGCTTTGTACCTTCAAAGCTAGATACCTTAGGCGGACTTCTAAACTTCGTGTGTAAAAAGATTAAGGAAAGGGACCAACCTGGGTTGGTCAAAAATGTCTAAACATCTGTTAGTTGGAAAACTGGATTTTTCACTACACACATTTCATGCCAGAAGATCTTTTCAGCCTTGTTTTGCCCAAACACCAAACAGCCAAACCCTGAAATATTTTCTGTTGTCAATGACAATGTCATTTTTCTGAGAGTTGCAGTTCAGTTGCTTTCCCATTGCTTTTAACTTGTCTGGGGGATGGTATAACCTGTGATGCAACATTGACTAGCACTTGTTTCTTGGTTTAGTGGGAAACGTGGGCTATACCAGGAAATGCAGACTTCCATCACCATGTGAAGGGTGATAAGGGTAAGAGACAGGGAAAACATCTGTCCAATAGTGCCATGCACCGTACAGAAGTATCCAGGGGTAGAACCATATTTTCCTGAACTGAATTTATGTGGAAAGAGAGATTTCAAAGAAAAATCCTATCTCCTCAGGCAGCTCCTGTCCCCATCAGCCACTTGAATTTAGGAGGTTATATTAAAGAGTAGCTGTCGCTGCAAGCACCACTCAAAATCCCACCAGTGTCCATGGAAAGATGATTGCTGAAAATGTGGTGCATCAGCCACAGCCTTTGCAACTGCTGTTTCTGGGCTTCAGCTGTTGTAAAAATGTATTTTCTCATACAGAGAACAAATATTTTAAGAAATTGTCACACACTTTACTTCGAAAGTGGGTTATGTGTTAAACATTGCCTCGTTTAACTCTACCACTGCTCTCTGCTGAACACACAAAACAATACCTTGCAGACAAAACACAGCTTGTATCCTATAGCATAAACCTGCTAAACGAACACTAAGGACGCTGCAAAGGACTCAAAAGATCAACAAGGTCACAGTGAAAATCACATTTGCGAAACTTTGGTTTCTTACATTTAAGGAGTTTAATTCCAGGTTCATGCTATGTTGCCTCTGCAGTGTCCCTGCCATGCCAGCTGTGAGGAAAGGTGGGCGCTCAGTTAAACAGCAGCTCAGCTGAGCTGTTCAGCATCTCCTCACTGGTCAGTATGTGACTCCACACTTCACAAACCCACAGAGCACAAACAGAGCTCCGCTCTGACAACAGAACTATTTGTTTCCTCATGGATATCTGAAGGTACTTAGCTCAGTTATGGCCAAACATTTTGCCAACAAATATATTCTTCTTTCCACGGCTCTTCAAGGAGAAAAAGATGCTTTAGAGCCATTTGACCATCCCATTTACAAAGCAATGCCAAAATATGCCTGTTCTGAGCGTAGATTCCTGAGCCTTTGGTGTCTTAAAGCGTAACTCCCATCAGCTCCAGCTCCAGCTAGAAGTGTTCTGGACTTTGGCAAAGCTAGTCCTGTATTAGGCTTCCAGCAAGATTCATCTCACCTAGTTTAAATGTTTATTGTGTCCCTTGGAACTCGTGATCTTTGGCCTTCCCCAGAGAGGAGGAGACACTGGTGCTTTTGGAGTTTGACTCATCTGGCTGGTTTAGATAGAAATATTAGGACGAGGCCAACTGCAGCCTCAAAATACCTGTTTTTCATTGTTGGTTATGTAGAAAGCTGAAGAGCAACTGGCTGAAGACCCATCTACTATTGGCATCCAATGCCAGGGACTGTCTTTACACTGGAGAAGATGGGAGCAGTGTGTAACAGCAGTCCAGGGGACCGCAGAGGAGCAGTCACGCCCATTACACACCATCAAGTCGTTGCTTTCAAAAGCCCTCCCCCAGCAAGCTCCAGTCTTGCTAAGATGTGCATCCTCAACACCTCAGAAATGTGCTTTTTTTTCACAGATGTTGGCCATATTGGGCCAGCTTTGTCTAATTCCCTGCCCTGACACAAAGCCCAACCCCAATGGAGCAGCATGCCAAGTTTTTGCTCTGACACATGGTATTCCCAGAGCTTTTTAAACTCAAGGTTGCCCCCATCACACTTCTTTTAGGAGCTGAATGCTGTGTTTTTTCCTGTCATCTTTGTCAGGTATGGCTATCTCATGGCAACTCGCATTTGGCAGAACAAATTCAGTCCATTACAAAGATGCAGGATGGAAAACTTTACCTAATAGATAACAATTGAAACCAGCAACTGGGATTTTATTCCAGAAGGGTCTCATAATAGGTACTCTCAGCCCTACCTAGAACACAGCACAGCAAACACATCAAGTGATAATCCTCATTGGTCAATCGGAAGATAATTCAGGTTGCTTTCCCAAGGAAATAAACTCATTTTCTGAAGAGCCTTGAGCAAAGTGCTGTATGTACTCACTAAAGTGAGCACACTCCTAATTAAAACCCTACAGGTAGCACGAAGCCTTTCCTTGCTAACATGACACAGTTGCTAGTACCTGGTTCATGCTGTTTGCTGTGGCAAAACCCATTAAAAGAAATCTGGTAGCAAGAGATTAAGCAACCACCTTTCATAACCATACCAAAGAGCATCCCCCCCCCTCTTCCACTCAATCTTCATTACATCTCATTAACCAGATTATTAGAATTTATGAGCAAATATTTATCCAAATATAAATTAATGATGATATATCAAGCTAATTAAAAACTCCTTCCCAGAATATCCAGGACAAAGTTTTCTGTGTGCAAATATAATAAAACCGTCAGACCCGGCTTAATATAGATTCATTTAATGTTATATGGCGTATTTTGGTATTGGTTCCAAAACTCCTGTTGAGAGATTTTATAACATTTTGCCCACTGAATCACAGTAGTTTTAAGTTTTTCAAGATCTATTTTTTTCCTGTTTGTCGTACATCCATTATAGCAACTCCCTCCAGATGCGTCAAGACACTGCAGTACAAAAACAGACATTTGGCTTTAAATAGTTTTATTTGGTTGGGCAGTGGGTGGACTGGAAGCAGAGTAATCCCGTACATAGGTCATGGGAGACCTGGGTCCTGTTCCCAGTCACTTCCATGGAACACCGCATTATTTTGGCCAGGCAGAGGCAAAGTGCATGTTCAAACCTGGGTGCCCAAATGGTCATCTGAGGTCTCGAACGTAGCATCTTTTGTAACAGCAAAATTGTTCTAAACCTCTCCATCGGTCTCTGGCTTTCTGCACAAGGTAAGGAAGGAACCACATGCATTCACTTAGGCTCCAAATAATCATTTTCTGCTGGCTACCTCCAAACACATGTAGAACGTTTCCCTGTTGTTCTACACTGTGGTGGCTTCTGCACTAGGGCACAAGGAGTCAATCAACACTGTCACATGCTTTAGCTACACAATTCACTCACAGGGTCACTACCCATGTGCCTACTTGTAATTCTCTCCTGCGTCCTTCTGCAGGATGTCAACATGTTCTCCCTGGAAAGAAACCCAGCTCCCAGGTTGCTTTTCCACAGTGTTATCTCTAGTCAGACACAACTAACGCAGATGACTCCCTGTGACATGCCCACCACATGCATCCCTGCTATCGTGCCCTAGGCATGACATTCTAGTAGGCTGTAGCACATCCCTAACGCTATTGCAGACCCTCTGAACTGGAAAAAGAGAAGCAGAAATCACATTTGAGGGCTGCTTAAGAAACAGTATGGTTTGCCCAGGAAAGAAATGGTTTTGCCCTCACTGCAATGCTTTAAGAACAATCTTGAAAAACAGGTCAGGAATGATTTGGGGCCAAGTGTTCTTTCCCTGAGAAAAGGAGATGGACTGGAAGACCCATCCATCCTTTACGATTTAATGAATTGATGCTAATTTGGCATAAGCCCATTTGATGGAAACATCCTGTGGTGCAAAGAAGACGAGAAGAATTTTGCCTCTTGCCTGGATGACGTCCAATAAATCAAACCAGAGCCTGGTACCTAGCAGCTTTTGAGACTCCGTGTCTGTGTCTGCTGGCATTTTTAATGAATGTATAGTTCCTGTGGACTAGGATCAATAGAGGACGTGTGGCAGATGGAATAGTTCATTGCCATTGCTCTTCTTCTAGTTAGATTTGATGCTCTGGGCCATAGCTAATTGTTTCAAAGCAGCTGACCATTCCTTTTCCATGCCAATTCTGCCACTTCCACCATAACTCAGAAAATTTCAGGACATACATGAGACTTCTCTGACAATCCAAGTAATTGAATGGCCTATCTTTCATTCCTCTTTTTAAATCACACTTTTGATTGGGTCCTTCTGTACACAACACAACTAAATAAGTTTGGTTTTCTGTGGAATTGTGTCTCATGGTGGATTTTTAGTGGGTATTTTCTGATGTCTAACCAGTGGCTGAGCTCACTCTGCAACCTTCCTTCTGTGATGGAGAGTATGAAAGTTCCCACTCCTTTACCCATCTGCCCATTTTTATAGGAACTTTGTATACTGTGGACTTTTAGCACTTTCTCAGATGTAATTGAGATTGATGACACGATCCATCAAGTGGTGGGGAAAGGCTGACATGCACACAGGCTCAGGGCAATGACATAAGACCTTTTTGTCTTAGGAAAACATGCTAAATGCTCTTCTACCAGAATTAGATTCTCCACTTCTACCAGAACAGACTTGGTCTCATCTGAAATGTGTTTCTACCTATGTTATCTGCCCCATTGTTTATTTCACAAGTGACAGCACTGCTGTGCCTCTGTGAGCCTGCCTTCTGCAAAATGCTTTGTGAAAGGACTTCTGCCCTGTCAAAAAAAATTCTACAAGAATTATCATTTTTTTGTTTGTTTGTTTGAAGGAGACCTTTCTGAGCCTGGTTTGTGTAGCAGCTGCCTTTCCTTCCAGATGAAAGTAAAAAAGCTAGTACACTGTTTTTCTTAAAAGTATTAATAAAATATTTTTCTTATAAATCTTAAATAATACACTTTCTTAAAAATGTGTATTGGCTTCCACTGCAAACACAGGCAAGTCACCACCCCAAGGCAAACATAAGACCATGAACATGGAAGGTTTTGCTTACACTGAGGGATCCCTGAAGTCATTCCTTATCTGGGTAACCTGCTGCTGCTGGAGGGACAGCGTGAAGGGAGCCTGGGTTATGGCCTTCATCCATGTGTGGCACCAGCTCTGGGTGCTGCTGTGCCTTTCTCACACCAGTCTTGATTTCTAACCAAATCCAAAGGATAACAAACATGGGAGCCCACCACCCAGACTAGACTATGCTTCTTAAAAACAAGGGACATTGAGATGTGTACATCACCATCCTGGGTGCTGGCCCTGACCCCAAGGGTTGGTTGTTTCCTCTTAAGATGCTTCTAGGGTGGTGATGGAGAAGGCCTTTGCCTCCAATCCTGAGACGGGCCCATCTGGGGTCCCACATTGTCTTTGCACGCTCCCCAGCCACTGAAGAGTAGATGGGGAGCAGGGCTCCATCCCTCCTCCTATTATTTCCTTCCTCCTGGATCAGGTTTGAGGAAGCAGGTCACTACCTATCTGTAGGTGTTGTATAGGGGATTCTGGTTCCTGACCTGTTGCATAGCTGCCCACCTGCAAGGATGAAGCCAGCACCTAACTTCTAGGAGGGGTTTCCATTAGCAGAAGTGCCAGTGAAGCCTGAATGGTTGTGTGACTTAAGAGAGATTTTGTCTATTCTCTGTCTCTAATAAAAGATGGAGCTGACATAAGGCTCAGCTTTCTCTCACTCAGGCATCTTGCTTCTATTAAACTTAAAAAAAAAAATAATATTCAAACTAGGATACACCCCACCTCTTTGCAAATAGCTGCAGTGCAGACACCATCAGCGGGGTTAGTGGCCCCTGACTGCTTTTGTAGTCAGGGGAGGGGAAGAGGCAGATTGACACTGCAATTCATCTCATCCTAAGGTGGATGTCCAAAACAGGTCATGTGAGTCACACCTTCTGGCACTCCCCTCAGAAGAATAAAGGGCACTCTGGGTGAATACGATGGATTGATCTTTTACTGATGTTGCTCAGAGAGGGAGATGGACCTTCAGAGGTCCCTTCCAACTAGCATCTTCATGATGCTGTAACTAGCTGAGACGAAGGCACAGGTGCCTGAGACAACCAAAGGGAGATGAATCCTGTCCTACAGAACACCCTTAAACTCCTGGTTCACATCTCTGAGAAGCCTCCAGTTACTGTTCTCTTGACAGGTCTTTGCTAAGGGAAGAGGAACCCTGGCATCAACCACACAACCACCACCCAGGATCCCCTAACAAAGCAGCTCAGTAGAGCTCTACCGCACACCCAGCAAAAGATACAACCCACACAAGAGTTGTGTGGGTAATTAGGATTTCATCTCTTGTTGAACAACCAGCTGCTTAAAAAGTCTCATTAACCACAGAAACTGTTAATTGTGTTAAAACTCCTGGTGATGGCATCCTGTGCTTGGGGATGTGTATCACAAACACAGGAATGAGCCACGTTACTCAGCTGATAAGTAGACTGTAGAGGTATTGGGAAGTTTGCACCAATTTAAAGAAGAATCTGTAGATTATTCAAGTGTGGAGAAAACAGCTGACAACATTTGGCACATGCATAGGTCCTGTTATTTAAAATTATTGGTTATTTTTGCTTCCCAACACTGTTGTGATAAATATTGCTTCTGCATAACTGATGTGGAAACTGTGTTGCAGAGAGTTGCAAGGACGTGTGCAGCCTCATACGGAGCCTGGTGACAGCCAGGACAGAAGTTTCTGATTGCTAAGCAAATACTAAGTAGAGCTGGGAGTGTTTTTTCAGCTGACAAATTTACTTATCCCTAAAAAGTATAACCAGACAGCAGTCAGTCAACAGCGTAAGTCAATGACAACTTCTTGCAAATTCACGTCAAATAGAAAAAAAAGAAAAAAGTCAAAACACTTCAATATTTTCAGAAGGAAATAGAGCACTTATTTCATTTTAATGTGACAGTTCATTTGGAAATGTATCTGAGTACTCATTTGTTAATAGTGTTCCACTCAAATTGAAACAATAAGTTTCACTTCAATTGAAAGTGAATTTTGTTTCCCATGAGTGTTTCATTTTCATTTAAAATGAGTATCAATATCATTTCCAGTTGCCCCCAATTTATTTCTCCTAAGTTTGTCTAACAAGCAAATAAAAAAGCCATTCTACTTAATCATTTACGATCTTTTCAAGGAGAATTGGCCCTGCCATGTTGCAGTTTGTGGATTTAAAGTGAACTTTGCTGATTTCTCCGAGTTTCAGACATGTCTCCTGAGCTGTAAACTCAGAGATTAGATCTTGCAGGAGTTTCTGTTCTCCTTCTAGATAGCATTGAATGATTCTCAAATTTGAGTAGGAAATTGCAATTAATAAAAGGGGGGCTGAAATCAAAGGCAGCATATTTTGTCATCATAAAATAAATGAACTTTTGCTGTGTTTATATTATACATATAATACAGCAGGAAGTAAAGATCAAAGCCATGTTTATAAAGGACTTGGCAAGTTGTGTGCTTGGAGGAAGCAAATGGGATCATGGGAGGTACTTAAAGAACGAAGTTTGGTTTTTTAACCGGTGTAAATCAGTGTATCTCCCTTGACTTCACTGCAAGGGTGGTGATGCACGTCAGTGGAGAAGCTGGTTCAAGGGTTTCAAGGGAGGACAGAGAAGGCACAACAAAATAAAATATTTTTTGCTACTGAAAAGTATTTGCCTCTGTTCGCTCTCTGTTTCCAAGTACTGGGGATCACTCAGAGGAACAGGATCCCAACTCCCAGCTTCATGAGCTGCCAGGTGTAAAGGTTTGAATGAGGTTTGGAGCTGGTTTCTACCCTGCTGATTGACGAGTATCAGATGGGGGCTCAGCCTTTGGGAACTGGCATCTTGCCAGCCCCACAATTCCCGAACTATTTATTTGCAGGCTACAAAAATCCCCCAATGCACCCGGTCAATTAAGGAGAAACTGAGGCACAGGCAGGCAGGATAATTCATCCTGGGTCTTGTAGCAAGAAAAGTTCACTGCAGCCTTACTGCTCCCTGCCTGAGTTATACCACGAACTCCCAAGCTCACGCAGGATGAAAACTCTTCACAGCAGCAATTTCAGCCCTACGAAGTGCAGAGACAAACACACCAAATACCACCCGCACCCAGAGAGAGAGACTGAAGCAAAGAGGCACAAGACAGCAGCATGGTGAGACCACCCGAGGGACACCTCAGCTCCCACCGCTTCCGGTGAATTATCCTGCTGAAGGGCAGGTGGGGACTGAGTGGCCTCAATTATGTGTCAGCCTTGGGCTCCAGCTGTTCCCAGGGGGGGACACAGTGCTGGAGGGAGATCAAAACCTCACCAGATCAAAATCTGTCCTGTGGTCACGATGCTGTTTCCACTGACTTGAGAGGCAGCTTCAAGCAAGAGGGTTTGAAAAATCCTGAGAAAAAGTGCAGAACTAGCTGTAGCGTTTCCCTGGCTGCAGGGTTAGTTGAAGCCAAGTGCCCAGTGGGCTGCGGGACACGTGGGTCCCACCCAGTAGATGGAGTGACAGACCTCCCTGCTTTGCTGAGCTCTGTGCAAAGGCCATCGTCAATATTCAGAGTTATTTTAATCTCTTTTTCTCCCCTTAGCTTTAGCTACACCGTTCCAGAAGCTTAATCAGGTGCCCTGAGCTGGGTGCCCATTGTTACGTGAGGTGGTGATGGGGAGCACTGGTTTTGCATGGCCACGGGTAGCACTGGTGCTGGAAGGGGACGTTGCTTTGGGCATCACGCTCCCTGGTGGGCTCTGTGCCCACGCAGCCTCCTCTGCACGCAGAGGACTGCACCCGTTTCACCCGGGCAAACAACTTGCCAAAACTTTTAGAGCACAACTCGTCAGACAACCCCAAATGAGCACCCAGTGACACGGGCACCGTGACAGGGCTGGGAGCTGAGGGCTCGACTCCTGAAGGAGGGGGATCAGTCCTGGGAAATCACTGAGGACCATCACCCTTGCAGATATGACCTGGTCCTGCTCCAAGTCCCTGCACAACCATGGCATCCCGGGAAGTCTGCAAGACTTCTGCTTCAGACTCTGACACGCTCCTTGGGGGGGATGAAACCTCACTCATCTGCAATACCTTCTCCAGGTCACAACAGAAGTGGGAGCCCTGGGCCCACGGGGGCAGGTCCAGGTGCCCTTCCCCAAACTGGGAGGAAGGGATGCGGGGGGCGGGGACGGCAATGCTGTTTGGAAACCACTGTGCCATAATCACAGCCTGTTTGAAACAGAGTTGCTTCCTCCTTAGCCTGAACTTCATTAATTAAACTGCTGAATGTAGAATGAATTAATTAAACCAATCATTATCCTGCTATTTTATTCATTTGCTATTTACTTTGATTGATCATATGATTCTGATTAATAAATATTGAATAAATATTCATTAATTGAATTAATTAATCACTGGTTTATTCACCTATCAGTTACTTACTCCTCACCTCCATGCAGGAGTTGTGTCCTGAAAGTTTGTCCCAAGAAGCAGTTCCCCAGGGGTTCAGCCACAAGCAGATGGGCTGGGATGGGGGACAGTGTCACTTACCAAAAGGCAGGATGAAGAAGAAGGGGAACCAGCAGAGGATGAAAACACCCACGACGATGGCGAGAGTCTTGGCTGCTTTTTTCTCACGGGAGAACTTGAGGAGTCGCACAGAGAGGGAGCTCCTGAAGTTGTGCCCCTTGCTCCTAGTGCTGGAGAGAGGCTCCTCCATTACGCTGCGGCAGTGGATGCGCAGTACCACCTCCATGGATTTATTCCTCTCCTTCTTGACCCCTGCTTCCAAGCTCCGTGTGGTGCGCCTGGCCACCACGTAGATCCTGAAGTACATCACCAGGATGACCATGAGGGGCAGGTAGAAGGAGAAGAGGGAGGAAAACAGGGCATAGCCCGGCTCTTCTGTGATGCTACAGATGCTCTCATCTGGCGGTGGTGGCTCCTTCCATCCCAGCAGTGGCCCAATGGAGATGACCATGGAGGAGAGCCAGACCACCACGAGGATGACCCCCGCCTTCCTCTCAGTCATGATTGTGGGGTACTTAAGGGAGTACTTGACACCAATGTACCTGTCCACGGAGATGATGCACAGGCTCATGATGGAGGCAGAGCAGCACAGCACGTCCACCGCTGCCCAGATGTTGCAGAAGATGCGCCCAAACACCCAGAAGCCTAGCACCTCCAAGGTGGCCGAGAAGGGCAGCACGGTGGTGCTGAGCAGCAGGTCGGCAATGGCCAGGTTGACAATGAAGTAGTTGGTGACTGTCTGCAGGTGCCGGTTGCAAGCCACAGAGAGGATGACGAGGATGTTCCCCACGATGGCCGAGAGGATGAAGACGGCCAGGAAGACCCCAACGCCCACCGCCTGCACATCCAAGGCGAAAGTCAGCGTGGTGCCGTTGCCTTGGGGGGTCTCCTCACCTTGCAGCCCCCAGGACCGGTTGGCACCGCTCTGGCCACCCTGTCCCGTCCGGTTCCCACTCAAGCTGCCATTGCTCAGCTCAGGGAAAGTCATTGTAGAGAAGGTCTGGGCTCCATGGAGGGCGAGGAGAAAGCGATGCCGAGGCGTAGCCCCCGCGGCATGATCCCTGCAGCCTGCTCCAGGACTCGCTCCGCACCTTGCTGCCCCGCTGGGTCCCCGCAGCCGGGGTGGAGGGATGGATGAATGGATGGGTAGGTGGGTGGGTGGTGGGTGGGGGGCAGCGGGATGCGCGGCTCCTCGCCCCCCCCCCGCCCCCAGCCAGCCCGTTTCACACCGGCCGGCTGCGCTGCCCCCCTCCCCACGCCCGGCTCCGGCTGCCGCTCAGCCCCTCCGCCGGCCCGCCCGGGGGGGGCAGCGAGCTGGGTGCGCCCCCGCCGCCCTCGCATGCTCCGCGGGCTGCGCTGGGCAGCGGCCGGCAGCGCCCGGCGGCTCCGCTCCCTTCCCGCTCGCACCGAGAGCGCCGGGAGGGGCGAGGGAGGGAGGGGGGCCGGGCCGGGGGTGTGGGGACCCCGCGCGTCAGGTGCCGCCGGAGGAGGGGGGGAGGGCGGGCGGAGGAGGAGGAGGAGGCGGTGGCAGCGCTGCGTGGCGGGACAAGGCGAGCCCGGGGCAGGGTGAAGCCGGCGGCAGCCCCGGCGGGGGGAGGCGAGATGGCGGGAGGGGGCAACACGCACTTGGGGGGCCGGCACCCACTGGTGGGGGGCAGGCACTCGGGAGGGCAGCAGGAACAGCGGGAGAGGGCAGGCGCGCACCTGGGGGGCAGGCACCCACTGCGGAGGAGAAGGCATGTCCAGGGACGGGCAGGCACCCACTCGTGGGGGAGGGGGGGCACGCAGCGCTGAGGTGCAGACACCCCCGGGGTGGGGGTCGGGTGGTACCCCGGGGGTGCAGCCGCCGCGCCACCTGACGCCGCCAGGGGGCAGCAGAGCGCAGGGTTTGCCCGGCGGCGCGGCGGGTCCCCCCTGCCCCGGGGTCCCGGCGCGGCGGGGCTGGGGCTGCCCCTTCCCACCGCCCTGCGCCCTGCGTGCCCCCCGGCGCCAGCGTCCCGCCAGGACGGTGCCCCGCAAAGCTGGCAGGTCCCACCAGCCCCATTATCCCACTAGGGGGATTCCCTGCACGGCTGGCAGGACCACCCCCCCCACCCCCCAGCCCCATTAGACCGCTAGGAGGATTCCCTGCAAGGCTGGCAGGTCCCCCCAGCCCCATGATCTCGCTAGGTGGATGCCCTGCAAGGCTGGCAGGTCTCCCCCATTATCACACCAGGAGGGTGCCCTGGAAGGCTGGTAGGTACCCCTGCATCCAGGGCTGCCAGCTAGCATCTTTCCTATGCTAACCCTGGTCCTCCCGCTCTACCACTCCTACCCAGGTACCCTGCTGGGACTGCAAGCGCGGCTGCCCCTCACTAGTTCCTTCCGAAAGCAGAAGGGACAATCAGTGTCCTGCATCCAGGGACAGCTGTGATCGGCAGCTCTGCCGAGCTCTGTGACTTAACCCTGCTGCAAGACTTGGAAACGGCAGCTTGTCATTAAAACATATAGGCACATACTTCTAGATATTTTAAACAGGGCTGGTTTGTTGTGTGGTTTGGTGGGGTTTTTTTTCCCCCCCCTCCCCCTCCCCCCACTGATAAAAGCAGATCCTGTTTACACTGGTTTCCTCCCAGTGACCCTACCCTCCTGCCTCCATACATTGCAATGGGGACTGACCCCAGTGTTGAACAGGCGCTCTCCCTCAGCGCCTTTCTACTGTACACAGGAAATATTTCCTTGCAGTGTGTTTATCCATGATTTTTCAACTTTTCTTTCTTAAAAAAAAAAAAAATTATTTCAAAGGGCAGTTCAAGTGGACAGTGAGGTGGTTTAACTGTTGCTCTATCAGAGCATGAGAGATCTGTTGATTCACTGGATATGACGGTGGACAAGAAAATATAATAGTGTGTTTAGTCCTTTACTTTTCTTGAAAACCATTGCAGGAAATGACATATTTTTAGTCTTCCTTACTTCTTTCATGAATTTTTCCTTAAGATTTCCCCCTCCTTCCTAGAGCTGGATTTTTGACCCTGTTGGGAACAAGTAAAGTAGAGCAACTGGAAAAATCAAGCAAACAGAAACAAATACTGTACAAGAAAAAAAAAAAAAAGGTGGTTTTGCTTAAAAAAAAAATCCAGCAAACCCTTTGGTTGGGTTTTTTTTTTAATGTGAATTAAAGAAAAACAAAACCAAACACCCAGCACTTGAGGTCAAATTACTCATTTTCCTTATGTTTTGATGAAAACATGTCAACTACCAAAATGAAGTATCGTTTCTTACTGGGAGCTAAACTCAGCACGAGATGATCTCAACCCGTGGAATTTTGTAGCCGTATCTTTGCAGCTACACAGATTGCTGTCCAGATAAATATATCTCATCCAATCTATCCAGTGACATACAGAGATAAAGAAAACATGAGCCTTTCTCCAAAGTTAAGGCTGGACTGAGCTGCTCATGTGCAGTGGGACTTGAACCACCTTTTTGGTCAGAAAGTGCTTACAGATTTCTCAAGGGCCAGTGTCAGGACGGGGCCAGGCTCTTCCCAGTGGTGCCCAGCGACAGGACAAGGGGCACAAACTGCGACACAGGCAGTTCCATCTGAATGTGAGGGAGAACTTTACTGTGAGGGTGGCAGAGCCCTGGCACAGGCTGCCCAGAGAGGCTGTGGGGTCTCCTTCCCTGGAGACATTCAAACCCGCCTGGACACAACTGTGCAGCCGGCTGGAGGGGAACCTGCTCTGGCAGAGCTGGACTAGGTGATCTCCAGAGGCCCCTTCCAACCCCAACCAGTCTGTGAGTCTGTGAAAAGGAAAGTTGCTCCCAAATGACATGATAGGAAATGTCATTAGGGTGAAGACTGCACCTGCCCTGCATCTTGCCCTGCCTGGGTGAGCTTTCCTCCTCTCCTGATCTCTCTGAAGACAACCTGTCCACATTGCTGAGAGGCTTGAGCTGGCATGGATGGCAGGGTTCAAATGGGATGCAGGGGTGGGATAGCTGAGCTGAAGGTGCACCTTTTGGTGGGGGTAAGGCTGGGGGCTGCCACCTGGTGTGCTGCTCAGGACCTGCCCCAACCATGCATAAACCTTTGAGGTTGCACTGATGCCTTTCCCCTCCCGACCAGGGCAGGGAGAGAGCACGTCCCATGCCATCACCACAGCTCAGCTAGCGAACACCAACTCATTAAGATCCAGTTACCTCATTGCTTTCCATCTGTCTCCTTGTTTCAGTCTAAACCAGGGTTATTATGGCTGATTTAAACTAATGAGGAACAGGTTTATACTAATGCACTTAGACCCCAAGAAGTCTTTGGTTAGGTCTGTGTGGAGGAACTGAAGGGCTTGAAGTAAACACACATAGAGATCTGTGAGCACCAGGGACCCTGCCAATCTGTTGAGCTTGAGCTGAAAGGAGGTGCAGCTCCTTCCCCTGGTGATGTGTTAACACCTCTTTTTTCCCTCCTTTTCCCCCCTCTTTTACCCTTTTGTGACAGAGGTTATCCTAGGACTTGGGTAGTGCCATATAGTGGTGTGAACAGGGCTTTTACATGAAAAGACAGACATACACACCTGATGAACAGTGTTTGTCAGACTGTAATTCCATGTTACACCTGATTCTTGAAAAGGAAGGGTAATTTTTTGCTTCAAAAGACCACAGGTTAAAGGATTTTAGTCACCATTTACATGTCCTCTGGGTTTCTAACAAGCAGAGTGGTGCCCTGGCTGCACTCTTGCTCTGCAAAGGAAGATTAGCCATGGGGCAGGTGCCTGCAGCATCTCCCGGATGCAGAGTTGGGGGAGAGGGATCCTGCTCACATTCAATGCAGAACAGTGCTGAACTGATAATATTGAAGTGACTGTAAAGGTAGACCTGCCTTGCATTAAGCAGGACATCCGAAAATCCTCTGGGAACCCAAGATCAGTCCCCACTGCATGTCCCTCTGAGGCCATGTCCTGCTGGAGGTTTGTTAGCTCTGGGGCCCTTGGTGTCCAGCTGAGCCCAGGTCTTCAAGCATGTTTAAAAATGGGCTAGAAGTGACTGCAAGGGATGATTCAAACCTGTACTGCTGTCCCCCAAAGTGCCCAAGGTGGGGCTCCTGAGAAATCCCAGATAAAGACAGTAATTGGGAGGGGAAACGGGCAAAACATGGACTGGACATTCCCAGAGAGCATTAGAAGTGTGACAAATTTTTCTTTTAATTGAGGTTAAGGGATGAGGGCTGGGGTGTCTGTAAATTGCCCATCTTTGTTGTGAGGAAGTTATTTTGGCTTTGCTGTGGGGAACTCTTTTTGCTGATGTAAGTGAGGCTTGTGAAGATTGTGTGATGAATGTATGTTTTAGTGGTGGTGTTGGATTGTTGCAATTTTATTTAAGTCTAGGAAAAAACAGGCTACACTTTGAATGTTTATGTCTTAATTAATGAGGCGAGAAGGATAAAGAGAGGAAATAGCTTATATTAGCTAACTGATAAAGGTGGGGCAAAAGAAAATCAGACAGTCCTCTTATGACATCTACCTAAAATTGCCCAGACATGTATTATACTGTCCCTTTTCCCTCCTTTTCCTCTCCCCCAACCATCCCAGCCGCTATCACACCAACACCATTACTACATTTACTGTTTGCCAGTTTTCTCCTTTGCCTGCAACTGTGTCTGGTTTGGTTTTTAACAGTTTACTACCTTCCTGCAGTTCTGGTGGCCATCAGCAGTCCCCAGGCCACACATGGGAAGGACAGTGGTGACCTGGCCGAAGCCCCTTTACTGAAGATGGATCTGTCCCTTCCAAATCCACTCTTCATGGTGGCTTTCTCCTCTTGCAGTGGATTCCCTGTCCTCTTGGTTAGAAAGTCTCCTCTGGTCTAGCCTAAACTTATTTCATGGCTTGTTGCCGTCTATGTGGAGAGTATTACCTTCCTCTTACAGGTTTTGATTTAATTTTGGAGCATATAGAATAGAAAAAGGCAAAATAAAGGGAAAAAGAAAAAAAAAAAAAAAGGAGAAGGGTTATCAGGCACATTAACTCCTTTCTGACCACGCTTTTAGTGCAGTGAAGGTGCTTTTACAGAGCCTGGCTGTGATTAGCAGTGAAGGCTCATGGAAGCAGAGATTATTTTGTGTTCCTGGGTGCAAGAGCTGACACGGCAACTAGGGGTCCAAGGCTGAAGCTAACAGGAGCCCCTCTGAACTCAAGCCGAGCAGTCTCATAGAATGAGGTGGCAAAGCATCTTTCAGGCCATCAGCAGTCAGTGCCCATTGGCATGCACGTGCTCCAGGCACTTCAGGAGGAGCAAGCCCCCACCCCAGGCCTCAGACACAGCCTAATTTGGTGGACAGGAGCCAAGGGAAGATGCCAGATGTTTTGTGTGCAAAGAGAACAGCTCTGAGTGCCACGCTGGTATCTGGGCAGCCAAGGCAGGTGGGCTGGGTAGATGGAACAAGCAGATAAGCGTGGTTTATAGAGCTGGTTGGACATGTTTGTTATTTCAGTGGGAATGTTGATGTGTTCAAAATGAAGCATTCCTCAGAGATGGTTTTTTTTCTGTCTTTTGCTTTGTTGAGAGCCATATAATAAAATACTTCAATACCAAGCAGAACATTTTAGAGATGCATTTCAAAACACTTTTTTTTTTTTTTTTCAGGGGGAAATGAGCAAAGCATAAGGCCAATTACTTCAAAAATTACAAACAGAATTAGCAATTAGCAGAACAATTGCTAATGGTGATGTAAAAAGAGCAGTCACTGATGTATAGAATAAAATAAATAATAACATAAAAGATAAATCACAGCAGAACTAAATATATAAATTAAAATGCTACAATAGGTCAAAATTTCAACGAAAGGTTTCTCTGTTATCACAGAAAAATATTACTGTTGGCGGTTTTGTTTCTTTGAGAAATTTCACTTTCCCCGAATGCCAGCATTTATTTGCCGTTAGTGTATTTTTTCCTACGAGTTAGAAGTTCAGACCTCAAAAGGCAGCCAAGGCTAGAGCCCTGAACCAAAGCCCAAAGACCGGTGAAGGTCTGCCTCTCATGGCTGACTCTTTTGCTCATAAGTAAAAGTCCTGAGAAGCAGCTTTTGGAAGAGGATACCAAACTAGGACTAGGCCCACAAAGAAGTTGTCATGAAGTTGTTCCACCCTGGCAACGGTAAGACAGCCATAAAACTTGAGAAAGTCATTGTCCTAACAGCTGCTATTTAAATGAACAGGGGCTGTAGGAGCTGGATAGAGAACTGGAGATGTCGGGAGCTCTAGGAGGAGGGGTGGGTTAGCAAAGAAGATCCTTGGCATTTGGTTTGAGGATTTCCCTTTGGCAATCAGGAGCAGAGGACAATTGCAGGGCATGAGGGTCTTTGGCCTTGGAGACCACATAGTGTCCTACATGGTGCATGCATGTGAAGGCACCTCCAAGCTTGCTCCTGCTATAGACCTGTCCAGGTGTCATCCTGGACAGGAGGGGATGTGGGCAGGGAAGGAGGTGGGGGAAGGTGGTGTGGCCACAAGGAGAGAAGAATGTAGAACAGAGGGTGAGAATGGGTGGCCTGGGGTTGCTTTGTTGGTAGAGGTGAGCCAAAAGGGTGAGTTGACCCATGTGTGTTAGTCCCAGCCAGGAGCATGCTTCAGAAGCAAGGTAATGATCTTGGTTCTAATAGAGCACAACAGCCTAAACCCTTTTGGTAATTCAGTTTGCATGATGCATAAATGTAAATGTACAACATGTAAATATAAATATAAATATATTATTACTATTTTTATAAATTCAAGTTATACTGTAATTTCTCCCAGTAGTGTGTTTGTTTTCTTAAGAGAAGACAGGGACCTCCCAGCCTTCCACCCTCTCATTTAGCACAAGTAAATAAAAACAAGTATAAACACATGGCATGAAAATGAGTAGCATCAGCTCAAACTAAAATTAAACTCCGCAAACTGGGTGCTGTTCCTCAACTTTGCCTTCAGTTAGAAATAACCAGAGTTACTTCAGCAGCTACCTTGTGACAGATTAAAAAGATCCGGGTTCAATGTGTGTGAGGTTTGGTGTTTGTGTTTTTTTATAAGCCACCTAAAATATTGAAGGATGAGGAATAAATGTTGGATTCATTTATTTCTGTGGCATTAAGTAAGTTCACCCACTGACTAGTTTCCTCACCTCATGCCCACCTTGAGGTAGAAGTCAATAACATGTGTGCTTGCCCAGCTACCGGTGGGCACGGACACATGGCACAGGCAGAGCCATGACCTGTGGGTGGCTCACTCTGGAAACTTCACCTGGAAGAAAATCTCTCTTGCATTAATATCTTTAGTCACCAGCTTTGTTTGTCTCCTCTTTGCTGCTGGTGTTTTTTCTGTTTCCTTCTCAATTTAATGCTGTGCATACTACAGAGACCAAATTTTAAACAGTGGAAGTTGAGATTGTGCTTATATAAAAGCACACGAGTGTCTTGTCTCCGTGAAATGTTTGCAAAGCATAGGGGGTGTGGGGGAAAAAAAACCCTGCAATGCATCATTCTTTTTCCTGCTTTTAATGCCAACAGCGAGTGGCAATGCCTGATGGAGGCTCGTTCCTGCAGTTCCTCTCAGTGCAAACAAGGGCATTTACCAACCCTCTGGGAATGAATCCAGACACCTTTCCTCCCCCCAAAATAATGGCACCATCCTGTTTTACATCTTCTGAGATATTTGGCCCAAAATACCAAGGTGCTGCCCAGCTGGCTTGCTTCTCCATCCAGCTGAAGCAAAATCCCTCCTGCCAGAGGTCTGTCTTGCCAGTCCTGGTGCCGTGCAGCGCCAGCCAGTTCGGGCTTTGCTCGCGTAGCCAGTGCTTGTGCTCCAAAGGTGGCCCCTTCAAGAACTCCTGTGCTACCTGGGAGTGTGCAAAGGCTGGACTGAGCTTGGTCACCTCTTTGCTTCAAAATCTTAAAGACTTTTCAGGGTCTATAGCATGGGTAATTAGGGGCTGAGAGAGTTACAGCTCTTCTGTATGTCTCGCTTTTTCCTTCTGATCAAATGCAATCCATCACAGCGCTGAGAGCAGGAAGATGACATCTCTTTATCCCTGTTTTAACACCGTGATGACCAGTTCAGCCTCCCATGAAAGGTCAGAAATGCTTTTCTGGGTCTTTTTACTTGGACCCTCATGTGGCTTACCTCAGCTTCTGCAAATCCCACTGTTAAACCAACACAGAGCGTCCCCATGACTGATGTTAACCTGACAGTTTCCTAGTCTGGGAATATTATTTCCAATAAAGAAGTTGCATATGTATAAATATACAAAGTTATTAAAGGAAGAGGAGAAGAATATCTCTAGCTGCTGATCCAACTGTTGCAATCTGATGCAACCTACAGAGTTAAGCATGGCAATGAATTTAGCAACAGGCAGAGCGATGGGTATGTAAAAGCATTAGCCAGATGTTTGCATTTAGCCTGACACATGTAGGGTAGGCTTGTTCTCTTCCCCCTGGCTCTACAGTGACTGCATGACTGCATTCTGATTTAGAGGCCAGAAGGGAACATCAGCTTCATCTTGGCTAGTAAAAACAAGAAAACACTCTAGTTTGGAGGTGAACTAGGTCAGAGAAGCCGCATTAAGGTAGGTAGGTTAAAGAAACGACCTTACTGCGATGGATAGGTTATTTGGATGGCAGCATCAGTTTGTTATTAGTTGTTCCCAAGTGATTCTGTGCTGCTTTGTCATTGCAGTCAGTGAACTTGGCCTTCCAGTGCAGGGCTTTCTGTTAGGAAGTGGAGCCAGGGAGGAGAACAGGTAGTAATAGATAAAAATATGCCTGGGTCTCCAGAGCTCGAAAGAGCAACTGCTTTGAAAGCCAGTGACCATGTGCAGATGTATTTACCAGGTAGATGCCCATCCAAGGAGGAAAAGCAGGTAGTTTAAGCCCTTGCAAGGCTTAAATGAGATGCCTTGAATCAGACTTCTTGGTTGCCTACTGTAAGGATGTCTCTTCAGACGGGAAATGGTACGGAGCTGCAGTTCCCAAATTTCGTCACTGGTGGCTTTGCTTCTCAGTACCAGCCCTTTTTCTGCAAATGAAATTTCGTGGTGTTTGGAAATCTTCCACGTGGTTCCCAAACCCCATGGAAGTTCAGCAGCCTTACCTGTGGTTGTGACACCTGGCTGTTGTGGAGAAGGGGAGGTAGTCATCTCCTCTTCTGCAGTGCTTCTCCAAGGTGCTTTAAACAACACTGTTGGGTGAACTTTTAACCAGGGTATTCCTAAAGCTGAAACTTCTCAAGAAACCACTTGGTAACTGTCTCATATACCTGATTTCCTGATCTCCTAGGGAGGAAGGTGGGAGATCCAGACCTCACACGTGGGATCAGATCTCTGCCACTGGTGAAGGGCTAGCCTCATTTACCGTGTCCTTCAAATTACACATCCCAGTTGGAAGGAAGGGGTTAGAGATAAATTTCAGAAATATTTTACATATTATTCCCCAGTTAAAGACAAAGAAACAAAGGTATTAACCAAGATCCTTCGGGGAAAAAAGCCAAATTTTCTGTCTCCGCTGTTAGATTTCCTGGATCACCATGGTCCCTGGTGAGCCGAGCTCAGCTGCCCCACAAGGCTGCAGGTTGCAAAGGCTGAGGGAGCTGAACTTCAGCCTGAGGATATCTTGGCAGCATTCAATGTGCAAACAGCCACCATTTTAGAGAGACTGGCTTTGTTTGGTGCTGTTCCACCCACCTCCCCCCTTTTCCCATTTTGAGCATTCCCTTGGAAGTCAGAGAGTTCTTTTGTGGGGACACTGTCAGAAGGTGGCTGCCACACAACATGCCAGCAACATGCTAGGTGTCGGAATAAGTTATCTCAGGGCACTTGGTAGGGTCGTGCTTCCTTCAGGTGATAAATCCACGGGGTCAGTATGCATTACGACCTCTTAACAGAAACCCAGGTCTGACATGCAAGTCAGGAACAAACTCCCAGAAAGTACTATCCAAATCAATCCTTCTGATCTTGGCTATTAGGGATCTTGAAACCTAATGAGTCAATCAGACAGAAGACGTGACTCCCAAAGACTCATGGAAATTACTTTGGAGAAGACAATGAATAATCTTCTTGCATCAGCTAGCTAAAGAGCTAAATCAGGTCAAGGAAGATCAGTCATTAAAACTATCATCATTATTTTTAGTAGGGACTAGAATATAAATATACGGAGAGGAAAAGATGAAAAATACGTTTCAAGAAAATGTGTGCTATAAGCAGCTTGGCAGTCAGCGAGACAAAATGGTACAGAACAGAGGCAGCAATCTGGAAATTACTGAGGCCACATTAAAAAATGGTAGGAATCCAATGCAGATTTTTTCCAGCTCTGTTCCAGGAAGGAAATGCGATTTACTGTTTGCTGTGCAGGGTTTGGATAAAGAAGCACCCATAAAATCCAAAAAGATGTTCGTGCTGTAGAAGTTACATTGCAATGCTGTTAGATAGGGGAAGCCTGGAATGGTTTTGAAGTCTGCAGCTGCTTCCAGCTTCTGGTTTGGAGCGGCAGCAGATCGCAGGCCATGATGCAGGAGTAAAAAGGAAAGTGCAGTAATCTAATACAGATGTTTCAGCAGTGAGTGAATCCTTGGTTTTGACAACAGTTCTCTGGCATTCAGGAAATTACTGTGGTTAGAGATTAATGCTTTCTACTGCTCCGCTTTCCTTCCAGGATGAGGGAAAATAAAACATGAAAGATGGATGCATAAGTTATTGAAAACTGAGAGGTGGTCTTACAGTTTGTTTTTTCCCCCCATGTTTAAAGCCATATTTGCTGGAGAAAGTGTGAGAAGCAAATGTTTGCCTTAGCTTGTATTTGTTTATGGAGAATATAAAAGCCAGTTCCTGGAGCCAACAAAGACCAGAACTCAGGTCCTCACCATCCCGGGGTGCCTCCTAAATCCACATAATTCATGTAACAGGAGTACCTTACACAGCAGCGTGGGGTCAGGAGAGAGGGTGAACCTCAGCAAAATTAACATAAATGCTAATTGCTCGTTGAATGCTAGGAAAATTGTTTAGGAAAGTTTTAGCACCCATTCTTGTGTTTTCAGCATGACAATGTATGAAAATCCCTTTGGATAACAGTGACCGACATCTGATCACTTCTTATTTTATGAAATAGCTGGGTGCAGCACTGTACTAGCGAGAAACTGGATTTTCCTGCACAACGGCTACATCTTGACAGTGATGGCTGTGTCACAGCTGCCAGATCATGAGTATCTGAGGATGGAAATCCTTTTGGGTGCAGATTACCCATTAAAGTGTAGCCAGAATTCCCAAGAAATTATCTAAATGATGGAAAAAGGGCTGGTAAGGATATCAAACACAGAGATACCACCTCTGCCTTTGGTTGCAGGAGTAATACACCTATATACTCTGTTGACAGTATAGGTGGTATATACTCAGCAGAGTATATAGGTGTATGGCTAGCTATCTGCTCTGCTGTTATGCTCTTTCCTAAGCACCTTGCTACTGCTAGAAAAAAGACTCAAGACCTTTTTCTTGTCCCAGCAAGACCGCTCTTCATGTTCATACCAGGGAAAGAGGAGGAGTAAGGCCACCGCATGAGCAGATATGCTCACCTCTTCCCCCCAGGGTTTCTATTTTCAATAGAATCAAGAAATAATTTGAGAGAAACCAGAGATACAACAACTTGCCACAGGCCAAGCAGAAGGACTCTGGTAATACTTAGAACAGACCACTGGTCTCCTGAGTTGCCAACAGGGTTCATCTTCTTTTTATTGTATTCATGCAATGAAACTTAAACCATATGAAACTGATAAAGAAGGGAGCTGATGGCACAATTTTGTGTAAAAAACCTCTTTGTTTTCCTAGTCTATGTAACTGTTTTTTGAATACTTCCATGGGCATTGTCTAATTCTTTAAAAGTAACTATCTCGATTCAGATGAAGAAAAACTCCATGTCTTCATGGAGCAAAAACTAATTTTGGGGGGTTTTACAGCACACGGAAAGAGCTGAAGCTGAATGTGATGAAAATAGCATGATGCATTCAGCTGAAGCAATACCTTCAGGTGTCAGGTTCAGGGACTGCAAAAATGACCTCGCTTCACACTAGATACCTAAAAATGCAGTCAGATTTTGGGCTTACGATAGATATTCCCATAAATATGTAGGATTTCTATAAAACAGCCCAAAGCTCAATAGAGCAAAACAACAAGCACCACAAAAGTTAGCAGTGGAAAACACTGAATGTTATGACAGTGCATAAATCCCTAGTATTTGGATTTTCCCACATCTTGAATACTATGTGTAAGTTTGGTAGCCTTATCTCAGAGGAGATATAGGAGAATTATGGGGGAAGGCAACAAATCCATGCAGCTGCTAGCAACAGTGTTTCTATGAAGGCTGATTAAGTAAGTAACTTAGGACTCCTCAGTCTGGGAAAGAGATGTTTAAAGATGAGGACAAAGAATTAAGGGGAATGGAGGTAGTGGAGAACAACCAAGTATTCCTGGTCTCTTCCAAAGTAAGAACTAGGGGCCACTGAATGAAACTAGTATGTCAGACTACAAAAATTACAACAGGTTTCCTTGTCAGTGGATGTTATTGTACAGGAAGTTTATTTGGCTCCTGGAAGGGTTTGCATGAGTATTTGAATTATAATAAAATCTATATAATAAAATGTATATAAAAAGATTACTAAATGAGAAAATTGCATCAGATTCAGAAAATCTTGTGAGCTGAAAATAATAGTAGACAGTGGGAATGCACAAGGAAAATATCATGCTTTTGTGCCATGTTCTGTCTCTCCCTGACTCCACATGAGGCTGACAGTTTTAAAGCCAGCTCCAGGAACACCACCAACAGAGAGTCCTTCTCAACCAAAGGCACACCTTTGATGCCTTTTGCCACACTGGAGAACCGTGTTGTTACCCTCAGTGGTGCCCTGTTAGGGTTGATGTGTCTCACTAACCTGTGCTGCCCCATCCATCCCCTAGTCTACCCCAAGGGACAGTCTAGGGCAAGAGTGATGGGCTCAGTGCTCTGAGGCTGTGAGTACCAGTACCGCCAGGAAGGCTGGTGGTCCTACCATCGTACTGGTACCACTCACGATCCCATGACGGGCTCAGTGGATGCTCGGCTTTATGTGCCAGGTTGAAGGAGGTGTGGAGAATCTGGGAAGCTATGCTGGGAAGCAGCCTTCAAGATCTGTCACAAGACTAAGACAAAGGGTCTAAAGCTCTTATCTGAAATAAGCCTTGGTCATCTTCCCTTTTCTGGCTATAAGTGTTGTATTTTCCAATAATGACTGGTTCAGGATCACCAGACTGGTTAATGAACTGGAACAATTTCATAAGAGATGAACCCGAACTGGAATTCAGCCAAGAAACATAAATGGTTCAACTACCTGATTAGGAGATGAGCTTAAGCCAATTTGCAAGCAAAACCAAGGTCTGTGGGATTTAAGTCAATTCTTATCGCGGTCATCATCTCAGGAAGTGAAACTTAAGAGAAATGAATCTCCATGTGGCTGGCAAAGATTAGAAAATGTGTTGTTTCCTTCTCATATGATATACTTAATTCCTAAGTATCTGCTGGACAGCTTGAGTGGATTCTTTGCAGTGCTGACTTTGCCAAAGCAACACTATATCCTCCAAAAGAATGTACCCAAAGCAACATGTTCCTATTACGGAAAAAACTACACAGTTGAGATATTTGCTTAATTGGAGCTTGTGTCCAGAAATTAGGTTAGCTCCATGATAGCAAATCACAATGATGGTCATTTAATTGAGATGCGTAGCCAAAGCAGGGCATGCCAGGCAAGGCATCAGGGTGTGATACATTATTCAGGTTTCTGGGACATTCTTCCAGATGATGTTGAACAAGCTGATCAGCCCAATACTTGGCTGACTTATTTTGTGTGTTTGCATTGTATCCTTGCCTCCAACTTTTGGCAATCACAATCACGAATCATCATAGACAACCCGCACAATGTACTTTTTTTTAGGTAGATGCATTCGAGTCCAGGAGAAGAGACAAGCATGGCTCATCTAGCAAACTCATAAAGTTGCAAGATTTTAACAATATTCAGGGGCAGCAACACTTTTCCTAACAGAAAGTAAACTGGAAGCTGCAGAAGGATTTTACATTTATGGTTAATTATATCATACAACAGGGTAATTCGTGACTGAATTCTCAGATGAAGAAGGGTTCGAGCTGAAATATGTGGAAGATCAACAGTATCCATCAAATGACAATTTCAGCTAATGATTTCACTCTTCTGATGCAATAAAATTTCCTTCAACTGGGTAAAGCTCCTCTTGTTCACAGCAAAAAGCTGTCAGCAAGGCTGTTGACCTAAGGACCACCATCGCTCTTTTCCTTGATCCAGACTTTTTAAACATCAGTGCATAGCAATGAGACTAATACATATGGTGGATTTAGTAAATGCATTAAAAAAACAGGAAAAGACTCCATACACACAGTAGAAGGGGAAAGATGAGAACAGTAATCACCATGTAAATAATGCAAGTCACATAGCTTAACGCATTACCAGGAATGCTCAGGCACAATGTGATGAGCATAATACAGATGAACATGCCAAATAGGAAAAGATATCAGAGAGATAACTCATGCAATCATTAATGTTCACCTTTTAAACCTATCAAAATAGCAGGATCCAACCAATTTTCCTTCTATTGTTCCTCTGTCAGTTGAACGCAGAGCCCTAAATTAAAATAAGCTGTGTGATAAAGCTTCTAATTGAAGCATTACAAGAAATTTCCTAAAGGATATTAAAATACCCTAGAATCAGATTCTAGATGAAATAAAGTGCAAAGAAATTCAAGCACTAATTAAGCCAACAAACCACAAGGAATATAAACAATCCAGCCTATAAACTGGGGAAAAGCTCTTCTCCATGGAGCTTGGCCATAGCCTGTATAAAACTGTGTATCCAAGAGGTGCAATCAGAGTCAATGCTGGAACTGGAACAGTCTTTGCGTTTCCTATAAAGCTAGGATGAGAATGACCCCAGCAAACACTCCACCAATGGCCCAGTGCTGTTGGTAGCAGCCTTTCCTGCTGTGTGCACCAGTTGGCTTTATTTGATGTTTGATTTGGTTTTAGTGTTTCTGAAAGATGCCAGAACCGATATTGTCACAGAATGGTCTCTTGCGTAGCACCAACTCACTCCTTTGCTAAACACTGATTATAATTTTGTCATCTGCCACAACCATCTTCCAACTTTCAGTGTGGAAGATTCACTTTACAGCTTTGAATCCATTTTTGGAAATTTAACAGAATTACTCACAGTGATACATATTGGTAGCAACTGGGGTATGTAAGGAAGGAATTCTTTGACCCAGACACGTCTGGGAAGATGAGTACAGCAGGATATAAAAAGAACCAGAAAACTGTGGAAGTTAAGAAGTATAAATTTTTGATGGGCAACTAAAATAAAAACCTAACCAGAGAAAAGAAGATGTTATGACTTTTAATATAGTAGGTAGGAACAGAACATGAAGACAGAGGACAGCTTGTATGAGACTGAAACAGTATGGATGGGTGTTAGGAAGAGAAGGGAAGATACTGATAATGGTCTACAGAAAAATGCATTTTCTCAAATGGAAGTAGTTAAGACCCAGGAGGGAACTATTTTAAGGTGGAAAATTGGAGAACCAGCAATGCCTTAAGAAATTTCTGTTAAAGGAAGACATACAATCTCAACATGAAAGATGGCTTAAGAAAGTGGTAAGAAACCTACTTGGCCAAACAGAGCTTTAGGGACTTCAGAGACAGGTAAAAAACATACAGAATCCAGAAACTTCATCAAAGTACTATGGACAAGTTTATCAGACAGGCATAGATATATAGGGGCAAAACTGAGATAGACAAAGAACAAAAAAGCATCTAGTAAGTATAAAAAGAATGAGACGAATTTCCATGACAGTTGTTCCTCATCTCAAGGGAGAGGAATAAGTCACCCAAAGACATAAAAAAATAGTGCTGTCTCAACAGTGATTTGGTGTTTGACACAATTAACACTGCAGAAAGACCCCAGAAGTCAGGCTATAATGAGAGAAAAAGTGATACAGCAGATAGGTTTTCAAATGACCTGGACTTGACCACAGTCACTTATGTGTACTCTGGGAGACAGCTGGAAAAAACCTGCAGAGCAATGGTAATGACCTGTGAGAACATGGGGTGGGAGGTGGTGTAGGAAAAGGCTAGCACACTGCCAACCTTCAGAAAGAAGGATGGGGTGATACAGTGAGCTAGCATCATTCAGTTTTCAGAATAATGTTGAAATAAATACTCAGTCTGTAAGTGTGGAGAAGACAACAGAGGGACGAATAATAGCCAAAAGATTTTTATTTTTTTAATAGGCCTGTAGGATAGGAAAAAACCCCATAGATGTCAAATATTGTGACTTAAGGTCTGGACATTATTTCACTAGATAGTCTCCTAAACAATTTTGGGAAACAAGGATTAGATAATGCTACTATTTATTGTACTGGCATTTGACTGGAAAAAAGCAAAACATTAATAAGTATTCTCTGAGAAGTATCAGACAAGAACAAGGTATTAAGAAAGAAAAGTCTGCCATAGGACAGGTACCAGTCAACACTTTCTATTAATGACTTTGAGCTTCTACAGACTGATGGCTTTGGCAATTCATGTGAACAAGCAGGAGGACAAGACTGAAATCCAAAATTGTCTTGACAGCTTGGAAAAAAATTGTCTGGAAAAAATGAAGTCCAATTCAATAAGTCCAAGTGTAAAATTCTAGCCCTCAGAAAGAATAATCAGCTCTGTGATACGGAAGAGTGGATGAGTGGCAGCAGCCAACAGAGGAGAACTGGGGCCACAGTAGGCACACAAGGAACATTTGTCAGGAATTCACACTGCTGTGGAAAACAAAACTGCCCTGCAGAGATGGGAATGCATCGGGCTGTAAGTAAAAATTGATCTCCTTCATAGCAACTCTTTTTCTCACTTAAACCATTTTAATATGACACAACACTCTTAAAGTGTGTGGAATCATACTGCTATAAATCTATTGGAAATTAATATAATTTATCCCCACTCTGTGATTTGGGATATTCTTATTACCTCTTATTACACTTTTAATTTGGATACTAACTAAAAAAGGACCCAAGAGAGACAATGGGAAGGCTGTTTAATGATATGGCCAAGACTGATTTTGGCACAGAAATCCTGGTAACTTTGGTTTACAGATGGCTTGTGATGAGCTCTATTATTACTTCAGACAGGAGATGACATAGGACTATGGATGGTAATGGGTGACACATGGGCTGCCTTTTGCTCAGTAATGTTGACTGCTCAGCTGGTCTCCTAAAGTCTGGGTAGTGCCACACTTCTACAAAGGGGGCCACAAATAGCTCAAGGTGAACAAGGATTTAAAAGTTAGGCTCCGTGCCACACTCATATGACTACGTTCCTCAGGTCCCAGTCACTCCAGTGGGAATGAAGATGCCTGGCCAGTATATTGATATTGGCCATCAGGAGAAATGTAGTTTAGCTGAAATTTCATAGAACTGTAGCATCACATTTGAGGTTGGAAGGGGTCTTCAGAGGTCATCTAGCCCAACATCCTGCTCGACACAGGTTTCGCTAGATCAGGTTGCTCCGGGCCACGCCCAGTTGACGCTGGAACACCTCCAAGGACAGGGTATTACTTTTATCACCTGTACCTCTGTTTTTTCAGTGTTCCTTGGAGGACTGAAGGGGTGAAAATGAAGGTTTGTTTCAATCCTATAATAATTCTGTAAGACAAAATTCAAATAATTCACCTTAAAGATGCTGAAAAAAATCAACTGCAAGTATGAAAGAATTTAAGCAAGGAAAGAAAGAGGCTAGGAGGGAAGGAGGAAAGAGTTAATTCCTCTTTTCTATGTATTGTAATATGTACAGACAAAGAGATAATAGGGTGCTAATATCTCAAAGTTTTTCAATATTTTGATTGGCATGAACAACATAAATAAGTCAGCTATAGTTAGAGCTTGTTCCTACATGTACAGACAGCTCTGCAAATCTGTAGAAATTTAAGGAGGGATAAATCCTGCCAATGCTTACCCAGACATGTTAAACTGCTGAGTTCAACACCGCTACTTTGGTGAAGAAAAGTTTTCAAGACAGTGTGCCAGGCATGTCCCTTAAACAGATTAGTCTGTGATCCTTGGTCAACAGTCTTTCAAAAGCATATCCGATTCCCAGGCCCTTTGGAAACCTTACCTGGCATTAATTCCATTTGTATTTGCAAGTGCTGTAAATTATAGGTGTCACATGGACTGATATCTGAAAAAAAGGCTGTTATTTTTCATACTCTATGGTCTATGGTTAGGAATAACAAGGCTGCTTATGGGCCAGAAAGCATGATTTCCCATTTGGAAGAATTTAAAGAATTAATTATTTGGCAGAACAAATGTACTTGTAAAATTATGTGTCAGAACACATTTTTCCCTTTGATTCCCTCTAAAAATCTCAGATAAACCAACTTACCCCAGATACGCATCTCATATGCATCAGCTGTCTAGCAGGGAAAAAGGAATGATATGCGTATTTTAATAAAACCTCTCTGGATTTTTTTAAAAAAGGAAGTAACCTGAGTTACCTGACATCTTTTTTGATCCATAAACAATTTTTAAATGTTTGAAATGCATTTTTTTTCTTGGTTCAGTACATGTTTTTCTATGGTAATCAAAAACATTGTTTCTGGAATACATTACAGCAATTCAGAGAGTTTGTTAATAACATCATACATACATCCAATTTTAACCCACAAATCCAGAAAATATCACAATAACTTGGCAGAACTGGAATTCAGTAAGAATCACTCCTGCTCTCCAGCACCAGTTGAAAATCCCAGCAAAGCATATAAGGAGGATTTATGTACATACCTACATATATTAATGCGTGTAGGCATTAAAAAAAAAAAGTTTGCTTTGGATTAATTTACAATAAATTGCATCAAGCAAAATAATTTTTCATGAAACTGGGAAAAAACAGGCAGAAGAGCAACTGTAATTCACTGAGGCCAAGAACTCTGGCACCTGCATCACATTTTGGAAACACTAAAGATTCCCAAGACAAAGAGCAGCTGGTTTCTGGGACATGTCACCCAGCTTGCAGTTGCAGCAGGTATGTCTAATAGTAGAGAAAAGCTTCCAGACAATGGCAGTGATAGAAACAGGTATCCATTATTTGGTGATGTATCTCTAACCTGGTTGATATTGCAGGAGATGACATGCTGCCTTTTTCTTTTACTTACAAAGTAATTGTTTGAACCGGGTGGTTTTGATATTGGACTCCCAACATTATGACTATATTTAGATGTAGATCAATGCATCGGCACCCAGAGGGTTTTTGCACAGCTCATACTAATTAGAGTGGTTAATAAGGTAGTGATCGATGAATCAGGTGCTAATAGTGTTTGCTCTGTGATTACAATTTGGTAATTCTGGATTTTATATGCATAATCACCCCATGCCAGCCAGACTGCTGTGACATTGACAGAACTTGCAATAGCGCCAGGAATAACCATCTGATTGAGTTACTGCAGCAAAACACTTCTGTGCGGTAAAACGCCTTCCAGACATGGGTCACGCTGAAATGTTTTACAGCATTAAAGTCAGAACAAACAAGAAAGTGAAGCACAACTTCCCCTGAGGGTTTTAGCTTTACCCTGTAACTGGTCATGGGGGCATTTTGAGTGCTGGCAGCCGAAGTCTTTGGAGCCTGCTGAAAACAAAGACAGAGCATGGAGGAGGAGATGAAGCTGAGGAAAAAATGAAAGGTGACAGTCTAGGTTTCTGTACTGGCAGTAAGGCTTTTAAGAACACGAGGAGTTAAAAAAAGCACCCTGGATCCATCAAGAAATCTTAGCACCTCTTAACTCACAGTCTGGATAGAGAGTGTTGGGGAAAGGCAGAGGGGAGGAAAACAAACACAGAACTTAATTCTGTGATTGCATTGCTAGAGCTAAAAAGATGGGAGGAAGGAGAAGATGAGACCAGCTTCTCACTTTGCTGGTGAAGAAAAAGGTGAGGGCATTCACAGAGTATCTCTCTTGTACCTGGCCTCCCATTCTGGCACAATTGAGAGGACGTTTTCTGTGAGAAAAGAATTACATCTTTGGCTACATAAAAGGAGTTCTAGTGGAGTTCTTTATAAAGAAGTTATAAGATGCACTCAGAAAACACAGTTGTTGGCAGTTAACAGTTTGGAAAATTCAAAAGAGCTTCACAAACATGTTTGGTACTGCACCAAACAAAAGGATGGAGAGTAAAATGTGAGAACAAGCTTCTTCCTTTAGTGTAGTCTGCCTTATATTATTGGGTCCCTTATAAGATATAAATAACTTTATCATCTTTGTAGATATGTAACTGAAAGCCAAGAGAGATGGTAAGGAAGGCACATTATTCGAGTCATCCCTTACAGCTGCAGGAATGGGACTTGTGATGGTCAGGATGCAGATGGTCTGAAGCACTGGAGCTGTGGTTTATCAACATGACCACCAGAAACTGCAAGACCAGTTACTTTCAGTTCATAAACTGGGGTCAGTAACATCACAGTTTGCTGCAAAGGCTTTTGTTCAGAATCAAACCTCTGGCTATTTCTTATGTGGCCACTAAACTTCGTTGCCGCTGCCCCTGATGAGTAAGAATAGAGTAGAACAGAGCAGAACAGAAGAGAACAGAGCAGAGCAGAGCAGAGCAGAACAGAACAGAACAGAACAGAACAGAACAGAATAGAATAGAATAGAATAGAATAGAATAGAATAGAATAGAATAGAATAGAATAGAATAGGATAGGATAGGATAGGATAGGATAGAATAGAATAATTATTAATAAATAATTAATTGCTAAATTTATTTAGCTTGGGTTTTGTTTAGAAGAACAGCACTGCAGAGGAAATTTGGATCTACCAGAGGTGGTGAAGTTTCACCCAGTGTCTGACACCCTGAAAGCACCGCTGGCAGCCTGCGGCGTGCCAGAGAGAGATTAATTCCTGTGCTGATGTAGTGGCTTTGGCACAGATCAACATGAGCTATGACAACACCACTTATCTGTTAAATCACAAAAATCGTATGACCTACAGGGAGAACAGACTTCCAGAGCAGACAGGCTGTAGCAGGTAGAAGTAAGTCACTGAGATTTTATATGGTCGTCTCGCTCGTAAAGAAGTTATTCTGTGGTTCTGTTTTTACCCCATGGGCACATAGTTTAATTTGCCAAACTGTAATCATGCCAATATTAATTATCTGTAATCAGTCTATCATGCAAAGTAAAATCTGACCACTGGAGAGATATTAGAGGTGATGTACTTATTTTTTTATGTGCATATTAATCTGCTAACTTTAAATTTAAAGAACATTGTTAGACTGAAAAGGCACTCATTATTAAAATTAGGCTGAAAGGTGTAAGGCAGAAAAGATGCTGAATAATCTCATGTGGCAACAGTGATTTGCGAATATTCATTATTAAAACCAGAGAGAGGTTGTGTTTCAAGACTTTAATTATTCTGTAAACAGTATCTGATTAACTTGCATTAATCTTACGTTTGCATGTTTTCTTGACCTGTGTAAATGTCACAGGAACTTATTAGCATTTGTCATTTCTATCCATTTAGCAAAGATGTCAAGGTGATGGAGTAACTGAGGTTACAGGGTTGGGAGAGGAAGAAGTGATAACCAATGTCTACTTAGAGTGTACTTAAGCTAAGCAAGTGACTGAACTGCAGCAGTTCAGTGTTTTTTAACTATGTTAAATTTGTCTGAAACAGCAGCATTTCTCAGACTTCAGTCTGACACCAAGCGGATGAGTCTCCTAATACTGAAAACAGGTTTTTCATGTTAATGAGTAGTTAAGCTAAGTAAACTATATATTTGCTGACTTTGAGATACGCAAACTTTCCCCAAAGACAAATAAGATAAGGGTATAATCTGAAGTATTTTAGGAATCTTGTGGCAACATGCTTAGATTAGTCCAAAGGGATAGCCATGTTTCTTTTTTGAGCATCCTTTCCTGAGCAGATTTGAGATAACCCTTGCGCAAGGAGAGCATTATGTCTAATCTGTTGCAAAGCTGTATGTGCTTTTTACTAATAATCTAATAAACTGAGCCGAGCTCTGAAATGTGGAGTGCGTTTATACATTTATGGCTATTAATGTAATATAAAATAATGCCATTTCACAGTGGTTGATGAGTCGGAGTGTGAAGAGTGTCACAGTCCAGCAGAATACAATAGAGGACTTACAAGAGCACTTCAGTATATGACCAATAACTATTAAATAATCAAATACATAGGAGCAATCTGCAGAAAAAAAACCCACCTTGTATGTAATAACAAGTCTCAGCACACAGGAGGTGAAGCTAAGATAGCTGGGAAAGGTGTTAGGTCACAGACCACTTGGCCCAATGCCAAGGCTGAGATGCCTTTGGGAAAACATCATCTATTAACCAGATTGGAACAGAAAAATTGTAAGAAAAAGGGCACATGAACAATGCAGAGTCACAACAAGCTGCCAGCCAGCATAATAGTAATGCCATTATAGTAGGGCTTTTGCTCAAAGGCTTCGAAAGACTGAGGTGCAAAAAGACTTAAAGGGCTTGTGGCAAAAGGCACATGCTTAGGAGATGGGTTGTTGGCTTCTAACTCCATCCGTCTCAGCTAACTCTCCAAGCAGCTTTTTAAAGGTCACACAACAGAAGGAGTTCAGTGGAAGGTATAGCAGCCTGTTTGGAGAAATCTTGTCTACATGCATGCGGCTAAAACCCAGGTAGGAGTTACAGTATCTGTCATGAGCTCTTATAGTGAAGAGAGAGCTAACTGGAAAATGGGAGTCCTCCTGATCACCGCAGAGTGGATAGGGAGAGGCAGGGTTCTTGCTGTACTGCATTCATCTCTGGAGCTCCCAACAAAAGAAGAACATGGACCTGCTGGGGCACGTCCAGAGGAGAGCTGTGAAGATGTTCAGAGGGCTGGAGCAGCCCTCCTGTGAAGACAGGCTGGGAGAGCTGGGGTTGCTCAGCCTGGAGAGGAGAAGGCTGCGGGGAGACCTTGGAGCAACTTCCCAGTGCCTAAAGGGGGCTTGTAAGAAAGATGGGGACAGACTTTTCAGTAGGGCCTGTAGTGACAGGACAAGGAGGAATGGCTTTAAACTGAAAGAGGGGAGATTTAGATCAGATATTAGGAATAAATTCTTTACTGTGGGGGTAGTAAGGCACTGGCACGGGCTGCCCAGAGCAGCTGTGGATGCCCCATCCCTGGCAGTGTCCAAGGCCAGGTTGGACGGGGCTTGGAGCAACCTGGGCTAGTGGAAGGTGTCCCTGCATGGCAGGGGGTGGAACCAGATGGTCTTTAAGGTGCCTTCCAACCTAAACCATTCTATGGTTCTGTGATTCCAGCTCAGAAAACATGCAAAAGAAGTCTCATATTTTCAATACAGTGGAATCCATGGAAGAAAGTACCATGACTAAGACTTATTTCTTTGTTTGCAAGTTGAATTTTTGTTGCTAATAAGCCTAGCAACTATTTTAATTAGTGGTTGTGAAGATGAGCTGTGAATATATCAGGTTCTGGTCCCTGATGAGCTCGAGTCAATATTGGAGCCTCCTGACTTTGGATGGAAGGGAAATTTCTTCAATGGATGGATGGATGGATAAAAAGATCAGTTCACAAATCCAGTTCTAATTTAAAAACATTCCTATCTTTCCGAGTACACCATTTTTTACCCCACAAAGCCTGTGCTTCAGCAGTTGACATAAGGCAATAAACACATAAATGATGGTGACCAGACCTGCATATGAAGAATCTCAGCTGCTAACTACCTGGCTGCAGTTGACCTGAGTATTTCTGGGAGCAAGGTGCAACCTGGAAAGTCCCCGAGAATACGTGTGTGTCAATGTGCTTTACAAGTCCTTGGCACTCCAGGCACATGCGTAATACTCAGCTTGGTCTAGCAGAAGCAAAGACACACTGCCAGCCTGTGAATCATATAAAAACTTTGGTTCCCTGGGATATGGACCAACAATCTCCTTGAGGTGTCTGAGACCATGAGGCTGAATAATGGCTGCAATAGGTCCAGTCTTGAAGTTCAGGCATTGCATGGTACCCTTAGGTACACTGCACCTTTGGAGATACATGAAACACCTCAGGCTCCAGCCCTGTCAACCAAAATTATTTTGTCCCAGCAAAAGTACACTTTAAAAGACAGCAGGGCACACAACATTCACTTTGCTATTTTGGACTATTTACACATTTAACATCATGGGGCAGCTGAGCACCAGGACATTGTATTCATACTGAATGCATTTTGGAGAGGTTCACCCATGTAGCACTTCCAGAGGAATTCAGAGTAGGGAGATTTGATCCAATTGCCTGAGCTGCAGAACAACTCTGAGCAGAACCCTGAAGGGTCAATGACTGGTTACGTTAAAAAGCCAGAAAAATGGCTATGTGCCACAAAGCACTGAGCAGTAGTTAGCGGCTGTTATCCCCTGGAAAATGAGCCTAATTATTCAGATGGGCTGGTAATGATTACCCCTGAAATAGTTTAGACCAGCCAGTCCTGTGAAAGCTTTGACATGTATCCAAAGCTCTGTCCTTTCTATCAGCCTTCCATCCCTGTAATCATGACTGTCCCTTTGGCGGCTTAACCTTTCACAGCAGAACAGAAATGGCCAGGCAATAAAAATGCCCCTGAAACAGTCCCCTGAACTAAGCACAGGCTAAGAAACTGTTACAATAGATTTTATTTAAGCACAGTCGTAACTCTTTTATTATCCTTGTGGATAAACTCTGAAATTGTCAATAAAAGGACAAAATCTGAAGGAAACCAATTTGAAAGCTGTGCTGCATCATTCCAGAGAGAGCCAGTAATAAGCTCATGCAAGTCCATGCTGGGACACGTACCCATGATGGGATTGACACTTTCAGGTTTCACTGCCTGCGTGCAAGTTCAAGTTCAGCATTTCCTGGTGGGTGATAGCCTCCTTACTACTATCGATTAATGTAGAGCCTTCTGGGTGGATTTCAAAAGGAGAAAAATAAGGAGAAAAAAAATCCCAAACCAGTCAAGGAGCTTAATTGTTTCAGCTCTTACATACCTACTGTGTTGCAGGAAAGTGGCTGTATCACAGCATGCTACTTCTGATGCCTGCACCACCATAGCCCCCAGGCTAAGATAGCTGAGGCTTATGGGGAGCTTGCTGGGTTGACTACCAGGTCTAGAGGATGTGGTGGGATGTGAGACCCAGGGCAAGACACCATGATCCCAGAGGTCCCTTCCTGCCTAGAGTTCCTATGAGAACATCCTGCCCCCTCTCTCCCTCTTCTCCATCATCCCCTTCCCCCTCTTTCACAGTCTGCAGAGGAAGAACCACCCCAAATTCAGCCCAGCCCAAGTCCACTGTCACCTGAATGTGCAGAAACAGGTTCCACCAAGGCTCTTGCTGGGCTGTGCTTCACCTGCTGCCTCCAGTGCATCATTCCTTCAGCAGAAAAGTGGAGAGAGATCGCTTTTCAAATATTTTTTGTTTGATCCTCCACAAAAGTCTTGTGTTTTCTTTTCCAAAAGTCAGAATAGTCCTTGCTCATAGTTTCAAGCAAATATGTCTGCTTGTGGAAAAAGTCACACCTTAGGAGTTTTCTTTGGGAAAGCAGAAAGTTACGGGAGGTCTGAGTGAGGAAAGCAGGAGAAAAGCTAGAGATGGTGTTTATGTTTAAGGCTGTCACTGCCCCTTTTGCTCTGCTGATTTATTTTTTTTTAATCAGCAGATCTCAAAAAATTTTTTTGAGTAAGTAAGGTAAGATTCCATACCTCATTTAAAAAGTAGGTGAAGTGCATTGCCCCTATCATGTGTTTTATGCCTTTGTCAGAACTGGAAATAGAACTGAGTCTCTTGTGCAATGCACTGCCCACTCTGCTCCACTGCCTGAGAAAGCAAAAAATATCCTTGAGTCCCCCAGAGCACTTTATAGATAAATGCTCTGTAACACGTTGGCATTAAAATGGTCATTTGTTGTGCTGGAAAGGCACTTCCGGCACTTGGTGCTTAGCAGGCCCATAGTCACATCCAAGAAACCTTTGTGTCATTAGTGCCCCACGGTGCAGTGGGCTCCATGTCCTGCTAGGTTCTGCCCATGAGCAGGGACCCATCAAAGGGAGCTGCAGCCCTGGAAATGGCAGCAGAATTTGGGCAAGGTAGCTTGAAAATTAGCTTGCTTTTGCACATATGGACAGATCCTGGGAAAGATGACAGCTCACCCAAAGCAGTCACAACTAATGTTTCATGGACCATAAAGGTTGTGAGGGGCCATTGCACATTTCTCCCATGAGCTCCTTTGCAATGCAGGGCAAAGAATAATTTTGGCATTTGGATGCTAACTAACTTTTGGCTGTATGGTACAGTAGTACAGTTGCCTACTTTATTTTATTTCTAGCCTACTGCTGACAGATACCTGAGGGAGGACTTTTCTGCTTATTTCACACTGTGGCAATGCTTGCCCAACTCAGCTGGCCATGGGGAACACAGTGAAGAAATTAAAATTGAAATTTGGCACACAAGATCACTTTGCTTCACTTCAGAGAAGTGTTCATGGGCAGTTGAAGTAGAGCATGGGGAACAACACATCCCCATCTTAAATACACTTTTGTTTGCTTTAAAACTCCGGTTGTCAATTCTGTGCCTTCCATTTAATCTGCCTCCATCTCCCCAGCACTGTCAATGGTTAGAAATAAAAAGGGGTAGCTTGAATGAAACAACACTTTCAATGCTTCCAGTTATTTGTCAACAGCCTCTTACAAATGCAATAGAATTTTCTCCCAGAAGAGATGTTGGTTTTACTGGTGATTTGTGTTATTCCCCTTCTCTTGTACACAATGACAAAACAAAGATGATATGTGGTTTTGATTTGCTTTTTTCTTCCTTACTTCAGTCATCTCTAGAGGTAGAAATGAGATGTATAAAATTCCCAGGTCAAGTTCTGCTCTTTGTCAGTGTGTCATCCATCCCAAATGACAGATCCTGCCTTTGTGATTTTGGGCTGGCCACCTTTTTACAGCAGAGGTCTTGGGGCCAAAGCTGGAGTTAATGAGGAGTCCATCACCAGCACAGGCTGAAGACTGCCATGCATTGCTGTAGACATTGCACTGTTCCAGCCCCCATAACACAGCTTGTCCATGTCTGTGCATCCCTGCACTGTGCAAAGACATGTTTTAGGGGTTCTATCATGCACCAGTGGGTTATATGCACCTGAGTCGCTAAAGAGTCCCAGGACACAGCCTCCAGCTGTGAGATTTTACCCTGCTCTGGTGCTTTCCTGGACAGCACAATCTCAGGGCATGCCACCTGTCCAGGACCGTTCCCGAAAGGCCAGACGACAAAGTCATTCTGTTTGGGGAGAAAAAAGTGTGAACATGATGTGTGCCTTGCAGCCAGAAAACAGATCCTGTCTCCTTTTATTCTCCACTGTATTTATTGAAAATGTAGAAATAATTTGTGAAATTTGTGTTTGTTCCTTCTTCACTACTCATGAAGCTATCAGCACCTGTGGGCAACAGGGTGCTCAGTACTTACTGATCACATTCTGGCTGGGAGTTTGTTTGACTGCGTGGCTCATCGGCAGATGCCTCCCAGTTTAGCCTCATGGCATCTCCAAGCAGACGTGTGCAGGACAGAGAGCAGCAAGGGAAGGAAGCCGTATGGCCCACACCTGAATAAGGGCAGAGCATCCATTAGGGCAGTTACAGCTACGCCTCTTAAGAGTTTTGGCTTATTTGGCAATAAATTCACAGACTGCTTTTGCACCTCAGTTTACCCAGAAGCAAAACAGAGAGGATCCCAGGGTGTGAGGACTGTGCATGCTGACCTGGCCATTAGCAGGATTGTTCTGCATTGGGGATTCTCCAAAATGGTATTATTGATTTTCTGCATCATGTGGCAATTGTTTAGTACAGCTTTTGAATGTCTGAAGTCCTTTCATGCTTGGAAGAAAGTGTGACTGTAGAAGTCCCATTCACAGCAGAACAGAAAGGGCTTGAAAACCATTCACAATAATAAGGGAACTTTTGGAAATGAAACTTTTTATTTTATCTCGTGTTTTTAATTTGCCAGACAAGTGTGAGAGAAGTGCTTAGAAAGACAGCAGCATAAATAACAAGGCAAAGATAAAAGCCACAATCTCCTGCTTAAGCTTTAATTTTCCATAGCATTTAGGTCACATTATAGTGTTTGTAGCATTTTGCCATTCTGAGCTAAAAAGGAGCAGCAGAAAATAAAAGGTTTTTTTGCCTTAAAGAGCAATACTGGTGATGTGGTTAGAGAGCATCTTGCTCAGATGGAAGAGAGATACAAAGAGGAAGCCCAGGTATTGTCCAGCTCTTCTAAGTGGAGAATGTCTGATATGAAATAAGCTTCAGACTCCCTCAGTCACATCACAGGCACTGGGGATCATTTCCACCTCATATTTTTATGAAAATTTTATCTTCAATATGGCATAATATTTTTAAGACTTTACCCTGCTTTTCAAAATTGGGTAACATTGTAAAAAGGGCTAACATTTTTTTGGGCTGACACAGGAAGACAGATGACATACACAGTGTGACTGTGCACCCTCATTTCCTAAGGACATTAGGCTAAAAAGCAAGTGACCTGGCTCATAGCAGTTTATTCCCTGGTTTCCCTTCTCTACGGGGATGCTACGAGATTTTTATTCTTTTCTAGAGCAGTGAACAGAAATTACCTGGTTACTGCAAATCTATACCACTAAAATGGAAATAATTTTATTTGCTCCTTTGGCAAACGAGTGATACCCTCAGTGGAGCTATTCTGATTCATATGTCTGTGAGACACTGTTATAATTACTGAACGTCCTGCCTTCCACAGGTCTGGGGACTTCACAGAGCCCTGCAAAAGTTCTGCCACAGTGTCTGAGGCTCCAAGAAATCACTTCAAGCACACCATTCCTTTAACCTCCAGTGTTATTTATCAGCATTTCTTTTAAGGCTCTGGCCCTTACCATTTCTGGAGTCATCACAGCAAGTGTATGGGTCACTGTTGTGATAAGCTCAATTTTCTTAGCAGCCGTGATGTGCTTGTGTCTGTCTTTCCTTAACAGAAAGTCCCTTACCCCTTGCATGCTGTCAGCCATGTGGGAAGCTTCAATCCCCTCCACGTATGAACAAATGATCACTATCTGGACCATTAATGGTGCTCTATGAATGGTGTGAAACAGGTGCAGCCTGATGCTATTGACCTCATGGCTGCATTGGTGCTATCAGCAGGCACAGAACTCTTTCTGCTCTGCATCTGAGGAGTGGCAGTTTGGAGATGAACTGAGAACATATTAACAAATTGTGTTTCCATGAGGTGAAATGCAAGGAGGTGAAGCTACTCACAGCTTCAAAGAGGTTTCCAAATCTCTTCGGTTTGCCCCATATGAGGGCAAATAACAGTCCTTCAGGAGGTTATAATAGAGGTAGCCTGGAAAATATAACACTTAGAAGAGCAAATTGCCTTTGTGCTGCTACAACTCTTTTTGACTTGGGTGGGGAGAGAAATCCTCTATCACATTCAGAGCTGGATGATGGACCAGAAGGCAGGGAAAGGGAGAGGGAAGAATCTGGTCTTTAGACCAGAGAGAAACTGAAAATAGTGTTTTATACTGGTGATCCAGCTATAGGGAAGACACTGAACTCAGCACCTGGGAGGATGTCAACCTGCATCTCTCTGCCTGCAGACAGGGAAAATATGCTCAAATAATGGATAATGACTGATACCTGCAAGGCCATCTGGCTCCCTTTTGCATGACTGGGTCAGAGTTAGGGCTCTAGCTGTCCCATCTGGCTGCTCCATCCAAGAAAAATGAAGAAAACCAGGAGAGGGCTAACCTCATCCCAGCCCAAATGAGACAGGGGTAACAGGTACTGTCTTAAAAGTGGTTCAAGGTAGCCTATGTAATTGCACATCAAGTTGGCAGTCATGCAACAGTGTGTGTGTTGGGGGCAGGGGGATGCTTTAGATACTGGCACTATGGACCTGCTGGGGCACACCTACTCTCAGTCAAAGGGGAGGCCACAACAGTAGTTTTGGGTCCTTCCCCATGTTGGGCAAAGGACCACATGCCCAAGCAGCAGTTTGCCCTTTAACTCTGTCCTGACATGCATAACAGAAAGGAGAAAAACATGTACTTTTGAAGATATGAATGAATCAAAGAGCTGGTTCATGGAGCAGTAAGGATGAGAGAGGAGGCAAGACACCTGGAGAAAGGCATATGAGCAGGGATGGGTTGTATTGGGTTTGGGCGAACACGGCTGCAAGGGAAACAGAGCTGGGAGACCAGCATGCCCAGCAAAGATGCAGTATCATTTGGCAGTCAAGGCTGCAGGATTTTTAAATCTCTCCTGGTAAAACCTTGATATTCAACACAAAGAAAACCTGACATTGCACCTTGATCATCTTCCCCAAACATATTAAGGGGGGGAGGGGAACCACCATGATTTTTTCTTTCTCCAAATATCTCTTTTCCTTCTGAAGTGGTGGAAAATGTTCTGATTCTATACTTTTCCTTAAAAAAACACAAGGAACCCTTCCTTCTCCTTGTAAAAAAAAAAAAAAAGACAATGCACAATATAGGTGAAAATGACACATCCTTCAGCTTTTTTATATTGAAACCACTAAGCAAAAAAGATAAAAAAGGAAATTTAGGGCGATTTTCTCTCATTCATCCCCCATTTTTGTTCTGAGAAAACAAGTCCACCTGACCAAAAAGACATGTTCAGAATGAAAATGTAGGGGTCTGATTCTCTTCTCACTAGCATTCATCTGAAATAAGTGAGAGCTCAAAGGGTATGTCTGTGCTGGTAAATAAAAGAGGACCAAGAAGCAATCCCAAATCTTTAGTCAAAGTGATGTACCATGCCTCATGTCTGCACTACTTCACATTAGCTCCATCTTGAACAGACCATGTTCATACTACAGAGCCCCTGGGAGGACTTTTTATCACCAGCGCCAAGTGGAAGGGCTGCATTTCACAACCTGAGTTACAGCCATCGGAGGGTCCCCAGGGATATTTAAGGATGCAAAGCCAAGCAGTAGTGTTGGAAAACAGAGGGAGGAAGACAACCCCCAAATTTAATCTCACTCATGCTGCCTGCTGGGAGAGGTCCTTGCAGTGAACTGCTCACTAAACCAGGGTTCGCCTTGCGCAGAGCTAGAGCCATCCAAAACAGCCAGGGATCAGACTAATGATTTTGTGGTGTGGGCAGCTGGGGAACAGGCCTCAAGTCCACTCCTTGGCAGAATTCATTTAGCAATGTTGATAAAACTTATCACAGCAAGGCTGCCAAAAAGATGGGAATCACATGCTAGAGGAACCACACACTTTGCATGGGAAATGTATGATACAGAAAGATAAACCTCATTGTTGGAAGAAAATGTGGATTGTGACTATATTTATGGTCTTATCCAGTGACCTCCCACTTACCGGGTAAGTAAATCAATCCATCTGTGACCATCGGTGTCTGCGCACTGGGTAAGCACAGACCAGCTGGGCAAAGTTGCATCACCACATCAAATGAAACATTAAGTGTGACCTGTGGAAGTTTGGTCACATCAGTTACAGAGGGGAGAACTCAGAGAGGAAAATGTACTTTGGGCTGCTCAACGTATTTAAGAGGAAAAAAGGGAATGCTTTTCCCCAAGCCATTTTGGCAAAGAATGACAGGAAATTTCAAGTGACACTATCAAATACTGGTCATCCTCTAAATGCCATTGGGGTGGCAGGAATGGTGGGGGCTCGCAGGCTGCGAGGTAGGAACACACAGGAGGTCTGTTCATCTGTCCATGTGGGGTGTCTGCACCAGTCCTGCAGCTCACAGGACTTGGGGATTCCCATGCTTCCCAGCTCATTTGCCGAGAGCATTATAATTAGGAAGAGTGGTTTAATTTCTAACCAAAATCCACTTTCCTGCAAAGGAAAGTAATTACTTTGTGTCCTGCCCCAAAAGGTATTTCCCAGACACAAAGAACAATGATCCATCTTCTTATATGCAGTACTTTTTCAGGTGGGCAGACCATTGTATCCTCCCTCCAGTTTTCCTATTTCTAGACTAAAAAAACCTCAATTCTTTCAATGATTCATTACAGTCATTTTTTTTTAACACAACTGCCACTCTTGTTGAACTCTGGATTTCCTTCAATTCATTTTGGACTTTCTTAAAAAGAACTCCCCTAGACTGGATGTGAGATTATAGGTAAAGCTTCACCCATTTCTAAGCACAGAGAATTAATTTCTTCTCATATCTAAGACAAAGAATTTTTTTAGGCCCAAGAAAGAATCCTTAACTTTTTTTTTTTCTTCTCCAAACAGCATGAAAAGAAACTAGGAGGAGACAGAGAGAAGGAGAATCTTTTTCAGAAGTCATCCTGCCACCTGCAGCACTCCTCACTGCAAGATCCTGTGGATGCCCAACATTTACATAGCTTCAGGAAGAGAGTGGATGGAATTATGGAAGAAAAAAAAAAAAATCATCGAAGAAACATCCACCCAGGGTTATCAAAGTATGACAGCTGTCCTGTCTGGGGAAGGTGTATCCTTATATGCTTGACCCATTCTTAGTCAGGCTTCTTCTTCAACTGATGGACAAAATGTGAGTCCATGTTTTAGAGGTAAATTTAATGGCCCATCAGTGGACGGAGGTAAATTTTTAGAGGTAAATTTAATGGACCATCCAACAATGGTCCCCTTGCTGAGGGACCTTATCTTGATGCAGAAGAATGCCAGGTATCCCTGTGCCTTCCTTGGAGAAGTCTGACTATTTTCAGGTTGGTGATGCTGAGCTGGGAAGAAGGGTAGAATGAAAAGCAGAACGTATGACTTGCACTGCAGCATGTCTGCTGCTCTCTGAAGGTGTGTCTGCAGCCCACCGTGTTGCTTCAGGAACTTTCCTATGCACAGAGGTAAGCAGCAACTATTAGTTCCCCAAAATTCACCCACCACAGGAATTCAGTTGTTGATGAATGGTCTTTTAGCTGCTCACAAAGGAGCTGTGTTAGATAGCATCCTCCCCTGCTTGGTGAAAGAGAGAAAGAGCACCCAGGCTTTGCTCGTTGGCATCATTAAGCAGAAGCAACTTAATTTCCTTCAGTTCCCTTGTGCTTCAAGAAGGTTTTAGTGTGCTGTGTTTCAGCTAGCACTGTTGGACAGCCAGGATCTGTCTCTGCATCCCTGTCTCTGCAAAGACCAGTCCCACAAAGGCTCAGCCACCTGGCCTTATCACTCCAGGATGCTCAGTTTTGCTCTTCTTGCAAGTTTCTCACCTTACTGTCCCCAGGCGGTTCCTTGTTGTCACAGCACTCTTCAAACTATCAGGCTGCAACAAGGTCTTTCATCATCTCATACCAGCACACCCTTCATGCCAGTCCCTCTGCTGCCTTCTCCTCGCCTCATCCAGGGCCTGCTCCTTCCTCAGCTGCTCCCTCTTCATTGGCTCTCAACCACTTAACAGAACCAGCCACAGCTGCACCTTGTCCATATCAGTCAACCCGCCACCTCTGAAGCCAACCCACAGTAGTATATTATCAATGCTAATTAACCCAGCTTCATTCTTCTACAATTCCCCCTTTTTTTCTTGTTAACAGTTCATACCTCATGTTTTTACCAATCATCACAAACTTTTTACAAATAAACTTTTCATACAGTCCTCTATAACTCCTCTACAATTCCCCCCACCCCACCCCTTTTTTTTTTTCCCCCTTTTTAACATTTCATACCATAGGTATTTAACAATCAACATAACCTTTTTACAAATAAACTTTTCATACTCTCCGGACAACTTGTCCCTGAATTCCTTCTTCACTTTTATCTTGGGCTTTTCATCTTCTGCAGGTTGATCACCTTTCTTCTTATCTGATTTCTTAGCATCTGGGATTTTGATTTCTTCAGAGGGTGGTTCTGATGAACTTGTAGTACCCTGTCCTTTCACCTCTTGGGTCACACTGGACAGTAACCTGAGTGAGCTTGCAGCAGCAGCAGATCTAGAATACAGCACTAACACATCATTCTGTGTCCTGAAAAACTTCTTAACATCTTTGTGGTCTCCCATTTCTTCTACAAGTGGAGACACCTTCAACAAGCATGTAAATGCCAGCAAGAATACCAGCAGCCCGAGCAGAGCAGCAACGGCCGGAGCTGCTCACGGTACCGCGCTGCTCCCGCGCCTTCCCCCGGCACAGCCATCACCGCTGTCTGGCCGGAACTGCTCTGGACCCGCCACTGCTGCAGGCTGCTGCCATGTCTGGCCACGTACTCTGCTGCTATCGCCTGTTACCCTCAGTCTCTAAACTCCACGGCAGTTGGGCTTCCTTCTCTTTGATCCCAACAGCTCACCTTTACCAGTGTCTGATCCAGATCCCCAGGCTCTTCCCGCCTATCTCAACATGATCTGGATCACAGGCTATACCCACCTGTCTCCACTGTATTGGGCACCGCTGTCACCACTCAAAACTTCAAACATCCCCCAGCACAGCCATCACCACTGTCACCACTCATTACACGCAGTCTCATAATCCGAAGGGCCTCACACAGGGCACCAATTGTCACAGCACTCTCCAGACTATCAGGCTGCAACAAGGTCTTTCACCATCTCATACCAGCACACTTTTCATGCCAGTCCCTCTGCTGCCTTGTCCTCACCTCATCCAGGGCCCACTCTCTCTTCTCTTACTTCTTTCTCTCTCTGCTTTTTCCTCGGCTGCTCTCTCTTCATTGGCTCTCAACCACTTAACTTAACCAGCCACAGCTGCACCTTATCTACATCAGCCAACCCACCGCCCCTGAAGCCAGCCCACAGCTGTATATTACCAATGATAATTAACCCAGCCTCATTCCTCTACACCTTGTCTGGGGGCTCTGCTTCCTGAAGCTCTGTGATGCAGGCAGTGGGCAACCAGGCAGGCAGTGTTTCCCCCATGCTTAGTCTGCAATGAGTATTTACACTTTGGAAGCCGGGGCAGTCCTGTCCAGCCTCACACCCTGGCTGTGCTGGGTAGTGCTCTCTCCTCTGCAGCTCAAATAAAAACAGTTTCTGCCTGCCTTTTATGAATAGGGTTTATTTTACTATCTTGCAGACACCCCAAGTCTACAGGAGTGAACGCAGCTTATGGGAGGTGCCAGTGGAGGGAAATTCACTGTTCCAGCAGCAAAATGTCTGATGCACAAGGGAGCAAGAAAACCACTTCTGCATGAAAGGGGATGACATTTCAGCTACAAGGTAAAAATGAAACAGTACCAGAAAGAGCAAGAAGCAAACACACATCTGATAGCAGGCAGTCCATGAAAATCAGCATAGGCTTTAAACAACATTGAAAAACACTTAACAGCAATAGACACCTGAATCCCAGATCCACCATTTCTGCTGGGGAGTTTTCACACCACCAAGGAAAAAACCAAAGTGCTTGGTGTTTTTTCACAGAATGTTACAGTGGGTACAAGCCAGAGCTTGTCCATCAATGGCAAGAGTTGCAGGAGTGGAGCTATCCTGCAGGGCTCGTAGTGCTCTAGGAGGAAGAAATGCACCATCCCCTGAAATATTCTGGTTAAGTGAAGATATTAGAACTGTTAAGTTCAACAGATGGTAGTGCTGATCTTTGTAATTTCTGCACTTTCCCTGCTGCAGAAGTTCTCAACATTTTTCTGGTTTGCAGCTACCTCTGTTTTCTGCTGCCTGGTAGATCCCTGAATAGCAAACTTCAGCTGCTGACGATGGTTTTGATTTCTTAATTACTTTCCATGGGGTCAGAGGCAGCCCAGAGACCCCATTTCCCCTTGGGATTTGTAGACAACAGACTGAAGGCAACTGATAAGTTTATTTAAGTATCTGCTCTTACTTTGAAGCCCTGGAGTTCCTATTAATAGCCTAATGATACTTCATATGTGCTTGGGGGAGGAAATTGCTCACACACACACACACACACACACGTCATTTACCCTTGAATAAAGGTAATGGGACCCTGACACTGTTCGTATGTCTCTGTGGAGGATGGGACACTGCAGCACGAGCACCGCTGAACAGCTTTGGGAAGGTAGGCGACTCATGTCTCATCAGCCTGGAGCAGTGGCAGAGGAAGCTGTGACTGTTTACTCCAAACATACAGGCAATGTTGCAGCGTTTAATCACTAGAGGCAACATCGTGTCTAGCTTAACCTCTAGCTAACAGCAGAAAAAGGACTTCCTCTGTGGACTTTTGAACTGAGTCCAGCCATTTGTTTTCTTAAGCAAGTATTTTCAGCCATGTCATTCAGGCATGATAGTAGTTAAGACTTCAGGAATGAAGAGGCTATTTGCCATAGCCCTTCAAAACTTGCCATTAACTCCTATTATAAAAAAGAAACCAAACCTTAGTTCTCATGCAAAAACTTGTTTTAACTCCAGAACCTAATTATGCGTCTTCAGAGAGTTAAAGGATAGGGTCAGTGTCTTCTCTCTACTAATGTAAGAACACATTCAATGCTCTTGTTTTGATCTTTATTTAGATTAAGAAGTACTTTCAGATCCAGGGGGTAAATTAGTCAGACCCTGGAGAAAAGTGAATATTCACTCTACTGCAAAGGAACTCTGTTCTCTCAGGAGCACCTGATGCTTGCTCTTCCTCCTCCACAACTTATCTTGTATGCCTTATGGCACAAATCAGCACCAACCTCAGTGGGTCAAAGGAACAAGGAGCACACATGGAGGAAGAAAGGGTACAGATGTCCCTGGCTCTGCTCTCTGGTTCTCCACTGCTTTGCACCTGCAGCAATCTGACAGTCTCATTTACACCACTGCAGAACAGCTGCGTTTGTGGCGCTGATATTACTCTGCCCTTTTACCAAGGAAGCTCTGAGCAGAAATTGGTCCAACAAGGGGCATGAGATGTAGCAGCATTCCCCGCTTTTCTGGCACAAGAATAAATAAGTACAGAAGGTACATTAAGGAACCAAGCATGGTCAGTCTGTGTTCCAGGGTTTCAGTGATCGGTGCCTCTATCGGGAAGATCTTCCGCCAATCTCAGTAATTGGAAAAAAAATATATACTTGGGGATTTCTGTCCCAATTAAGTTTCATAACAGAATTTAATAAATGAGAGGTACAGGGGACTAAAATTTGAAAGGAGGTCAGATTACCAAGTTCTAAACAAAGAATCTTATTTCCTTAGGCTGTGTCTCCTGTAAGAGATAGCATCTTTCCGCAGCCTCGGCTATTACTGGATGGTTTAATGTGAAAGAAGCTTTCAGGATGTGGAAAATGGGCTATTGACCACAAACACGGGTTGTTTAGGGGTTTTGTTTTTTGTTTATTTTTCAGCTGCACTAGCTGTTCTAATAAAAAAAAACATTCCCAACACTTACAAACCTTGACTTTTCTATGTCCCGTGGCCATTGCCTGCACTTCTACCATCACTTTGCCAAACACACCACTGCCACTATCCTAAGGTGGACAACCAAGCAGTGCCCAGCAATACGAATCTCACAGCCTGGACTTTCCAAGCAAATGCAAGAAGGAAAACAACTGCCTGTCCTTGCAGTATTTCAGACTGTGCCCAGTAAGAAGCCTTTTGGCAAAGAAGCAGGATGCTGTTTCTTCTCTTGTCTTTCACTGCACAGACCGAAAGCACGAGTCTTTGTCTAACATGGAAATAGATTCTGGAAAATGTGTTGCTGAAAGCAGTTTTGCAGTGCTAGGGGGGAATATCAGTAAGAGATCAGCTCTTTCTCATCTATATATTCTATTACTCAGCATCACAGGCTTGATTTTTCTAAAGCTCTCAACTAAATGCTCACCTGCTCATCACTTACCATCAAGGTGACATTTTCAGAAGAGTTCATCAGCCGTTTAGACTGAAACAAATTTTAAAAAAACCCCTCATCTTTGTCTCCCCACTTCTAAGCCAACCCCACTGAAAACCAGCATTAGTTCTGAATGGGAGGTAAGGCTATCTAAAGAGCCTGGAAACCAACGTAGGCAAACTTCTGTGTGTATATCAGCAAATGTGCAGGGATGGTTTTCAATTAGATGCCTCACCACTTCCCTGCAGCTGGAGAGGAAGCATTTTTATTTCATCACCTAAATCATTTTCCCCCATAGTCACCACATCCATGCACGTTTGGGGTGACAGCTGCTGGGAGAGGTGGGTCTCATTCAGGGTGTGCAAATCTCAGCCTGTGTTTCCAATAGTGCAGGAGTTCTGAGGACTCTGACCCAAAATCTACCTCTGTCACCTCAGAATAAATTTCTACTTGTAAGATTTCCAGCTGAAAAGGAAAGTCAGTCTATTACTCATGAAGCAGGTACACAAGTCCTTGGTTTTCAAGGGAGCTGAAACTGTAAAAGGCACTGCTAGAGCACTGATAGGCTCACATTTGTTTGCCGTTAACAGGTCTCAAAATACACAATAGCATCATCAATGGATAAAACAAAACAAAACAAAACAAAACAAACCCCCCAAAAACCCCCAAACAAACAAACACCCCCCCCCCCCAACAAAACCCCACCAGCCCACAACCCTACTGCAATTACACGAAGACATAGTGAACCAGCTTCAAAACTGCTTTGATCACATGTCATATCCTTGCCCAGGCTGAGGGGGAAATACGCTTTTTCTTGTATACTTTCCAAGAAATATGTAGCAATTCCCAAAACAAGGCCAGGGCATCATTTTTTTGCTGTACCTGGGATGAAATAGCACCAGAGGTAGCCTTCCCCCTCCCTTGCACCTGCTAGTCTTGAACTCACACAAGAATGCCAACAGACTAGTGTTTCCAATTTCCAAAGAAATTCTTAGTCATCCTTGCTGATTTAATTTTGGCCTGCACCCTTTGAACTCTGAGCATGCATTAAACTTCAAGGCAGCTTTTATTTTTCAAAAGGAAGTGCTTGTGTATGCACGGAAATTGTTGCCATTTTCTTTGCTCTGCTGTGTTTTCTCTGTTGAGGCAAAATAGAAATGAGGGGCTGAGTATCATCACAAGGTTGCTTGTTTCTGGGACAATACAGTCTGAGCTATCCTGAATGAAAACACTTTGGTTTACATCATAGTGAATAATTTTGTTTTGGTGGATTTCACACTTTTGTGTGTCCACTCAAACTGCTCCAGCCCCTCCCAGGGCTTCAAGTACATCTTGTTGCAATCCCTTGATGTTTTCTGGCCCCCATAATCAGAGTGCATCTCCCATGATGTCCTATAGCCTCAAGGGCAGAAAGTCTTCTCTTTTGGTAGGGGCAGGCAAAGAAACAGAGGGATGTTCTGGGAAGCAAAGGGCCACCAGAGATCCTTGCCTATTGACAATAGTATTCATAAGAAGTGTTCAAATGCAAGTCTTGGGTGCGTTTGCCAAATGTTCCAAAAGAAAAAGAAAAGTCATTTGCTTCTAAAACTTGTCAGGTTTTTCTATGTGGGATACCCTCTGTGTGATCAATTAGGAGTTGGTTCAACCGAGAGTTGAAAACAAGCTTGTATACAACCTGACATTTCGCTAACAGTGCATTTAATCACAAAAACGTGTCACTTCTCTCTGCTCAAAGACATTTTTCATTTGCTGCTTCTCTTTCCCTGAGACAGAGAGGTTCCAGTTGCAATCCTTTCCTAAAACAGGACTGACACAATCCCCGCTCATCTGAGTGTAATCCTGACAACAGCAGCTGTCATTCTTTGTGCAAAGAAAGCTTTGTCACTGCTTGCTTTGGTGTTCATTTCAAGTGTTTTCCTGGTCACCACATCCATTTGTGCTGCTGATTATGTCCCACAGCAGTAGAAATCAAATGTTTTATACATTCCTTGTATCATTGGTGCAGATTTAGTTTTCAGATGGAGGAAAAAAACCTCACACACAAACAACTTTGTAATTAAATCCTAAATCCATCTGGATTTAAAGGCAAAGGCAAGACTAACTTTAATACCTGCAGCGGCTCTCCCATGGGGATAAGGAATAGCTCTGATTTCCCCTCCACCCTTCCGAGGCCAGTAAGAAAACTCAGCTGAAATCAAGAGGACATTGAAAATGAGAGGATGTGAAGAACAGCCTTCCCACAAAGCCAGTCCTCTGCCCAGCAATACTCACTCTCCCATCTGGCCCCAGCACGTACAGCTCCCGTGAGCTACGATCCAGCCAACAACCGGAGCGTGTAGGTGGGAGGTCATTAGCAGAGATGCTCCTCTGAAGAGGATAGTCAGGCTACACAGACAGAGGGGTACCCTACAAGCAAGCGGGAGGAATGGGTCCAAAGCGTTGCAAATCAATGCTAAGGGTGCACTGCCAGTTCCTGGAGAGAGGGCATAAGGCTGAAGAGATGATGTGAAGTTTTAATCTATGATGTAAAAGTTGGCTAGCGATGGTTTTTTTGCTCTTATGGTGGTTCCAGGGAGAGAAATGGGGATTATTGCATGCCTGACAAAGGCAGAGGAGCTGAGTGTGTACAGGGTGGTGTCTCTACCACAAATAGCACTTTCCTGGAGATCTCCAGAGTGTGGGGATTTACAACAATGCTGCAAGGCAATGTGAATTCTGTTAAAGGCGTCCTAGTGCCTGAATAGTCTCTGTTTCCTCTGGTCAAACTATATGAGACATGGGGGTGGGTGAGAATACAAGCTGCCACAATCCATCTGTGCCCAACAGAAGCACACACCCTGTGATGGATGAAGAACTTGCATACAGAACTTTCCACCTGCTTGTCTGTATCGACTACTCACAACACAATTTTCTTCTGACACAAAAACCTGCACAAAAAAAAAAATCCAACAAAAACAAAAAAACAACCCAAAAGCAAGATCTTCTGCCTTGCCCTATGAAATACCTGCCAGTATCCTTAAGAATAACTTTTATTTTTGATTGTAAGTATCTATTTTATTTTCACTTGTTTTTTTGTACCCACACATATTTCATGCCAGCACAGTTCATGTGTTGGCCCTATCACAGTTTTATTGCATTGTTATTTTATTTACTTTTTGCATTGTGAGGTGTGTTGTTAGGCAAACCTTCTGTTTCTCAGAGTGGAAGCCTTATCTCTTTGGTGGATGTTCCTTGAACACTCCTTGCTCACAAACAGTGCCTGGGATTCAACAAATATGACCAACAAGGTCAATGGAACTGCAAAGAGCATCACACTTCAGTCCCACATCTCATAACACATGAGTTATCACTAGTTTGTTTTCAAGTTGGTTTTTTTGTAAGCCAAGTTTTTTAGGACCTGTAGGTTGAGAAGATGACAGTATAGAGTGTTGCTACACAAGTTAGAACAGTGTGAAAGCATTCATAAATGACAGTTCACATAGGAAAAAATGAGATCATTTCTTGGATGTTTCAGTAAATCAGTAAGGTACTGTGATTTCTGATGACAGCAGTTATGAACCTACTGCCTATGGAGTAACCCCTGATGCACAGCATATTTAGCTACACAGGTATCAGTCTGCAAAAGCTGTGTGTTAGAGGTGAGGTATTCAGGAATGACTTTTAATCACACAGTATTTTCTTTTGTGATAATTTTCATCTATGCAAGCCATTAGTTATTGGGGAACCAGATGGATCTGCGCTGCTTTCTTATCCCTCTATTTTACCCATGCTGAATCTCCTCTGTGCTGTCTGTGTCACATTCACTTGGTAATGACCAATGGGCAATGACAACTGACTAATGACAGATTGGGTGTTTTATTGATGTTGTTTGTACTGCTGCTTTTGTTTTCATGGCATCAGTGAATTTCACAGTGTTTGATCTTCACAACAAAATAAAAATCATGGGAAGGCAGTGCTGAAAACCTATTGCTGTTTGGGGTGTGCTCAGTTAGGAAGTACCTGGGATCCTGGGATAGGGATTACTGGTTCTGTGCGCAGCCTTGGACGGAGCTCTGGATCGGCGTGCCGCTGTTTGAACACCAGCATGTGCATTTCAGGTGTAATAAGAACAGTTCTGCTACAATGAAAACTACTTGCTGGATGACAGAGCATCCCTGAAACAACTGAGAAAGTGATGGTCTCTCTTCAGTCCACCACTGAGGAATCTGTGTTTATGGAGAGCCTTCACCCTCAGGCATGCAGATATGGACTGCCATAAGAGTGTGTACGGAGTAAGTACCCTTGTTCGTCAGGATGTCAGGCAGTTTAGAGGAGGTACACACAACTCCCATGGGAATACCAGGCCAAAAGCTGGCTTAATCTGCACACAGCACAGGACAGTGGATATGAAGCTGCTTGGGTGACCATCAACCCATCTGGCTCCATTAGATTGTCATGAGCACTGGATTCCAGTCACTTCTCTGCTTCTGCAAGTGCTCAGCAACCTTGTGTGGCTGCCAGAGCTCAACCTGTTTCCTAAACACTGGTGAGACCTGCCAGAGTTCAACCTGTTTCTCAAATACTGGTGAGACAGGACAGGTATTCCTGCATGGAATTAATTTCTCCACGTGGGAAAGACCCTTAGGGAGCATGCCTCTTATTTTCAGCTCTGATTGCTTGGAGGAGACTACTTAAGGAGTAATTTCCCATTCAAAGTGGGAAACACAACAGAATCTGACCATTTGGCATTTTCTTCTAGAAGGGAAAAAAGGTGCAAATTTGAGCACGTTAAGCAGTGACATAGAATTGCAGAGCAGGTAGTTATAAAAAGACGTGGAGAAGTTCTCCCTGCCTGTTTAGGTGTGCAAGTCTAGCTCTTCACAGCTGTTGGAGCAGTACATTTTTAAGACTTTGTTTTTATATCATGGACATGCAAACCAAGGTTTCGTGGTTTTCTGAGCCTTTTCTATAGAAACCTAGAGGTCCAGCAAACGACACAGGATCCCGGGTTGAGTAGCATGAAGTGGCAGGGAATAAGACCCTGCAGAGGATGAGAAGCAAAGGCTTCTTTGCTTCCACATGTGAAAAGAGGAGTGAGGACATGGAGCAGCTGAGAAGCCAAGAAAGAGGTGAAAAATGTCATTACACAGAAGGTTGTCCGTGCTTGGTGAATAACGTGGCTATAAGTTTCAGCAAAGGCCAAAACAATCATGAGGAGGAAACAGGCTGGTGAAAGGGAACAATAAAGTCCAAAGAGAAAGAAAGCTCAGAGGTTTTACTGATGACCAAGGAAGGCAAGTCAACTAAATCCATCCCAGAGATGTGGAAGGATTCCTGCAGGGAACTGCAAATGAAAAGGTACCATAAACCTAAACCTGACTTCAGCATCATAGGGGAGATTTGGCAGGATGGTGCTTCTAGCTGTGGTGCTGCTTGTATTGCCCTGCCGTGCTCTGCAGTATTTCCAGACCTCCTCCCCCAGTGCATCAGGCAACCCTTTTGAATGTCATACCCCAGCACCTGCCACTACAACGCTGCTGTTACTGATGTTCCAGTAATGCATGGTCAGAGTGGGACACCTGTGTTTAGCACAGCACAGGCATGGGGAAAATCAGCACTTCTCACCCCCCTGGAGCCAGACAACCAAAAAGGGGTGCAAGAAAGGGGAAGATAAGACCATTATTAACAGAGACAATTACCCCATACTCTGAGGGATGCCCTCATGTGATGTGCACAGCATTGAGGTGTTAAAAGTCTGAGACATCTAGAGGCAAAGAAGATACGGACCACTGCCTTCACCATGTTGGTTTGGACTGGGAAGGCAGAGGACTAAGCAAACTACCCGTGCTCTGTCAATGGCTGAGTTTGTAACTGAAATTGCCCTCTGCAAGTCAGTTTGGTGACACAAAGAGCTGAATTTTTTACCGTGCACAGAGAAAATAAGAAACTCTCACATCATCCCATTGCTGCATCTTCACTAATAAATTACATGGAGCCAGGACACAGCCTATGATTGATGAAACTGTCTGATTTTTAATGTTTCTTCACACACCTTCAGCCTATTCCAGCTAAGGGTCTTCCATATCATACTGGGGAAAGTATAAAGCTGACCTGTTTTGGGGCAGCAGGTTCTCAGACTAGTCCTGCCTTATTTTATTTATTATAAAAGGTGAAATAGCAAGAGCTTTGCAAAGGACTTGTGGTTACTTAGCTACTCTGGCATGATGCTGCTGAAAGCTGCTGTGTGAAATCTAAGTCACACACAGGTTAGTTGGCATTTCAGAAAAGACTGATGATCCCAGGAAGATAATAATCTGCAGCAGCTGGAGCTGCTATTATCCTGGAGGCTTGGGAATCTCCCCCACCCCCACCCCCGCCCCTTGTTTTCTTTCTTTCTCTCTTTCTTTCTGCTTTAGAGATTATACTTGAAAACCTCTAAGGATGTTCTTATAATAGGTACAGAAAATAAGATGGTAAAGCTCCATCCCTGCCCATCAAGGCTGTGAGACTTTGTTTTCATGAGCAAGAAAATTCACAAGAATGATATGGTTAAGAGTTGTCCTTAGGACGTTCCTCACCACCTGACCTGTCATGCAGATTTATGGGTATAAACAGACCACACACAAAATCAAAATATAAAATTGTCAGTTTAATTGTGTGTGACCATTTCACGTTCCTTCTTAAAATGAGGAAATTCCTTCATGTGGAATGTTCAGCAAAGGCACCCAAAATAGGAGCTTTTTTTTTCCCTAACCAGCCTTGGCTTCAAGCTTCGGACTCCTCCCAAGCATATTTCATGTAAGGCTCCAGGCAGTCTCGCTCCAGTAACTGGGCACTCGGTTGCTTGGCTGGGTTGCTTATCCCAGGCTTGTTTGGAAAGACAACAGGTGGACAGACAGGCTAAGGACTGGAGGCCAGGGTCCCTTCCAAAAATCGAAGGGAGCTGTTTCCTCAGCCAACATGTGTCTAGTGACATTAATGAATTGCATTATATGCGACAAAATGGAAACTGGTTTTGTTTAGGCAATGGTATCAAGAGATTAACTCAGGGGCTGGTTCAAAGTACTGAGCGTGAGTCATCAAGGTCTCATGCAGTCCTTTGCGTAATGACTACATAACTAGAATTGCAGGCTCATATTTGCTGAAATAAATAGTTATGCCAAGGCCAGCTTATTGGGTACAACTGTTCTCTGACCCTGTTTATGAAGCCATCTTTGTTGGATACAACTTTTGCCAGTCCCCTCAGTGGGCGAATAAAGTATTTTTGCACTTTCTTCTGCCTGAAGCCATGGGAAAGCTTTTTAGTTCTGGAGCGATAGGAGCATCAGGTGCAAAACCGAAATGCACAGAAACTGAAGAACTCTAAAACCTGTGGAAAGGACAGAAGTGGAGAAGAAAGACTTGTAACACCTGGAAATATGGAAAGAATATGGTTCAACAGTTGGACTTGATGATCTCAAAGGTATTTTCCAACATAAATGATCCTATGATTTTATGCTAATTTCTAACTTTTAAAAACCTGTATCCCTTTTTCTGTTGTATACATTGACATTATCACAGGACAGAAAAATCAAAAGCAACTGTGTCAAGTTCAGGAGTTCTCCATACTCACATCGATGAGCGTGAGAGGTGCTAGCTAAGGTGATACTACTTAGAGCCAGGGAGCTCCAAAACTCAGAACCAGCCCTAACAAAAGCCTGTGTCCCAAATGCATTTGGGGAAAGGGAGGGCCAAAAGGGGACTGCACACTTGTGTTTTCACGTTCATGTTGGAAAAAAACATCCTCTGTTGTAAGAGGTCCGTGGTTCTACCTCTGTATGCCACTGCTGTACTAGCACAGAGCGCCCATGCGGCTGGTGGGAAAATCAACTCTATTTGTCTCGTGGGACTGAGGAACTGGGGCAAGTCACATAACTGCACTGCAAACCTGTATGTGCAAATTACAAAAAAGCTAGTTTTACAGTATGTGTTAGGATGTGTAGATGTTTGTATATTAGTTTTATGCACAAACCTGAATAATTTCCCAGAAGGGGAGAGAAGAACATCATACCCTTGTAAATCTGTATCTGCCTACCTGTTGATCTGTCTGCAGGGTCTATATAAGTCATCCTGCTTCTTTGGATGATGAGGGTGGAAAGCTATGACTTTATAAGGATCTTACAGGTCTTTAAGAGAAGCCCTTGGCCACTTAATCCACCCTTGGTTTCCTGGATGTCATAACACGCTGCAAAGCCCAATCTGGATGTAAACCTTGGAGACTTGAAAGATGTTTCAGCCTGCTGGGTTATAGAGATTTATTGACAAATAATTCTTTGGGTGGGAAGTTACAAGGAAGAGCTGGTTCAGTATAAATTGAAATGTGTCCTAGAACTCCCAAAGAAAAGCTGAGGTGATGTCTTGAACGAGGATGCATGATGAAAGTAAAAGAACAAGTAAAAAATAAAAAGGGACACAAGTGGCTGTAGCCATCTTGGATGGCAGAAGCAGGTTGCCCCCACTGTCTGACACAAATCAGATGCAGGAGTGCAACAAGGTCCTTTTCTGTTCTGGATGACAATATTTTATCTGTTCACAGATTAGGAGCAGACTTTCATTGCTCCTATAGATATCAAGGCCCCAGTCTCCGGTGGGATTTCAGGGCACTGCTGCAGTCTTGATGAATGAGGATCATTCCTTCGTGGTTCCCTATAAACAAACCCCATCTCTCATCATGAAGGAAGGTGGCATTTGGAAATTTCCACCTCTTATTGTCTCTGCTGGTCAATTCTATATATTTTGTCCCCAGTGAGCAATCTGAGCATCCTGACAGCAGTTGAGATGTGAGCTATGAAAAAATGTGTCTTGGGATTTTAATCTTCCTTGGGACATTAGCTTGCAAACATCTGCCTGTTTGTGCAATCTGGTTTCTTGCATCAGAAAATTTGCTCTTCAGAAACTTTTGATGAATCCTGGAACTAACTTGCCTCTGGCACGGGTAGTTTGTCCGTCCCCAGAGCAGGGGGAGGGATGGGAAAGGGGGGTGACTCTGGCAGATGCAGGGAAACTAGCTCTGACCTTCCTGTCATTTCAGGGTAGGATATTAGCAGAGGGTTTCCCTTGGGTTTCATCCACACCATTCCTGCCTCTGCATTGACAATGACATAAACAACAATAGCCCTAAAGTCAAAAAACTTGCAGCTGCATCCTCCAAGGGAACATGTTAGTGAAGTCACCTTGCAAATTGCTGTGGGCAGAATGCAGCTGAAGCAAGGCATGTCTGGCCAAGAGCAGGGCTGCTTCCTCGTCCCACTGCAACTCAACTTCTATTCAGCAGGTCCTGCCAGCTGTGCTCTCCGCTCCACTTCCCAGACAAAATGCATCAGAAAATACACCTAAAGCACTGCACTCTAGCTGAGGGGCAGACACCCCTGGCAGCAAGGGGAGTGGGGTGAGCAGACTAGTGAAGGGACAGATGGGCTGCTGTGGTTGTCCTCCACCACTTCAAGATCAGAGGGATGATGTCCCAACAAGGGCAAACAAAGTGCTAAATGATCTCCTAAATCAAGGTCATAATTCAAAGAGGACTTGAAGCCTCCCCTCAAGACATCCTCCAGAGAGCAGAGGCAGCAGAAGTAGGGACTGGCTGGAGGAGAGCTGCTCTGCAAGTTCCCTACCACCTCCCACCATGCGTCTGACAGTAAGTTTCTGTCCCTCCAGGCTGGCTCTGAATGATGCATCACAGCATGGCTGCTCGGCAGTCCTGCTCTTCCAGCCAAGCCCTCCTACTCACTGCAGTCCTGGGTATCTTGCTTTGCAAATCTACTGATGAGATCAAATCTCATGAGCAAAGATTTATCTGGCTTTGTGAATGTTGGGGTGACAGACATCATTATCAAGAATTTCACATGCTCCCATGAGGCTTTCTTATGCATTCAACCATTCCCTGCTGAAGCTTCCCTGAGTTGCACAGAATCATTATTCTCATTTTACAGATACTGCACTAAGGAGTTGACTTGGGGGTATTTACCTTCCTTAACTCTTAGAAATCTAAAATGAGATGTCTCACTCTAAGCCAGTCACTGTGATGTTCCATTAGAGTGAAAAGGAGAAACTGATGCCTCAAGGGGAAAATTCTACTGACAGACTGACAATAACCTAGCTCAGGAGGAGGTGCATCACCCTCTACCATGGCTGTATAGCTTTTCAAGGATGCTAAAGCGATCTGAGTGTGACTAACTTGCACCATACAAACTGATGGCTCTCACCCAGACTCACCTGCTGAGCCTGGAACAGACCTAAGTAAGAGCCCCCAAATCCTCATCCTTATTTTCCAGGACTACTCAGCTTCAGGTCAGCACTTAGCAGCATGCTTGAAGATTGGAGACAGGCATTTAGGCTCTGCTCCCAGCTGACTCAAGTCAATGGTTTTATCTTGTTAATAGAAACTAAACTGAATACAATACTGGAAATATGGAGGAGGATTTGTGTGGTGTCAAGTATTATCTCAAACTGCAAGAAACAGAACCTGTTTCAACAGAAAGCACCTGCTATGACACGCCTGAGCAGTTACGCTTTCTGTCAGTGCTACACTGGTGCTGGTTTCTTTACTGGTGCTACATTGGGGTTATTCTGCTTTACTTTGAGATCTGACACAGTCTCTCATGTTAAATCAAAACCTAGGAACTGTTAGCTTTGACAAAATACTCACTTAGCTCATTGCAGGGATACTCGCTGTGGAAGGGGAAACAGGGATCATGCTTCCCTTTTCATGTTTTCTGTCTTATGCTTGGTGAGATGTGTTGCCCTGATAGAAGCAGACAGGGAGGCTCTTCCTCCCTCCCAGTACAAAGCATAGTTGTACCTGTGCCAGGATCCCCTGGATGGTTACATCACCCCTGTGACCTCAATGGTGCCTTCTTACAAGAGCATGAAAAAGCCCCTGAAAAAACACTTAGCCCAGCAGATGTAGCAAACTGAGAGACAGCCTGTCTGATTTGGTCATAAAATCACAGACAGTTCCTAAATAGTCTCATTGTTTAAAACCTGCCTCCAGCTTCTGGTCTGTCTTCCTGAAGTTACTGTTCATTCTCACCTTCCCCACTAGCCTGGACTTTGCTCCAAAAGTCTTTTCCTCCCTCCATATCCATACACTCAGACGGGAGATGTCCGTACTGCTGTGCCTGCTTGCTCCCTGCCTCAGCTATTAACCCTGGATCATCTGAAAACAGAGACACTTTAATCCTTGATATGGGCACCTTGCACCTTCTTACAGTTGGAACAGCTCAAGAGAGCAGGCAGAGTGAATGAAGACACAGACCACACAGCTAAACGGGCAATGGATACATGGTCCAAATGTATGACAAATCATACAAAAATGTAAGTAACGTCTGCTCCTCTTTAATAGTTCCTGCTCATTCTATCTTCATCTTACAGAAGCCTACTGGGAGTCACTGCAAAGAGGAACTTGACAATATAACAGCACAGAGAAAAGCCCTTAAAAGCTGGGTCAGGTCTGGGACAGCAGTAAGCCCAGCGGAAATATTTTTATTTGCTGGGAGGGGTTCAGTGACAAAGCACTGAAGTGAAAGAAATGCTGAAATCCAAGCATGGGTGAATGGTGCCCTGGCTGAGTGGCTAAGCAGTCTGCCTGGAAAAGTGAGCTGATATGCAAGTTTTCCCACTATCTTCCCAGCAGAAGGAGTGTTTCACAGCCCTGCCCTATATTAGCATTTTTCAAATGGCGATGTTGAAAACATCAAAATGGAGATTAACCCGGAGAGCCTTGGAATAAAACTTTTGATTGATATGAAATTCCCTTTTGAGATTAAATTTCACTTTCAGCCATGTTTCCTCTTTCATGCTGGTTAGTTTTACTGCTTCTGAAAACTCAACAGCATTTTTTTTTTTAATTTGGTGCATATTTGGGAACAATTGAGTGTTTGTAATTTACAAATGTGAGTTGCAGTAAACCAAGTTCAAGAGGATTCATTAATCTTTTCAACAGATGTGGACAAAACATGTACTTTCAGTCATTGGAGAAGGTTGGGGTTTGGGTTTTTTGTTGTTTGGTTGGTTGGGTTTTTTGGTATGGTTTTTTTTGTTTTGTTTTGTTGTTTTTTTTAATGCACTGCAGAAAACATCTGGCCTACATCAGGGCATGCAAACCCTGCTCTTACATAAGGATCTGGCAAGGTAGACTTATTTAGTGCACAGAGTTTAACTTCATTAGCAATAATTAAAGCTGAATGAAGATTTCAGTGTTAATATGTTGACATTAGCTTGGAATGAAAATCAAAGACTGAGTCTATTCCTGTCATATCCAGTTGGTGCAAATGTTCCCACCAACTAGGGATGAGTTGTCCCACCCTGACAAGAGAAGCTCAGCTTTATTAATTGAGCTTCTTGGGATGTGGTGCATCATTCAGGGAGGAAATCATCACGCTTGTTCTGCTGACTTGCTGTATGCACAGGCTTCCCTGCTCTTTTACGCCCAAGTAGACTGCAAGGTCTTTAAAGCACAGTCCTTCCTGCCAAATTTTTCAAGGGGCTTGTGGGATGAGATCTTGATAACAGTTTTAGTCATTTTATGGTAGTGTCGTGTCAATAGTAGGGCTTCATGAAAGAATTAAAGTGCTATAAGTAGCTGGATGCTGAGTATGTGACAGTGAAGACCTCAGAGCTGGAAGAGGGAGGGGCTGGAATGAGATGAGAAATTTGTCCACTCCCACCTTTACGTCCTTTTCTCCTAGTTTCCCCTTAAAGCAGAGCAAAATTCCTCACAGCGATGGCTCTGTGTTGGGTGACTCAGGGGGTTTATAGCAGAGGGGAAGACACAGACCTTTCCTTGTCTTGCTCCCATGAAAAGCTTTCAGTAGCCCCTTCCTCTGACACCGAGATGCTTACTTTGCCTTTCTTTACTACTGGATCTTCTGGCTCTGTGCTGCTTTACCTTGTTTTTAAAGCCAAAACCAAATCAGTCAGCTTTAACTGACTTTGCCCACCCACAAACTGTAGGTCGTTTGGTGTGCACCAAAGCTTTGTATGTAAAAGGAACTGCAATCTGGAGCTGGGTTTTTTTGACAGCATGGTATTTTCTGCTCTGTCTGGATACAAACATGACAGTCTCCTTTCAGAGGAACCAGCACCAAGTGCTGGCTTGGATCCAGTTTTTACAGTGTGGTTGCTTTCTCTGACACACAAATGAATGGTGTGCTGATAATGACAAGCTGCATAATTGACGAGTAGTCACTGTTTGACCTATGAGAAAAGAGCAGCACCTTCACCTCCAGGTAATGCAGAAATTCAGAGATGAGCCAGAGGCACTGTTCTTGTCAAATAGCATTTCCCACTGACAGACTAACAGTGAAGTGAGAAGTTGCTCTAAAAGCTGGGCTGCAGCTAGTGTGCTGAGAGCTGTCTCTGCGGTGAGCTGCAGCCTTTGGTGCCTGGGCCCCGTCTCTTTTGTAGAACAACCCGGAGCTGGTGAGGAGAGGAGGGCTCTGAAAGGGACAGCCTTCACGGACATTTTCATAGAATCATTTAGGTTGGAAAGGACCTTTAAGATCATCAAGTCTGCCTGTAAACCCAGCACTGCCAAGTCCATCACTAAACCCTGTCCCTTAGCACTACATCTACATGTCTTGTAAATACTTCCAGAGATTGTGACTCAATCACTTTCCTGAGCAGCCCGTTAGGATACATGATAAACTCTTCAGATCCCAAACCTCCAGTTATCCTACATCATTTCTCCATCTTCTTCGTGGCAGTACCCAGTTTGGGTGAGTCCCAGGGTCCCTGGTGTGTCAGGTTGCAGGACTGGGGTGTACTCACAATCTTTTCTCCAAACACAACCATGTGCTGCCTGAGTTGGTATCATACTCTCCATGAGCCATTTTTTCCCAGGATGACTGTTCCTGAGCTTTCTGTGCAGCAAATCTTCTGGCGAGGCTTTTGCCCAAGAAGACTGCAGAATCATTTGCAGTGCAAGGAGACATTGTTGGAGGTATGTGGCCCTGCCCACAAACCCCAAAGAATGAGAAAGGGTATATGAATGTCAGTTGGTACTGGGATGGTGCATCCTGAACTGGATGTTGGTGCAGGAATTGATCCAGGTGCAGGAATTGATCCACTAGCTATGGCCTCGTCCAATGTAATGTGTATAAAGTGAGCACTGCCAATTACAATCCACTTGGGATGCAACCTCAGCAACTTGTGCTTTGAGAATTTTTCTTTTGTATTGCTTCATATTTTACAGGATGAGGCTAGTCACACACAGTGCTGGAGATCATCTTCTGTTTTATGCCACCCCGATATATGTGGGTTGCTTCATGCTAGGTTCATAATCAGGAGACTAACTTCCTTTGGCCAGTGGAGGGGGGTTAAAGGGCTGCAGGGGGTGATTCAGAGCAGATGAATCAGACTATGATCCTCCCAAATTCCCCATTCTGAGGAACAATTTTCTTCCACAAACAACACGGAACCCACTATTATCTGTATTATCTGTATCTGTTAACTGCCTACAGAAGGCTCTATAGAATATCCCCAAGGGGGTTTCTTCACCAGAAATAAATATTCTGGGGAAAAATAAATTTCTACCAAAAAAAAAAAAGTTTGACTAAAATACAGTTTTCCAGTGTAGAAACTCCTGTGGCAGGAGTAATGATGCAATGTGTGAGAGGTACTGTAGTTTGGCTGCTTCAGAACAAAGTTGTTCATTTGTTTAGTTTGTGCTTCAGGGCAGCCTAAGGGCAAAATCCTCAAACCCCCTGCAGCTTCCCTCTCTCACTCACACACTTTTTGTCCAGGAAAAGGCAGAACATTTGGCTTTGTGCCACGCTTTTTGTATTCAGCCTTTGGATATATGAACACCAAAATGTACAAAAAGCTGTGGACTTCACTGGTACTGTAAGGATCAGGTCTGCCAACCTGATTGCCTGATTTATCAACCATTGCTTGGGTAACATTGACCCTAGATGCACTATAGCTCTGCAGCAGAGTCTTGTCTGCCCAGCAAATGTGGCTTCTTGATTAAACATGTTTTGAATCCCTGTGAGTACAAAGAACCACAACGAAGGCAAATGATGAGATCTTTCCTGATAGAGCCAAGGGGAGACAGCCAAGTCTGCTGACGTTGAAATGGAGTACTATCAGCTTGCACCAGCTGAGCATTTGGACCTTGTGATTTCCAACCTTCTCCAGCTTGTGCAGCTGTAAAATTACATTAGTGGAGTTAGAAGCATCTGTGTTACGAATTTCAGCTGATTGACAATAGGTAAGGATCTTTCCCACACCCACTGGAGGGGTCTGTGGACGGCACTTGGAAACCACTGGTGAGTCAAGACCAGTGGTTCTCTACTTTCACTAACACTAATACTAATACTAATACAAACAAATGGAAGACTTCCAGTTTTGCCTGGGGTAAACAAAGGCAGACACCAAACCCATTATTTTCTGTGGTTCTTTGTTCAGAGTATTTTTAGTCCAGTTGATGATCTTTTTATGTATCCATAATGTTTAATTAAATACATTCATCAAAATGAAGACCCCAAGGAAATTTTTGTAAGCATTGCTCCATCTAGCATGTCACCTCACAATGCCAATTTTATATGTCACTCTGGGAATCCAGGCATGATTTTGTTATCTTATTTTATTATCAGAGTACAGTAATGAACAAAAAAATCGTCACATCCCTCTCTCAATTCTGGAACCAAAGTTCTTCCCATTTATGGTCACTACATCTCTTCCCATCCGTGATCACCAGGGAAGCATGCAGAAGAAGTAGAGAGAGGAGCCACAGTATCTGCTTAACAAAAATTTCTGTACTGTTAGGACACATTTATATGCAAGAGGTGCTTGTTAGGCCACTTGGTGCTCTCCAGGCTGTGTTTCAACCCAAATCCAGTTAATCTATTCTACAGGCTCCTATCAGTTTCCTGAAATGAAGACCTGAAGGATACAGAGGTGATTACATTTCATGATGCCACTCAAATCTCAGAGTGCTGTTAAGCAAGGGGGAGAAATAATGTCTGCCTGGGTCTGAAGCAGAGGGGATGCACGTAAACGGAGGTGAAATGTCTGCAGGAACATCACAAAAAGCAGCTGGCCAGTGGTCTAAAGTATGCATGGTCTTCCGTGGTAAATCTACACCTAAATGTTTATAAAGACCTGAAGGACACTGTGATGTGACCACAACCACAGATGATGTCTGTGGTAGAGCTCGTAGCACCTCGCATCCCAAACTGGTGTATCTACAGTCACACAATTAATTTAACATATTCCTACTTGTAAATTCAGTGGATCAGATGTGGCAAGTGCTACACACCAGATACACAGGGAGTTTCCCCCATGGTCTATCTTCATCAAATTGCAGAAAGAAGGGCATGCAACACCCCTGTTAGACAGTGGAGTTGCCCATATGTTATTACCACTGCTGTTGCCAGATTCAAGCTTGGAGAGGGACACTAGATAAAACAAGAGGACTATGTTCACAGGACTTAAATTCCACCTAGACCACCTTACTGCCATTCATGGGCTTTTCACCAAGCTGGCTTGGGTCTTTAATATCCAAAAATAGCCTATGACATCACTTGAGTTTTAAAAGTCCTCTTTTTTCCTTTCGGAATCACTTGAAAATTCATTTTTAAAGTTCTAAATCATGAAGACCCATCCCATTCCTTGAGATTGTGCTACTTCTGAAGTGGTGGCATATGAACTGTTGCAGGGAGGGGAGTAAGAGGCTTCACTTAAACATGATCTTGCTGACTCCGTTGCAACTGTGGAGCAATCCAGACTAAATCACATCCCTCCCACCCCGCCCCCCTTTTTTTTTTTTCTTCTGGAAGCCAGAAAGCCAGGCAACAGCATTATTGTTCATTTGTTTGAGCAAAAGCACAAGATTTACTCTCTCCTGAGCTTAACCTCCACGCTGTCTGGAGTTCTGACATCACAGCCTGGAAAAGGGCCAGCTTTAAATAATAGCTCATCACTTCAGCTTGTTTCCAAAGAGAAAAAAACTTAAAATAAACAAAACAAGAAAGCTCCACCCATCCTCCTTGTGATTCCAGGCACTGAAATATTCAGGGCTGGCTTCTTTGCTAGGCTTTCTAGCAGACGTTAGAACACAGGAGATAAATACAGAGGGGACACTGATACTCTTTGCTCGTCCATGTTTCTTGGTAACTTTATGTTGAACGTAAGAGATATAATGGGTTCTTGCTTCTTTTTGACTCATGGAGTTCAGTAGGTGGATAATAAAAACACAGCATAAAGCCAGCTCCAGGAAAATGTTCATATTCAGCTCATAAAACTGGCATCTCCTAGAAGATGTCTGGAAGGGAACAAGAACACTTGCCCTTCTAAATATTGGAGCACCTTATCAAAAGGTTAAAACTCCCCTGAGCTCCTCATCTCCCAGGCTCTTGCAGAGCTTCAGACCATCAGCTGGGACTAGGTGCTTACACAGCCCTGCCACCCATACCTACCACCTATGAAAGAGTTCAGCTATCAGGGTGACAGGGCCATAGTTCAGTGATAGAGCATTAGGTGGCCTGACGTGCTTCCTGAACATTGCATGCTTAACACTGCAGCCTTACTGTTGGATTACATTGCCCTTTTGTGAGCAAGATCTTGTACTGCGCTGGTGAGCATGGCATGAAGGGCCTCGAGGGACAGGGCAGGCAGGAAAGACTAAGGAGTTGGCCACCATGCTTTTGACCTTGAAGGACCCTGAAGTATTTTGCACGCTGTAAAAAGTGAAGAAATGTAGCTGTCCCAGGGCTAGGAGCTCCAGAGAAGAAAATCACAAAAAAACTAAGATCTAGGATGGAAGAACAAAATATCACATAGTACAGTGAGTTTTATTTTCATATCAGAGTAAGGTTGCTCGCAAAGGTGGGTGTTGAGTGGGTCTGCTAGGGGTTTACTGGCACAACTCTCTGCATATAGTTCAAAGCTGTAAAATGACTTTGCAAATCACAGCCCAGCTGCAAAAGAGGAGGAAAGATGGCTCTGTTTATCCTTATTTCAACCTTTGAAAGTAGATACTTCTATGAAGCAGTAGCTGTTTTATCATGAAATTTTGCTCCGTGTGAGAAAACTCCATTTTGTGTAGAACAGAATCCTGCTTCAGCAATAAATGATCATTCTGGATAAATCTGTACAATGTTTTAGTTCAGTTCTTATGCCCTTAAAAATGGTAGGTAGTTGAGGTCATCAAGGAGGTGTCATATACTTTGAAGGAGCATAGGGCTTCCCCTGCAGACTTATAATGAAGTGTCACCTGGAATAAGGAGGCTACTCAGACTTACAGCAGCTATAATTTTTTTTCCTTATCTTTATGGATTTAGAACACCATCCATGTTTTTCTTACATGGCTTTGTGGTGTAATTTGTGTGTCTGGCCCTTGCAGACCACCCCTGGTAGGTAGTGTTTTGAAGTGAACTGGGGTATTATCTGGCAGCCAGTGAGTAGTTTGTGGGATGGAGGCTGGCATAGCTTGTGAAAGAGGAATGGCCCACGCAAGGACATTGGTGGGACAAGAAGGACCTCTACAAGCTTGAGGAAGTTGGTTAGGTTTACCACGGTCCACAGGATGAGATCTGACGGTAGGGGTACAAGGCAGCAGAGGGGATGTATGAACAAGGAGGAACATGGCTGGGAGCACAGCAATGGTGAGCCAAGAGGATATGGCAGAATTAGCATAACACTTTTGTGATAGTGAGACCACTGCTCACCGAAGCTGAGGGTTTGCGTTCATGAACCTAGGAAGTGCTCTCAGAAAAACGGAAAGGGATTATCAGAGACATTTAGGAAGACTGTAGAGATGGATATGTATGCTTTCTTCTCTATACCTGGTTAGGACAGAAACAGAAGGTCAAAAAAGTGTGATACAGAGGTCAGTGGGCCAAGTGGGAACAAAAGACATTCTTATTTTGTTCAGAAAAATAATTTTTGGTTTCTAAAGCTGCTGCCTGCTTTCAAATCCACTCCAGCCTTCAGGGAAGATGGGTCTCTCTCTTCTGCTTGCTTTTCTGCAGATTATGGCACCTCTTCTGGATTTTCCAAGAACCCATCAGGAGGGCTGGATGCTTCTTCTGGCAACTGCGGGAATACTAATGCTAGTAATTACAAGCCTCAGCTTCATCCTCTGAGCAGTTCACTGGGCCCATTGTGTCTACAAGCACAAAAATGCATCACCAGCGTTTGTTTCTCCTTTTGCGACATGAGGGGATGAAGACAAGCCAGTTCAGCCACCTAACTGAAGACTTCTGCACCTGTGGAGGACGAACCTCACATACACCAGGCACTAGTACCTGCTGGGGGCCACCACCCAGCTGGGAAGTAGCTTGGCAGAGAAGGATCTGGGTGGCCTGGTGACACCAAGTTGGCTGTGATCCAGCAATGTGCCCTTGTGGCAAGGAAGGCCAATGGTGTCCTGAGCTACATTAGACAAAGTATTGCCAGCAGGTCAAAAGAGGTGATCCCTCTTGGAGTACTGTGTCCAGTTCTGGGATCCTTAGTACAAGAAAGACATGAGCATACTGGATAGAGTCCAGTGAAGGGCCAGAAAGCTGATGAAAGGGCTGAAACACATCTCCTGTGAGGAAAGGCTGAGAGAGCTGGGACTGCTCAGCCTGGAGAAGAGAAAGCTCAGGGGAGTCAGGTCAATGTTCATGAATACCTGAAGGGACAGTGCAAAGAGGACAGAGCCAGGCTTTTGCCAGTGGTGCCCAGTGACAGGAGAAGGGGCAATGGGCACACACTGAGACACAGGAGGGTCCCTCTGACCATCAGGAAACACTTTTTTACAGTGAAGGTGACCAAGCACTGGAACAGGTTGCCCAGGGATGTTCAGTTTCCATCCTTGGAGATATTCAGAAGCCATCTGAACGTGGCCCTGGGCAACCAGCTCTCAGCGGCTGTGCTTGAGTGGGGGCGATGGACAAGATGACCTCCAGAGGCCACTTCCAACCTCAAACATACTGTGATTCTGTGACTTAAGTTTCACATAGCATCCCCAACCTGGTTCTTCAGACTGATTGATGTCCATGCATTGATACTTGCAGAGCACACAAATGAAATAATATGATATTAACACAGAAAATATTAGGCTTATTCTGATTGCAATTCCACTGGCACAAATCTGGAATTGTACTGCTGAAACCTGTAGGACAAATAACTGAGGTGAGAATCAAATCTGGCCCATTCAACTTACGTCCACCTGGTACGAAAAAGATGCAGTACTATTTTTTACTTCCCAAATCTGAATGCTGTTTTCTTTTCTTTTCTTCTCCTTATCCTTCCTCCCCCATCATCCCCTGAATTTTGGAGTAGATCTAAGACAGTTCAGAAGGACAGCTGTGTGCTGTGGGTGGTGTGTGGGTGTGATATGTGCATACCATGCAGGCAAATAGGTACATAAACAATAACATAAACACAATACTGACAGACTCCTTTTGTAATCTGCTTCATCATCGCATCTTATAACTTGGTGAGATTATTTCATAGAATGTTTGACATCAGTTTGATACACATTGTTACCATGGCAACAAGTCTTTCTCACAGTTTTTGTTTTGCTTTGTTTTTTTCTTGCAATATTTTTTTTCCTTGCAATGCCTTATTCTTCTTCAGTAACTGTCTCAGGGATGCTTACCTTCTCCCCCCTCTTTTCAAAGGAATTAAGCTAATTAGTGAAAACTTATTAGCCTAAATCATATTGTACTCTATCATAATTTTTTAGTGTTTTCCTGTTTTTATTTGACGATACAAAGTAAAAAGACAAAAAGCCCACACACAAACAAAAACAACAACAACAACAGAAAGCCTGATAATCTTAGTGCATTGAGGGGAAGAGCTCACTGAACTCCACGTGCAGAGGCAATATAGTGTGTTGTGCTGTGGACTAGACCTTGTGCTATCCCTTGTCTGCCACTGATGGAAAGCAGAGGAAGCACCCTGTTACCACTAGAGCTCTGGATTTCAGCCCCTCGGTCAGGGCAGGTACATCACTGCTCTGGATTATCATGTTCCGACCATGCAAAGCTTCCTCCTTAAATGATATCCCATGACACCACCCTTTCGCACTTCATCCCCTACTTGTTATTAAAAATAAATCCTGCTCTTCAGCTACAGTGCAGACTGCATGGAATTGTGAGGCACATATGAAGAAGTTTAATCCGTGACCCTTAATATCTTTTGATAATCTATAGGGCCACTCTGCCTCCCCTCTCTGCCTCTGATGGTGTTGCATCACAGGGAAAAATACATCAACGGGACTCTTATGTTTTTGTGAGGAGACAAATGCACAGCTCAGAAATGCAGAATTTGGTGGTAAAGTATGTGATTGCATCCGTCAGCAGGAGCCTTCACCACAGCACCAGCACTAAGAAGAAGGCTTTTGGTTTAATGACCTAAATATGGACTTGGGACCCATCCTTCCAAAACTGTGAATGGCATAAGCATGTCAGCAAACAGCCAGGCCTGAGGAAGCCTAGGGATCCATTTGAAGTCTGTGAAGGGGGAAGGCACCAGCGGGAAAGGAAATGGTGAGGGTGTCCCCTCGGGGACAAACATGCAGCATATCAGGAAACGTTTCATAGCAGTGAAAGCTATTCGGCTGCAGAGCCAGCTCCCAGAGGAAGTCCTCTTGGAGGGTCTCCAAACCATTGCATGGGGCTGCACAAGCGGCACAGGAACACACTGGATAATGTTATTATTGATCATGTTTTCCATGATGGCACTAAATAAACCAAAGCAGCATCCAGGGCAGATAAGCTGATTAGTGAAAACTTCTGTATGAATGCCAGGACTAGAAAAAGCCATAGCCAGGCTGGACAGGGTGCAGCAACATAACCCTCCATCTCTCATGCTGTGCCAGACTTGTGAATGCACTTCCCCATGGACATCTGCTCTAAACATGTCAACAGTCACATCTCTGCGCCCCAGAAAAAGCAGGTTAAAGAGGTCTGGTGAGGTCTGGAGACCCTTCTGGTACTTGTGGCATGCCCTTCAGATGCAGCCTTGGGAACCTGCCAGCAGTATTCAGGATTGCAGGGTGGGATGACCGAATGCCTCTGAGAGGTGATGCTTCTCAGCTAAAAAGCACCAGTTGTATGCAGGAACCAGGTGAAATATTTATGAAAGAAAAAGACACAAAAGAAAAAGAGTGTTTTAAATGTACAAACAATTGTCTTGCTGCAGTATTTGTCCTCTTGGGCAGCTGGAAACCTCTTTAGCAAATGTCCTGTGACATCCTCTTCTTCATATGTTATGCAGCTCTTCTTGCTGGTGGCTGATTACAGCCTCATCCCCAAAGTCCTCAACATATGGGCAGTTACTCTCAGTCCCTCAAATCTAGCTAGACGGTCCCTTGCTTTAACTAAGCAGCTGCAATATGGGTAATGATTAGAAGCATTACAAAAAGGTTTATTAGAAAAGACACTAAAAAACACCACAGAATTCCTGTGCATTTTAAGTTTTATGCTTTTGCAAGCTCATTATTCTTCTCATATTCTCCCTACTATTTGCAGGAAGTGATAAAACCAGCTGCCTCATGCAATCCCAGAATAAGGACTTCTACACAGTTTTTGAGAGTTCACGGGACAGTCATAGGATGAGAAAAAGCAAAAAAGATCCAACACTAATCTCAAGCAAAAATGTGTTTCCAGTTGCAATAGGTTTACAATTAACTTTAGTCTGGACAAAGTTTGAGTGCTGGGCACCCAGTGAAGTGCCTCCCCAGCACATGCACACCACACACCCACACAGCTCCTGACAGTCTCAACTTGCTTACTGAATCTTCCTAGCCCTATCTCATCATGAAGCTTCCACTTGCATAGGGGAAAATGTCCTTTTTTGCGGAATAACTTTGTACAGCAAGTGAGGCCAAGCAGGCAAGTAAGGATATGATGAGATAGGAGCTCTTTATTCAGCAATTCCACTTTTTTCTTCTTCTTCTCCAGCTTTAGACATTTTCATTATGTATTGCAAACAATGGCTCTGAGCTTGGTATATTATTTGCTACTTTTTTTCCCCAGAAAATGAGAAAGATGAACTTTGGGGACTGAAACTACCTGGATTTTAACCTTTCAGTGCAGTTGCTTAAATGTCTCAAGTTGAATCATTTTCATGGGTTTTCTTAACACAAGAAATTCAATTGGTGTCCTTCCCAAATTGGCCTTCCCCAAAATGAGTTTGTCAAAAGAGAAACTTCTTTCATGCCTCCAGGGCTTGCTTCAAAAGCCATTCACCCATCCTTGGTACTGACAGAGTCCTCTTAACGATGGGCATGACCAGCGCTCGAACGCCATTTATCCTTGCAACACTCCTGTAAGGTAGAGCAGAGCAAGAACTGCAGCAGAGGTATCACTGAGCACTATAGAAACCAAGGACAAAACCCCTGGCTCCCAAAGGTACATATCTAAATGTTGCCTTTGCTTTTTTAGGCAATTAAGAGGCTGCGAGGGACTTTATTTTTTTTTCTCAGAAAACCTTCAACAATTTAAATCCTGCTTCTCAGGCTGTCCCATGAGTGAGATCATATCACATTTACAGACTGACAGCACTGAGTGGAGCAAAGAGCAGTAGCCACAATCCCCTTCCTTCAAGCTGTAACCAACATCAAAGGCACTAGTCCCCATCCCATAAGCAGTGGTTTGGGTGCTGGAGCTTTCCACTGTCTGGGAATGTCCTTAACCTTGAGCTTTTAATCTCTATCTCCAAAACCAGTGTCCAAGACACTGGACAGCACAGGCTGGAACATTGTGATCCTTTCTGTCCATTAGATTGGGCCACCAGCCATGGGCGATTGAAGAGGAAAGAGAAGCTGCAGGAAAAAAACCCCTTTGACTTACCAGCACACAGTAATGAGCCCTGAGAACCTCTGACAGAGCTAGCAACAAAAAATGAATGTATTTTTCCATCACTTCATTGACAATTGCACATTATCACAGACCCTGCTCAACAGCTAGTTCTGGTGAGGATGGAGGGATGGGGACACTTTAGGAGGAAACCAGCCAGGAGAGGAAAAATCAAACATCCAGCTTGTTAATATATCGAGGATTTATGAATAGAGAATGCTGAGCAGGAGTTCCTTTCAGTTTGTTCCTACCTGTGAGTTATCAGCCTTGCTTTCAGCAGCTTTCTCCCACGGCCCAGCATACTTTTAACTAGCAAGCCTCCTCACATTTACTGGGAAAAGTTTTATAGCAACATGGAGAATAGGTGTTTTGCAACCTCCTCCAGATTACATTTGCCATGGTTCAGGGCATCACAGAATGCTTGGGGTGGGAAGAGACCCTGTGCAAACATTTCCTGCGCAATTAAATGGAAATAGCTTCTGGCTGAAGTGGACTGATCCATCTCAACAGTGCAATGTGAATACCGTCAGCAAGCCCAACTCAGAGCTAGTGAGGGCACACACCCTTCCCCAATTTCTGTTCACAGATACATCACAAAATGTACCCAAAGCATCTTGTGCCACAATGAAATAGCTGAGTGTTTGTTTTTCCCAGATCCTCTAGGTCTGGCATTTTGGAGGGGCTGGCACAAAGGCATTAGAGGTGCCGCTATTGGAATGTATTAGAAAAGAAAATAGCTTTATCAGTTGCTCCTTAAGAAAGCACTGGCCTTTTATTAGCACAAAGAACATAAGCAGGGGCTTTTGCTAATCCATCACATGGGTGTGAAAATAAATTCATCCCATGATACAGGACATTACAAGTAGGTGTGACTCATAATAGGTTTTTATCTTCCTTTGAAGCAGATAGCACTGATCAGAGAATGAAGCCTAAGAACAGTGGTAGGAATATGGAGAGGTGAAAAGAGGGGGATTCCTGACAGCCTCCACAAATTAATTACACTGAGAACAGGTTTTCTTTGTGATCTTCCATGCAGTGGAGTTGCTGTGTGACTTTAAATCCCCTCTTATTAGTCTACCATCTGTCTTTGCTTGGAAATTCCTTGTTTGCAGAAACCTTGATAGGTACATAGTAAGATTGTTCAGGTTTAAAGATCAGAGAAAGCAACGTCTGTGCCATTTATTACTTGAATTCTACCAAAATTAACTTATTTGTCTAAATTAGGTACTACAGCCAAGTATAAATAGATTCTGTCTAGACAGACAATGTAATAGAGAAGTGAGATAAAAGGTTTTAACTTTAGTTATACCAGCTCCTGACTTCAGTACACTCATTCAGAGACATTTCCAGACTGAACTAGACTATGAAGAAAGGAAAGTGGAAATGATTCATTATGCATTCATCTGTTAGGTTTCTCTTCCTTGAATTAACAGTCTGGGAGATTAGGCCCAAAATAAAGGGGGTGGGGGGGGTGGGTGTGCAGTGCAAAGCTAGTGTAAGAGCAAAGGTAAAGGTAAAGAGCTTGCTGGGGGACTGCTTCTGTGCCCAAATCTCCACCTCAGGCATCATCTCATGGTCATACCACGTCACCAAGAGCACAGTGAAGAAACAGCACTGCAATGTCTCTGCTGATTTAAATTAAAGGATTTGGGATTTTAGGCAGCTGAAGTGAGAGGTGAACTATCAACTGGCTGATGGATGTGGCATTCCTGTATAGGTGGGCTTTATTTGGTCAGGCCAGATCACCCTTCCAGGCAGTTTCAGGGCAGGCATTTTCCTGTAACTAAACAACGAAAGACAAGAACAGTAACATCATCAACTAATTTTTGTCATTGAACCCTTAAATATATCAAAGCTCAGAGGCAGTAGGATCAAGCTTGCACATTCTTCCAATTTATCTATTACCAATTTCCAAGGATAACTAGTATTTCTTCTGACTTTATTCCACTCCTGTGGGAAATAGTATTTTCCAATCAACATTGAGCATAAACACCTGCATTTTCCTGCATCTGCCTTGTTGTATGAACCATTTCCCTCTAGGGATTTAAAAGTATGGCACTAAAGGGGTCAATAACATCTACTGAGTGTTACAACAAGGCTATGGTGGACAAACCGTTGAGCTGCATGAAGCTGTTGCATATATGGCCAATGCTATGCTTTGACATACTAATAGAGGATTTTCAGATAGGTTGTATTACCTTGAATGCAGCCCTAACTGGACAATTACATATGTATTTACTCAAGCCTGATATTTATACTTCTATTAGAATGCTGAAAAAAACCTAAAGGGCTTTTTTAAAAAGCAGCAAGTGGTCTTTAAATTGCAACTTTAACCAAGAGATTTAAAAGCTATCTCTCTTCAGCTTCACCGTGAGAATTAAGAGTTAACTCGTTCTCATTTCTGCAAGTATCTCTACAGAAATACCTTTCCTGAGAAAATACAGCCCTTTAATCTGGGAGAAAAGGATGCTGTGATAGGTGGAAGTCAGGCTGGAGAAATTCAGACTAGAAATAAAGAAAAGATGTTTTAGTGAGAGAAAATAACCAGTGGAACAACTTCCCTAGAGACTTCACAATTCTTCACCAGATGTTTTCTTTAAATCCTAAGGGAAAGTTTTTTTCTAAAAGGTATGTGTTCACTCAAAGGGAAACTGTAGGCATTTTGTCACCTGGCTATCTTATCTGGTAAGGGTGAGGTAGTGTTGGCTTAGATAAAGATGCAGTTTTTTAAAACAGAGGTGATTGAACAAGCCAGAAATTGGACTGAGTGCTCCAGGAGTCCTCATGTAGTAGTAAAGATGTTAGCATGGGTTTTGTCAGGTGTTAGGAATGCTTTGCTCATTTGTGCCTAACACTGAGTGCCTGCAGGACCTGATCTTGATTTCACTTGCACAGACAAGAATATGAAACCAAGTTTGCATTGCTTTTCAAATATGTAAAGACAGTTTTTTCTTTTGGAGGGAGGCAACATTAATTACCAGAATAAATTAGAGCTGCAATTCTAAGACAACAAAGAGAAAAAAGAGCCACAGAGAAAAGGAAGGTTTATTTTCTGGTAGTTTTTAACTGCAAATCAAAATCAGAAATTAAAAGAAGTGTACTCGACTTCCATAACACACAGAAAGAAAAAAATCTCCTTTTTCTGCTTCAGCTTTTGGCCTGGGCAGCCAGGAGTAGTAAAATCACTTTCTGATGTGGCCACACTCTCCAGATTGCATAGTATTGTGCAGATAAGGTGGCAGGCAGGGTGACTCACCCATCAGCCTGTTCGTAGGATCATGCACGCACAAACAAGAGATAGTCCCAGAAGACATCCCCGAGATGGAGATTTAAAAGTCATCTTATTTCCACTTAAAGTATTCTCAACCAGACTGTAAAAATAGTTCTGTACCTGGTCTCGCTGGAACTCTTCAGAAGCCCGAGTGGGCTAGCAAACATCATCTAAGAGTGATTTATTCAGAAAGTTTTTATCCTGATGGCAAAATTGCTTTAGACATATAAAGTAATTAGGAGACTTGGGGTTGATACCCCACCACAGTAAGTAATGCTCCATTTGGCCATTGAAATTATAGTTGCTTTTAAAAAGAGCAAAGAGTTTACATATCCCTGATTGTCATAACTTTGTAGGAGATCAGCAAGTGGTTAATGTGAGGAGAAGCTGATTCTGGATATTCAAGAAGAAATCTTCCATCAAGAAAAAGTGAAGTCTGCTTTTAAATTATTCTGGAATCATGGTTATGGGAATGAATCTGAACAAAATCGACTGTGACTATTATTCTGTTCAGCAAGATAACAGCTTACCAGCACAATCATTTCAGTTTCCAAAAATCAGCTGGAATAGTGTTTCAAGGAACATATAAAAGTTTTATAATCTGTTTCACACAGAAAAAGATACAGCATTTTGAAACCAATACCAAGAGTTTAGCTGTTTGATAGAAATGGCTAAGGACAGTCTCAGTGTCCTGCAAGGCTCTGTTTCCCAAAGTAGTTGGGATTTTTGTGGCAATTTTTGGTATCTTCTGGAGTGGGCAAGGTGCTTGATAATTGGAGGTATCTGAGCTGTCTTCCCAAGCCCATACGTCTTTTTCAACTGTGTCAACTGCAATAGGCCCACTGCCTGAGCTTGGACTATGGTTGCAATTAGTATCAAGCTCTGAAGACGTCAGAGGAAAGCTGAAAGCCTCAGTCAAGTCAAGGATAATGACAGCTCTACAGCACAGAAAGAATTACATAGATTTAGCTCAGCTAAGCATCTGAAAAAAAGCTCTTGTTATCGGTGCCTGTTTCTTGAGGGAGCTGAGGGGTTTGTTTGTTGTTACACAGAACCCTTTATTTAAAGGCTGGAAAAGAAACAGAGAGGAGACAATTATGGATGAAATTCTGAAAGTTTGCAAGTAATTCAGAAATTCTGACTTCCACAGAGACAGGGGTTTACCTCTAATATGCTAGACAAAAAACTGATTTTATCACAAAAAATGGTAGCAAACACTTTACAAAACTAATGATATATATCCTCTTTTATGTCTAATTTCAAGGTATTTTACTCAAAAAAGTTATGCCTTCCACCTGAACTCTCAAGCACAGAGAGCTTCAGGGTTATTTTGCCATCCCCCATAAACCTGATGGTTCACCGAGCAGGGAGGGCCTTTTATAGATGACAGGGTTGAGATGCGAGACTTGCTACTTCAAGAAAATACTTCTCTCCCTCTGTTTACAGGGAGAAAAATTTTCCTTTTCTTCTGTTTGGTAGTTGGGAATCAAAATGTATTTTGTCTTCAAGTCTTATCAATGGGAACTATTGGAGTGTGGCGGGGTATTTTTAAGGCGGAATGGTTAATTTTAGAGTTCTCTGTCTAAAAATACCCGCCTATACTTGAAATACTGTAAAATCTTGGCAGGATTCATAAATAGAACATTTAACCCTTGAGACCTCCTTCCTAAAAGAAAAAACATTGGAAAAAAGGCTGTCCTGGCTGTGAGCTATTCATGACTGAAAACTGGCTAAGCACAGCAGCCAGGTGTCCCAGAGCCTGAGGTAAACCAGGGAGTACCCAAATCTGGCCTTGTTTGCTCTTGAGTTCCTTCTTATTGTCTTGAGGCTGTATTCTATAAAATCTAAATTTCACACAAGGCCTGAACGTCTGCAGTCAATAGCCCAAGTTCCATGGTGGTCTGGAGGACAGCCTTGCCACTCATTACGTGTACAGCTACAATACACCTAAAGCTACTTATACACGATGCCTTACACATTTCATGAACTCAAACTGCTTTTAGCCATGCTTTGTTCACATTTAAGTCTTAATGTCTGAGGTTAGGCCTTGAACTCTGCTCTTCTATGAGCATCTCAGGGCAATAAAGGCCTCACAAAAATCCCAGAGTTTTCTCCATTTTCTGTACACTGGCTGGAAGCTCTAGGTGAGATGGATGAGCAGTGTGCGAGGCTGTCGGAGGGAATGTGAGGTGCCTGCGTGTCAGGGCCTGTCGTTGTGGGCTGCCGGGCGGCTCCTGTGAGCAGGTGCCAGCAGGTTCCCCCGTGCCCGATGGCGCCAACGCCAGCCGGCTCCCAGCCGGGCCCGCCGCTGGCCACGGCCCAGCCCAGCGGCCACGCTGGCACCGCCTGGGGGGCGCCGCTTACACCGGGGACAAGGGACAGATCCTGCGGCAGCGCCAGGCGCCGGAGCAGAGGTGCCCCCCACCCGCGGGGCAGCCCCCGGCCAGGCAGCCCGTGCCCCCCGGCCCGGCCCGGGGAGCCCCGGGGGAGCAGCTGCCCCCCGCAGCCCGGGGAGGGCCCCGGGCAGGAGCGGGCCGTGCCTGAGGGCCGGCACCCCGCGGGGGGGTGAGGAGCCGCCCCTGAGGGGGCAGGAGCGGCAGCGGCAGCGAGTGCGGGACGGGCCGCAGCCCCGCGCCCGCCCCCGGCGCCAGTGACGGGAACGCGGGGAGAGTTGGGGGGTGGGGCTGCGCGGCTAGAGGGGGGACTGAGGGAAGGGGTGCTCGGCGCTGGGTTTGTTTCTTATTACCCTGCTCTGATTTGATTGGCAATAAATGGAGTTATTTTCACCAAGTCCAGTATGCTTTACCCATGAGGGCAATGGGTGAGTGATCCCTCCCTGCCCTTAGCCCCGCTCACCAGCCTTTCACTGCTTTTTCTCCCCAGCCCACCTGAGGAGGGGACTGACAGGCTGGTTTGGTGGGCACCTGGTGTCTAGACAAAGTCAACCCACCACCAGGAGCTGCAGCTGAAATGCGTCCGTCGCTACCGGGAGTGCACCAAGCTGTTAGCTCATTTGCTGCACCTGAGGATGATGCTGAGCAGTGCACACGTGCCATGCTTGTTCCACCAGAAGGCTCTGGAGGTCTTCAGGGTTTCTGCAGCCCTCTGGAGTGGTTCATATGTTATATGAAGGCCTGTGCTAAACGTGCCTTCCTATTTCCCTAGGCTGGCAGTGCTTTACTGACTTTTCTCCCCTTCTGCAGCATCCAGGTACCTATCTGCTTGCCCTTCCATCCCTGCCTGCCAGTGGTTTTGGACCTCCTCTTGGAGATGTTTCTCCTTCTGCCAGTCTCCTTTCCTGAAGATCTATTTTATTATATTATGTTATATATATATATATAAAATAAATATATAATTATTATCTATATTATAGCCATAAATGTAAATCAGGGGCATTGCAAGAATTGCAGCTCTTACATTTGACTTTATATTTTCAGCATAAACACTGCCAGCCTCTTCTGAGGGGTGGGTGATGAACTGCCGATCTCTCCTTTCCTGACAAGCAGGAGACAGCTAGCAGAGGAAGCTCACTTCAGATCTTTCTTCTTCCTCTTCTTCCTTCATTTTCCTTCTTTCTCCTTCTTTTTTTTTGAACACCATTTTCAGTGAAAGGAGTTTTCCACTATTCAGATTCATCTTCCTAGTTACAGCCTTCAAAAGCTACATGGCAAGCTGCTGGAGAAGCCATTTTTGTACCCCCCAACATTTTTACATCCATCTTATTTTGGGGAACCATGAACTGTGGACTCATTTGCAGCCCTGGACACACTCCAGGCGATTGCTGGATGAACTTCCACCCCCTTGATGCTTTCTGGTTTCCTCAGGAGTTCATGTTCCCACTTAATGATGTTTGTGGGTTTGTTCCATCGCTCATGCTCTTGGATCCAGACAGCTTTGCTTTGGTTAAGCACTGTGTCTGCAGCAAAGCAGGGGGATCCAGGGACAGAGGCAATCTGCTTTTCCTTCCCCAGTCCTTACAAGATTTATCCCCCCTTCTAAGAGGACAAGGCTCCTTATCTGATCTCTTGTACTTTCAAAAGACTATCAGGAAAATTTTCCAGCAAGTCACTGTACAGTGATAGAGAAGAGGTTTACTGGCGACTTAGTATACAATGAAGTTCGGATTACTTTTTGGTACTCAATCTCAGGTACTGATAGGGAAGGAAGGATTTATCCCAGTTTACCCTTCCTACATCTGGGAAATCTGATGATCTTTTGAGTTTTCTGGACATAGTTAGAAAAGTGCAGGAGAAGGGAATTTTGGTCACATTTGTGAAGCTGTTTCAGTACTGCTAGAAACAACCTGCCAAAAGACAACTGGGCATGAGAGGGCTTGTGGATATGATACTCCATTCAGAGCAGCGATTATCATATCTCTTTGACAGAAAGTCTTAAACAGTCATTGAGAATATCCATGGATGAGGGATTCCCAGTTATTTTTCAGAAGTGCAGTAACTGATCACCAATCATGTAATTATTTTAATTGGAGAAAATTACATGCCTGGCACATCTTAGCATTACACCTGCCACAAACTGTCAGGCGTCCTGTGGTCTGATTCCAAGTTTGCTTCATCTAAATCATGAGTATTTAAAAACATCCCTGCATCATGTCAGACCTTTACCATTTTTGCTTTTGACTCTAGCTTTGTTGTAATCTATTCTTGAGAGACTCAGCCTCATAATTTCCCCTCTAGCCTGCTAATGAAATTTTTGGGTTTAGAAGAAAATAACTTAAAATGTGTAGTGGAGTCTCTACATGAAGTAGAACACAATTCTAGGACTGGAGATAGCTCTCTTTAGCACAAGCTATGGCTGAGTGCCAGGAAACCTGTATCTTTAGGAAAAGACCACAGTGAGATGCAGAGTTCAGTTCATGAGCAAAGGATTGGTGGAGCCTGGTTTGCTGATGTGTAGCTTTTTCTAAGCACTTGAGTGGGTTCTTGTTTCAGAGAGGACATTATGCAAAATTTCCCTCTTGTGTGTAGTCACATAATTGTAAAGCATAAGAACTCGTAATATATCTGAGACTGCTCTCCATCCATAACATCTTACTGGGGTTGGCTTGTAGGTTCAAGACATGTAGGGCAGGGGTAGTATCTGTCGGTGTTAGTTTCCTCCACACATTGGCTTCCACAAGTCTTTTTCCAGTGTCTAATCCAGGCTTGAAGAATTGACATCTATTCCAAAGACAGTTTCAGTTGAAACACTTGTTTTCCCTAATGCGGTTACAGCTTTTTCTTAGTTTGATATTGCATTAAGCAGCATATAAAAGAAAAAAAAACCAAACAAAAACCAAACCAAACCAACAAACACCCAGATTATCTCTTATTTTTTATAAGATTCACACCACCGTCACATTTCTGAGTGAGACAAACAACTCAGTTAAGGACTAGCCAATTTTTTTCCCCAGGCAGCTTGAGTTAAAGGTTTTACAAATATTCCCAAGACTGTTGCATGGTTTTCAGTGCATGGTTTTCAGAACACAGTCATCGTGCTTTGGGTAGTCCTTTCTATGCCTGGGCAGGGGCAGAGAGGGATCTGGGTATACCAAGATCCCCACTGATCAGTCAGTACTATGACTGTCTGGAGAACATTGTGAAAAAAACTTTGTGGTGCAAAATCATCCGGATGCAGTGTCATCTGTAGAAATGGACAGTGTGAGAACATCATTATTCCTGTGTAAATGCCAAAACTGTAAAAATGTGCTGTCAATCTGCTGGAGAAACAGAAAAGATTGAAACAAAAACAATGAAAAATTGTTCACTATGAAGCACAGCAGGAGAAAGGGAGTCTAAAAGACTTACTATGTAATTATAGACTCAAAGAGAATTTTAAGCAAGGAAGGGGGTGTGCATACAGATCTATACATGGTCGAATAGAGAAACCTTTGTAAAGAAGCACTTTTGACCATAAATGAAGAACCATCAACAGATCTGCAGATATAAATTTTCCTCACTTCTTCCAGGATAATGGTACCAAGGGATGATAAAGGTGCAAGAGGCATAAGGTTCATATGTGGATAATGAAATGCTGAAAGGGGTGGGGGGAAAGTGGAGGTTTAGGAAAGAAGAGATGCAGGGGGAAACTAGTTCTCCTGAACTTTCATCTTTGCTTTCCCCTCTCACTTTCCAGCTTTCCTCTATCTTGTCATCATACTCTATTCTTTTTTTATATATCTCTGTAGGAGTTAGGAGGAACAGATCTCATCTCTATGGGCAGGACAGTGCAGTGCAGAAGACAGCTCATTAGTCCCTGCTCTGAGTCACCCCCTAGACATAGGTGCTTGCAGGAAAGACATGTCCTGTGTGCCCCAGCACCTCTTTCCATCTTCACAATGTCGTCATCATGGAAAATGCAGGAATGTGTCTCTGGGGTCTGAGGTGGAAAATCCTTCTCCTGAGCTTGTTTGAATGGTGCAAGCACCCAAGACACCCCCTGTCCACAGCCACAGGGCAAGCTCCCTTTTAACAAAGCGAGGACTGTTCCTGTGACAGCCTTGGAAAGCTCATTCACAGTTATTGCCAGGTGTTTTTACCTGTGGACATAAAGTGTCCTGGCTGTGTGGTGCCCACACTGCCTCCAAGGACAGAGGCTGAGTGTGAGGCAGTTGTCCTCAGGAGTAACATTTCCCTTTCTGCATGGACGGTTGTCTCCAGTTTTGAGATACAGCAAGAGTTGACTTTTTGGTAGGGTTGACCGCGGAGGATAAAGTATGTGTTAACGTGTACATCAAACTCATTATCTCAGTTCTTGTGTTCTTTAATGGTCTGAACAATGAGACACTTGATGGTTCAGTAGAAATATCATCCTTTCTTTATGAGGACACTGTGATAAAGTCATCCCAATGGGCAATACTGCTACACTGAACTGTAAAAACCCGTATATTGTTTTCAGAAGAAAAGGGCAAGTTTTTTTTTTTTTATTATTGCCTAAAAATCATGTCTTGCTAGAATTTTTTTGAAGAAAATAATCATTACATGCAATAAATTTCTTTATAAACAAGGCAGAAAGATCACTTCACCTGGGAACAGGATGATGTGCAGAGAAACAGTCATCCAAGCGGATGACTCCTGAATATGTATAATCAGCAAATACATGTGTGTGCTTTAAATGTCATGCTTCTGTCCCTTTTACAGTCAATCTCTTCAACAGTCAAAGATTTTTACATTTAAGGTCAGCAGTCACTGGGAATGACTGACTTCTGTAGAACAAAGGCAAGAGGGGAAATTTCACTGAGTTTTAAGAAAACTAAATGTCTGAGCTACATCATGTTGTTTTAAAAAAATCTGCCTTGATTTAAAGAGTTAAGAAAAAATGACTTTGTTATATCCTGTGGTAAAATGACATAGTGTTTAGTTACTTTGGAAGGCAAAAATGAGAGTCTTGATCTTCCATCTGAATTTGCTCAGCTTTCCTGGCAGATATTCAATCTTATGAATCTTTGTGATAAATGAAAGTGTGCAGTCATATCAGAAATCTTTACTCAGCTTGGTCAAAGACCTGGTATCAGGAGGGCTTCTAACTTTCATCTGGATAAATGAAATTTAACATCTGCACTCTCTCATACCCATGAACTTGAATGACATTTGAACATTTAGAGAAATGCAGAGAAAAATACGCAAGAACAGCTATTGCAGCACACTAAAACTCATCTAGACCATGACTTTCACCATAACTTCCCAGAATTATTACTTTTTCCAACATTTTCCCGTGCATCCTAACCATCCAAAAGTGATCTGTCACTGTATCTTCACTGCTATTGGCAGTTTTATGTAGACTGCAGGCATGAAGGAATCATATGTCCAAGTCGGGCATTAAAACCCCTTGAAATCAGACACACATACAGTCCCTATGTGGTTGCAGAGTCTTACCAATTCTGCTGTTCAGTAGTGCTATGATCACACATAAAAGCAGGAAAATCAAGAGAAAAATAGGAACGTATTTTCTCAGTCCTTGCACTGAGATGTGATTGCCTCCCATCTCTATCTTTAGAAAGTTAAAACCTAGCCTGTCAAGTCCCCACAGATCAATAACATACAAGATGTCCCTTGCTTTATCCTCTACCATCACTGACTCGTACTTTGAAATATTCTCCAATTCCATATCCACTGGTACAATGGTCTCATCTGCTTTGCAGCAAAGTCATTTTTTACCAATAACTTCAGCACCGACTGACCTAAGGCCACTAAGGAGAGTGCTGTCATGCAGAGCTGCTGGTATAGCCATGGTTGTGCTTAGGGAAAAGAACAATCTGGCAGTCCACAGTGAAAATGAAGTCCTAAAATCAGACATTAATATTACTGCTACACAAATAATTTCTTAATTTCAAGATCAACTGCCAGCCCCCATATCCTTCAAAACAGGAGAATAGTGGGAGGAGGAACAGCTGCTGTGGTACGTCTTTTTTGGTCAAGCACATACTTGGGAAAGCTAATTCTGAATTCACCTGGCTGTTTTCAAGGCAAGTTCTTTTCAGTGCTGTGTGTTTTCCAAATGTACTCTTGCAATCTTTCTGGAATGGAAGATACATAAAATGATAGTACATGTTTTTTCAGTTTGACTTTGAAGGAGTTGGTGCACTTGAAGTCAAAGTGCATCTCACTCCTTCCTGTTAAATGCAAAAGTTAGATAAATTCCAAAAGCTAACAATTCTGGATTTCTATTTGTCTCTGTTCTAGCATGGAGTGAAGGTAAAATAAAGAGTTTTGATTTTTAACAGAACTATTTTCATGGCATCATCTCAAAGACTATGAGTTAATCACAAATAAGATTTCTGACTTCAAAAACTTTTAAAGATGCTCAAGAGGTTTTCAGTCACTGCAGCCATGGGCCCATGTTCTGGAGCAAGGCAACTGAGCACCAATCCCTCTGTTAAAATTTGTGTGTGTAAACAAATAAAATTGAAAACTCTTCAGCCCTGTAAGGCTTGCATTGCCTATTTTTCCACAGATAGTTGACTGCAACGCACAAGTTAGCAAGTTTTCCATCTTATGTTACAGCTTGCTTCATCATCCCATCTTGGGAAAATCAGCTAAGTCTAGAAAGCAAGTACAGCATAAGACTAGGTAAGAAAAACAGGTGAGTTATCAGAAAGGTTTTTTGTCATAATGTTGCCTGTGGTTATTTTCTTATAAGGTGAGTATCTGTGCTCCGAAACCTGGTCTAAGGTAAAATTATTTTCAAAGTATGACATACATCTTGGATAAAAAGTCATTGCTAGTTAATTTTCTACACTAATTTGCACAGACATGCATTTCATTAAGGGGTGTAAATGAATTTAAATCCATTACTTTTCTCAGTTATGTTATTCAGTTATTTAGTCACGCAGAATAAATACTGTTAAACCAGTTAGGCTGATTGCTGATAAAAAACAGACCTCAAGCAATAGCAAGTGATTCTTCAGTTCTATCTGATTTTATTTTTTTCCCTCAGGAAAACATAGACTACCAGTTCAGAGACTCCTTCCAATTCATTACTGCTTTACAGAATAGGAGATTAGCAGAAAACTAGAGCTTGATTCACATCTGTGTACAGTAAGATCCAGAGCCAGCAAATCCTAGTACCCAGATGATAAAGGAAGATTAAAATTTATTTTCCAACCTTAGTCACCTGACCTTGGTCAGAGCTACAAAGGTTAACTTACTCTGTCACATACATCACTTGACAGCGTTATTGCTCTTCCCCCCCAAAAAAAATTTGAAAGAGAATACCATCTCCTTAATGTTTTTATTATGATAAAACACTAATGAACTACAAATAGATAATCTTTAGCTGTCAGTGAACTGCATATTTATTTGGACAGGTCTCACTATTTGAAATCTCTGTGAGAAGTTTCCAAGGAAAATGTCCTGCTTCATTGCTCTAACATGAATCCATGTTTTGATCTCCTTGTCCTCTTAGAAATACAATACAGAAACCTCTGTCAAGGATCAAGATTCCAATAAACTAAATGTTGAACCTGAAACAAAGGCCATGTGTACATTTAGGTTTTGTGCTAGAAGTCTTAGCTCACAGCTCCCAATGGAAAAGCCAAGTGTGGCTGAAAATCTAGGAGTTGACTAGGATATATCTTACCCTAGGATGACTTCACACCTCTAGTAATACAACTAGTCCCTGGAAAGCAAGGCATCCTTCAGCGATCTACACTCAGTAGGAGGACTTAACGGTAGCCCTGGAGTCCTGATGTTTTCTACTACCCTCCCCTGACAATCTTTAAAGATATTTATCTCAAAGTGATTCATTTTTTTTTAATCATTGCTGTTCCAGCAGCCCCAAGAGCATTGAGCAATGTGGAAATGGCACACAGTGAATCATATGGTGCCTTTAGCCAAGACACTTAGCAAACTCCATGGCTTCCCCATAAGGTCTTTCCATTATCCAGGGATTGTTCTCACGCTATACAAGCGGTAAACTTAAAGTCACATCTGCTTTGCTGACCTTGCCTGAAGACTGAACATTGTTTGCATGTTCTCTTGAGTTGGAACACACCGTGTAGCTCCTGCACTGAAGTGGGAAGGAAACATTTTTCTGTATTTCCTGCATCCTGTGTGAACTTTTCCATTGTAAAATGTATGCTGTATTGTGGTTTTTTGCCTTTAAAAAAAAAATATGATTGGAAATCAATATTTTCCATCTGAAACACCCATTTAAAATTCACTCACAGGAACTCTGTGGTTTTCACTTGGTATGGGAACTTTAATAAAAAAGCAAATCAACAGATAATGGAGAGGGAGGAGACTTGGGAACAGCCATAATCATTGTTCATTGGATAATGTATGATTTATATTGTTAAAGTGCCTACTGCAAAAGACTACGGATGTGTAACTTTTGAGACAAAGTGAAGGCTAAGAGCAAGTGTCTTTTTCTAAAAGACAAATGCACACCTCCAGCCTGTCACATTTCTAAGACTCAGATGCCATTGTGCCAGCAAATTAGACACACACCTGCTAAAAGGCAACCCCACCATGGGAAAAATGTAATCTAAATACAGAAAACCGTTAAAAATCTGGGTGAGCTCAGTCATTTCTTACATTTTTGTAAAACCCTCACTCAATAAGCTAAAGGATAAATTCAGAAGTTAGGTGCTCTCATTAGGATTTACCTCACTTAAGTAAAACTTCTTGATGTAAGATACTGGGTCTGATACAGTCTTTGAGAGGGCAAGTGAGGGGAGGAGAGAGAGGGAAACCTTTAGACAGCAGCGATACTTCACCTAACTTAGGATACAACCAGTTGTACCCTGGAAGAGCATCTTTCTACACAAATCTTAGGTTAGATGACAATCTTTGAGAGCAAACCTACTTTAAATAGAGATTAATAGGTGAAATGAACATCAAACCATCACAACATCTAACTTGGAGTTTCCTGACTCCTGAGCTGGTCCCTTCAGCCTCAGAGCCCTAATATGCTCAGGAAAAAGAGATGGCTCCAAAAGGGATATTCAACATCTGACAGACTGAGGGTGGCAGAGGATAATAACCTCTGAAGTGTCTTAAACTCTTCCCTTTCCTTAGGTTTGGTATGTGGTTCTTACATACAAGAGGACCCTTACTAACTAGACCACCTTGTCTAGCACTAACGTGTACAGTTTTGCTTGTAAAAGGATTTAACAAGCTCTATTTGCTCTCTTCAGGTGCTGCAGAAAAAGGAGAGAATTGCTGCCATTTTTCAAGCATATTCTGGAAAATGGAAAGCCCTTCAATCCCTATTATGTGTGGAGGTTCATACTTTCTTATGAGGCTGCACTAATGGCTTTATCAGCAGACAGCCTACGTGTTGGGGAGACAGGAGAGCGCATTCTTTGCTTATCATGCTGAAACTGAGCCGTTATGCAGCAGTTTTAGGATTAAATCTCCTCTGGATCAAAGAGGGGTAGCAGCAAGGCCATCTGCTAGCCAAAGCAATAGGGCTGTCAACTGAAATGCGGAAGCTGGTTTCCAGTTCCTGATCCAAGGGCTATTTATACCTTTTTATCTAGTAACTTTTAAAGCATTGATCGTGATTACGTGGTGTCCTTCCTATGCTCCACAAATAGGTTGGAAAGCCTGGAGCTAAGATATCAGCCAGTCCGTGTTGGAGAGGTAAAAGTTGGAGCCAGCTTGGAGATCAAACACCAATTCTGTCTCCATCTGACTGCAATTATGTGACAGAGGGGCAGGAAATCTCTCACTCTTGGATTTTCAATATAGCAACATTTGCTGGAATAAACCCAAGTTGCACTTAGAAGCTGAAAGAGATCACATGGACGCAAGCTGCAGGAACAAGTTTCTTTCCAAAGTAAACTCTTATGGAATGAAACTTGGGCTTCCGGTCATGGGAACTTCTTATACAGTGAACTCTTCTAGAGTGGGAGACATGGGGATGGTGAGATGACACCTCCAATACCTTTGTGACATGGACCTGCAGTCTAAAGGCTGTCAGATACACCATTTCCCCCTTACATTAAAGACCATTCTGCTTCTCCTTCATTTATCACATGAATGAAAATTAGATACCCATCAACCAAGTTTATCAGAGCAACAGTGAAGAAAGCAACTGTTGACCAAATCTCTCTCAATGAACTAATCTTAAAGATACCTAAAGTTTTTAAGCAAAGTTAAACTAAAAAAAAAATAAAAGAAAATAGAAAAAGAATAAAATAAAAATTATAGACATTGTTTAATCTCTGGGACTCTGTTTTTTGGGAAAAAACAATCCAAACCAACTGCTGGAAAGTTTTATGAACAGTTTCACAGGTATAAACTGCTGCACATGATGACAGGTACTTTCCTGTTAATGTTCAGTGAGCAGCAAGCTCAAAGCCAGGCTTTAAGGCATTAATTACTGAACTTTTTCTGAGTTCAGGTTACAGGGTCTTGTCTGAGGTCCTTGGAGACTTCCACACAAGAGCAGCAGTATGTATGCATGAGGGGCAGCTCTACTGCCTTACTGTCCTGTGCAGAGACCTTTGGGAGATTGGGAAAGGGTCTCAAAGCCACATGGAGAAACTGGTAAAATAACTTACTACCCTTTGAGATTGGAAAGGGGAATGGCTGGACACCGTGTAAGAAATCTGAGGTGGAAGAAACCCTCTCACTTTGCACAGTGTGATGCCTGAAAAGCGACGACCTGCTCAGGCTGTGTTAAAACTTAAAGAATGGGACCTGAGCACACTCTGCCAAAGGCCCTTTCAATAGGAAAATCAGCTGGTTTGGAGTCAGGCAGGTAGGCTTAGAAGAACCGTAGTTATCAGCTGCAAATTCAAAGTCAAAAAGATCTGAATTTCTTTACTGATTTTATACAGAATACCATGGTGCAGAGATGCTGGAGAATAAACTTAAATTATATTTCTAGAACAACTGCAGGCAATATCAAGATTGTATTTAGGATTATGTCAACCACAAACATTCCATGACACTATGATTATTTTATCTTTTCAGCACCTAAAGACAATTTTTATCTCACATCTATTATTGGATGAGATTAATATTGGCTGTATGAAACAGTATCTAGGGAACTGTTAGCTTATTAAATGGAGAGTATAGTTTATCTTCAACTCCTACTTCTCTCTGTTCTTGAAATTGTAAAGTGTATCATGTCCATCCCTGGCACAAATAAAAGAGGCTTGCATAAACAGATTTGGATTAAAGCAGCCTGTTAATAGCACTTGTTAAATTTTAGTCACAAGTAAGAATTGTTTGTTCCTGTAAAAATTTTATTAATTAACTTCAGAAAAAAAAAGATGTGCTTAAGTGTGCAAGCTGCTAAGTACCATTTTTCAATAGTGCATTTACACTTGTCATAACTGAATTAAATGTGAAAGCAATAAAAAGGCATCTTATTAGGATAATGTCCCTTACTTTCACATATATGTGTGCAGAAACACACACACACACAGAAACAGTTTTATTTTTCTCTCAGTCAAGAAAGGTAATGACTCTACACTGAGAATGCATGTACTTGCTCATATGGAAAAGCCTAAAATCACTGGGGGGGCGGGGGGGGCAGGGGGGAGGTGACAGAAAGCCATAGAGATTGTTTACTATGCCCCCCTTTGAGAGGTGTGACAAGCCTGTCCCCTTTCCAAGGAATTTCTCTTGCTGCTGGTGCTCTGACTCCCCGTAGACACAGCTTTACCCAGAAGGGTTTTGCTGAACCTTAGGGCAAATGAATTCATAGGCACAGGATTTTGTTCATATTTTGTTTTGCGACATGTCGTCTCCAGTGACAGGAGCATAGTTTTACCAATTAAAGTAATCTATGGAGACCAGGAAGTGGGAAGGACTCCTTGTCCCCATGGCTCTCCCCGTCCCTGCTGAGGTATAATAATGACAAACATAGCTGTGGTGCTGTGGCTCCCGCAGGGTGGCTATTTAAACAGCTGCAGACTCCTGGGAAAGGCCATCCATACGACTCATCTGCCACCATCTGACCAGAAATATTTGGAACTGGCTGCCCACAGTCAATTTCAATTAAGATGGACCCTGCCAGTCCCAACCAGATAAGACGTGCACCCAAAGAATTGCTGCTTTCTGTATGGCAGGCTCACTCTCTGCCCGTGGAGGATGTCACATTATGGACAGACTGTCATCCATACCACATCTACCTCTAAATATTCACATTGCAGACTAGACTCAAGTTGGAGAAATAGATTTTGTTGACATTTTACCTCTATACAGTCATCTTTTTTTTTTTTTTTTTTTTTTTTTTAGGAAAAGGACTTGGTATTCTACTAGTTGTTGGACTGAGGAAATGCTTAATTCCTGCTTTCTTCTTCTTAGTTCACTTAAATAGGATTCACACAGTGGTGGAAATCTGTAGATTACTCGCTGTCTTATAAATCTAAATAATAATAATAATAATAATAAGTTGTCACTTTCTAAATTCAGTCTTTAAGCTTTTATATTTTATCTTCAATTTGTCTAAAGACAATAGGCATTCACTATAAATAAATAATCTGGTTGTGTTTTGCAGCAGAAGCCCATAGAAAAGGATGTATTTTCAAGTGAAAGCAGCTCTTCCAAAAGCTGAAGTTGCCCTCTCACTTATTCAAGGCAGAAGATCAAACACGATACGACATCTTTATTAATGTTCTTTCTGTCAGGTAAGTACAATTGACTGGCAAATGAAAATTGTTCTGCCATTAGCACTGCCTCATGCATGTGCTAGTTCTGCTAAAATTGACCACAATCATTTGTCATCTCAGAATGTGTAGAACAATATTCTCTTTAAAAATAGATGAAGGTATATGTGTCATAGTCAGTCCTTCTCCACAGAGTGCAAGTACTCAGATATTGTAATGGGTAGGTCGTGGCAGTGTCTAGGGTCGCCTTTTAGACATATTGAACAGTGCTTTATACATTTCAGAAAGTCTGTCTGAGTCTTTCTGTGTCTACCAAGTGTCCTCACTTATTTCTTCTATTTCCGAGAAATGGAGAACCGGATCCCATCCTGCTGGGCAAGCTGATAACAACAAAGGACGACTTTTGTCCAGGCTAATAGAAGTTGATCAACTCATGTTTAACACCAAGAGAATCACAATACTGAGGCAGATATTCTCCAGGTGGAAGATATTAGAGAGAAGATGGTAGAGGGTTTTACCCGTACCAGTGTTTTTCCAAGTTGAGGAAGACAAAAAGAAACAAAACTCAAGGAAACATCAGAGAACAAATTGCAATAGTGCTGAAGCATCCAGCAGACAGACCCCTTCCACATTCCAGTTAGTCTAGGCAGAGCCAAAATCCAATGCTCTTGCCTGAATTCACAGTTTAACACACCAAGAGCTAAAAATTCCTCTCAGTAGATAACTTAGGGCTAATATCACCACAAAACAACTCTGGATTTGAGGAAAAAGTAGCCTGAAACAAAATGCCATTCTCTTTTTCCCCCTACCTTTTATTCAGTGAAAATGCAAATCATTCAAACAAGTCTGTTCACCAGTAGCTGCAGAGAACCATCATGTCCCATGCCCCAGAGATTTTTTGTTACTGTTCTAGCCCAATATGGATCATTCAAGTTAGAACTTTTGACAGGAAATGATTCAAAGCACATTAAATGTTTTCAGATCCCTTCCACTACCTTGTGCTCTATGGGGGTCATCACAAAAATTCAGCTGTTTCAATTTAAAAAAGCCTGTATTCTAGACATATTTAATAACTATAACTTAGCACAAACACAAGAATCGGGATGAACACAAGAACTGAAGATGCAGGTGCTTCTTCCAAATCATGATTTTGATGTTTGTGGTTGCCTTCACATCATCTTTTGCAAAGATACCAGGCCATTTTGGGCTTTCCTTGTGAGACTTCCATAGTTTTGCATCTGCCTCAGCAAGTTCTGCCTCACACAGCTTCTTTCCTGGTCACAAGAACCAAAGGCAAACAAGGCCACTCTGATTCATGATTTATTGACCAGCTGTGACTGGTACTTGTGGTAATCATAGAATGACTTAGGTTGGAAAGGATCTTTTAAGATCATTGAGTCCCTGAGACAACTTCTCTCCAGGCTGACCCCCCCACCCCCCCCAGGCTGGTGCCCCAGCCCCTGCCCCAGCCCCTGCCCGGCTCTGGACACACCGTTTCGGACACCGGCCGGGACGCTGCTGGCCTCCTGGGCCACCTGGGCACGCTGGGGGCTCATGCCCAGCCGCTGCCGCCCAGCCCCCCCGGGCCCTGTCCCGCCGGGCAGTTCCCAGCCCCCTGCCCCCAGCCCGCAGCTGCCGGGGGCTGGTGTGACCCAGGGGAGGGCCCGGCACTCGGCCCTGGGGACCCCCACACCACTGGCCCCGGCCCCTCGGCCCGGCCTGCCCGGAGCCCCCCGCAGAGCCCCCTGCCCCCGGCACAGCCACGCTCCCCCCGGCTTGGTGCCCCCTGCGACTGACTGAGGCCGCTCCATCCATGGAGCCCTGCGCAGCCGGTGTCTCCAGGAGATGCTCTGGGAAATGACGCCAGAGGCTTCGCTAAGGCCCAGGCAGACACCGGCCACAGCCTTTCCCTGTCCACTGAGCGGGTCACCCTGTCACAGAGGGCGATCAGGTCCATCGAGCAGGAACTTGTGATGGAGTGGAAAAAATCCTGTAGAGCTGTGCTTGAATCTGAGGGGCAAATTGCCTAGAAGAACCTGAAACTCAGTTTAGTGAGACTTTCTTCACCTGCAGCTTCATGCCCTGTCTCCTCTGTTTTGTGACCCCTGTGGCAGACATATCCCCACTCAGACGACCCAACTCAAAGCTTGTCCTGGCATAGGGAAATGCAAAGCTTGAGTGGCCTTATGGGCTTGTATCATTAAAATAAATCATGACAAGAGGAACATTTCAAGCCATATTTACTCAAAATATTTAACCTACAAATCCTGTAAAATTTGCCTTTTTTCGCCAATAGGTGGTGCCAATAATTTATGCATTTGTGTCTTCTGCTGGGCAAATGACAGAACAGATAATTTAGCTGCACTGACTGTGAGGAGACCATCTGTAGGGAAGAGTTTTGACCCGGTAAACTGCTAGAAAAGTGGATTTTGTTGAAGTAGCCATGACATACAGGTGGAAAGCGGTGAGGAGAAAACCCTTATATACTGGGGCAAGAGTTATGTGGCTAAAGTAGAATATGCTTCTTTTGCATGAATCAGAAAAAAATGAAAACGTTTTCTTGGCAAGGCATACATCATATGTGCATTAATCAGTGCAGGATTTTCAGAAGTGGAAGTCAACCTTAGCCCTTCCTTTTGCACTAGGTCAATACTAGTATGTCAGAGAAGGCAAGAAGAGAGGTCAAGAGGGAAGGAATCTATTCATTCATTGAAAGGAAAAGTATCAAAATATATCCCTTTGACAAAGTCTTTTACATTAAAAACCCACAGCTGGCATTTCTATTGGGCTACATGTCAATTTTAGCTAGACAGCAAAATGCCGAGACTTTTTTCTTCAGGTTGGATATTAAATTCCTTGTTTAAAATAATTGGTCTTATTGCATTTTGGTTATCTGTTTGTTTTGCATTCTGCTGGGTTAAACTTCTTCTTGACCCCTTCCCATTGTAAATTTGTGATCCTGGATCAATGTTTTAGGGGAATGAAATGTCACTAATTACATAAAAGGTAAGATAACCTTTGAAATACATTTAAGCAGTTTAAATATATTTAAAAAAATAATATCAGATTTCAACCCAACATATTCAGTGTTTGATGGGAGAAGGAAGGACTGGATGATGCCAGCAGAAATCTAAGAGTGCCAGCAAGCAGATTCTAGAAGCCAAATCCTTAGCTTCAAAATTAACTCTCATTGGCTTTGGAATGTCTTTATCATTAGATGTCACAAAGTATAAGTCGAACAAGGTATGCTTGGGTATTCGTAGAAGTGATACCATTCTCTGGCTGGAAGAAGCACCAGACAAACTCTCAGCCATCCTGTCAGCAGTACTTGTGTGTATTAAAAAAAAAAAAAAAAAAAAAAGGTACAGTGAGTTTTACCCTCCCAAACTGTGTAAGAAGGAAACCCTCTCCTCCATAAACCTCTGCCTTTTTTTGTTTGGAAATCCTGTTTCTTTGCTGCCCTTTCACAGACAACTTCACCTTTTGTCTTTAGTGCCAATCATTCAAAAATCAGTGTCCCATCTCCTGTGCCAAGCATTGAGGGGCAGGGGACACTGTCGTTCTATGTCTTGGCCAAATCATATTTTACTGGCCCAGTGTCTTTATGGTCAAACCTGAAAAACAGTAGTTTCTTTTGTTGTTGTTAATTTATTACTAAAATAAGTTTTCCTACTCCCTGTGGTTGAGTCAGAGCATATCAGGCAGCTTTAGCCTTCTATTTTTATGGCAAACTCACAGCAGATATACTTTTTGAAATAAAATTGTACATTCACAGTGGGGGAGTGGCTGTAGGGAAACAGGTCGTGAACTCACAGCCACCAATGCAAGAGTGTTTATACAATTTAGGTAATGGATCTAACTGTTACAACAATTCACAACCCGGATGGGATATGGGTGGAATCACAAGAGACCTTGCAGTGATTATTAAATGAGTACACATGTTTATTTTTTTTTCTGCCAGTAGTTAATAGAAATCTGTAGGTGCCTGGCCCATGCCCTAAGTATTACCAATTTTTAAAGGTATTAAAGAAGGGGGAAACAGATCTTCAGAGGATAAGGTCACATCTCAGTATATATAGTTTTTTGGTTTCTCAGTCCTTTTCTTTACACTCACTAAAGTTAATCCATGCACAAACCCCATCAGTTCAGTATCAACTTCCTCATGCTACTGTGACCTTCTGCATTCAGACAGCACAGAAAATCTGTACATGCTAGTGTTAAGACTTTTTGCTTCCTCCTCTTCAAATTACTGACTCCAACCATAATAAAGCATAGTATTTTCTCGCAGTTGAACTCCTGAGAATGATGGCCCTATAACCTCACAAAGTTTCCAAAATGAAGGTAATCTGATGTCTATGTCTGTAACAGCAACATCCCCAAACATACTCTTAATTAAAAAGTTATTAATTGAAGTGGAACTTTTAAGCATTTAATCTAAGGGAGTTTTCCTTTTACACTGCTACTGCTGTCCCAGTGGCCATTTCTTTAATTCATTTTGGCTGGAGTGTATCTTGCTAACATTGTGTAATTTTGTGTGTTTATCTCTTATTTTTAACCTATATTTGAAAATATTAATAGTTCTTTACCTTTTAAAAATGTCCATTTGTGTCAACGATGTGCAAAAATTGTTTGCGTTAATTCTGAATTATTTCATTTGGATAGACTTGGTGATGTTACAGCTACCTCACATTTTCTTCAAATATTGATCACTCTGCAGCTCCCAGATGAGCTGTCTAGAGAAAATCAATGAGCTTCTACTGAAGAAAGGAAGAAGAGACTGAAGAGGTGGTGTTTTCATATATGTAAATTTACATGTTTATTAATCAGAAGGAAGTAAAGCAAATAGTAAAATTAAAGTCTATAGGAACATACTTTACAAAATCAGATGAGTCTCTTTTGCTCCTGTAGCAAATAGTATATGAGACTCATGGAAGAAGGAGGGAAGTTCTTATAAATGCAATTTAATTCTTTCTTCCACAGAAAAGCACTGATCATGAACTTTCTATTTCTAGTGCATAATGAAAGTAATAAAATATATGCACAAGAAAGATCTTTAGTGGGTAAACTTTTGCATCTCTAAATATAGTAACAGTACCAACTCTATTAAGCCTGTGATCCTTATCTGGAGCAACCAGAAGATGGATAGTCTCAGCCCCTCATATTTTACCATCTCAGGGACTTTACACAGAGCAATAATTAGCTGTTGACATGAGACAACACTAGAATCCAGCTCAAAAAGTTCTCCAGGAGTTGTATTTGTCTAGAGCCGAGCTGCTGATTTCTTTGAGGACTGTTTTCTCTTCCAGATAGTGAGATGTGCCAGCTGCCTTTGGAAAGACTTGAGCAGCCCAGTCTCTGGCCTGAGCAGCCCTACAGATCCTGCCTTCAATGGCTGCCTCACAACTTCCAACAGTTGTTGCCATTCTGTCTGAAGACATCCACTAAACATTTCCTGGTTTGCTCTTACAAATGTGACATCTATATAGGAAAGGTCTTGTTCAAACCTAGGAACACAACAGTTGCTGGGGCAGTTGTTAACCCATCCTATCTCTTGATCTGCCCAGCTGAAACCACATCTTTTTGCGATGGTAGAGATTGGACAGAGCTATAGGAAGAAATCAGAAGCTGTCTGCTGTCTCAACCTGGAACACCCCATGCCATCATCCTGTTGTGCCAAGTTATTTATTTTCTTATGCAGGTGAATGTATTTTGTTCAGTTAAAGTTGTTGCTGAGATCTACAGACCAAAACATCATTTAAGAAATGGTCCTATAACAAGGTTTATATGTGTGTGAGCACATCTATGAAATATTATCACTTCCATTATTCAAAACCTTTAAAAATCCTAGCTCTGCTTTATCATGATTAGCAGGAGTTATGAACATTTCACTTTCACTTATGAAGAGCAGAAGTATGAATCCCTGTCTCCCATCAAGCAGTTATTTTCTACTTCTTGTCTTCTTGAGATAAGCTGCAAGGAATTGTTCAAAAATATATACATGTTGGCTCTGAGCTTTTTGATTAAGCATCCAGTAGCATAAGGACTGAATTTCTACCTGCAGAACAGCAGTGCACAGCACTGTGCTGTGATCCTCTTTTAAATCATAAACTCGTAGAATCATTTAGGATGGAAAAGACATCTAAAATCAAGTCCAACCGTTAAGCCAGCACTGTCAAGGCCACCACTAAACCATCTCCCCAGGCACCACAGCTACGTTTTTTTTTAAAGACCCCCAGGGATGATGACACCCCCTGTCCCCGGGCAGCCTGTGCCAGCGCCTGCCAGCCCTCTCGGTGCAGAATGTTCCCTCACACCCAATCTCACCCTCCCCTGGCGCAACGTGAGGCCGTTTGCTCTCGTCCTGTCGCTGGTTCCTGGGGAGCAGAGACCGACCCCCCTGGCTACAGCCTCCTGCCAGGCCGTTGCAGAGCCACCGGGTCCCC